>NW_022111316.1:2475656-2477430 GCF_000313985.2 Echinops telfairi | reverse complement strand
CATTTATCCCTCCGCCTTTCAACCAGCCCCACATGTGATTATCGGCCAGGCTGGCACAATTAACTAACTCAGTGCCTTTGGGCAGGAGGTTTGCTTGCAAAGTGTGGTTTGTGTGTCCAAGGACTTTTGAAGAGATGGGAGCTATTTGGGGGAGGGGAGGATCCTTGGAGCTAGACCCGAGTGCTTTATGCTTGAGTCATGTGTTGGTACCAGGGTAGTGAACAGACATAGGCCCTGGTTCCTCAAGAACCATCAAGGCCAGACTGATATTAAGCAAGACAGCACACAAATGAAGGTACACAGTACTTATGTAAAGAAGAGATATACAGCAACTCATACACAGATACACACAACCAAACCACTGCCATTGGGTCACTTCTAATTCATAGTGACACTATACAAGGTTTCTACGGCTGTAAATCTATATGGGAACAAATAGACCAACTTTTTCCATCAGAGTGGCTGGTGGGTTTAAACTGCCAAACTTGGGGTTAGCAGTCCAACATGTTATCCCACAGTACCATCAGGGTCCATATATGCAATGCTATTTCTCCTATGGTGCTGCTGGGTGAATTTAAGTGGCTGACCTTGTGGCTGGCACGACTAAGGTAACCTAGTCCACCACCAAGGCTTCAATTAAGAATGACAAAGTCGGAAACTACTAGCGAGCCGTCCAGCTCTCTCCTACAGGATCTCGGAAGTGACCCGATGGCCATGGGCTTGCTCGGGTGTACAGTGATATGGAGGACAACCAGGGTGCTCTGAAAGAGATGAACAGGCCTAACCTGTTCCTCAGAGGGATCGTCTCTCTTCAAATCGTGAGCTGGAGCTTGGGGAGGAGCTAGCAAAGGAAAGAACGAGGAGTCATTCTTCCATGAAGGCCCAGGAGAAACCAAGAGGCAGGATCTAAGATGGAGAGATAAGAAGTGTGGGAAGGAACTGATCCTAAAGGCCTGCAAAGCCTTGTGAAAAGTTTGGATTTTGTTCTAAGTGCAGTGGGAGGGCTTAGGGCGGGTGACCCAGTTCTTGCTTAAAAAATATCACGGACTGCATGTGGAGTCACCAGTGACGGTGTGCACAGCAATTAGGAAGCTCTCTTGTCCTTGAGAAAAGAAAGATCGGTCATTCCATCGAATGTGGAGGCAATAGAGAAGGAGAGAAGGAAGTATATTTCAGATATATGCAAGTGAGAAAAACAGAGGAAATTGGGTACATGATCATGAGCCAATCAATATTAATATGAGACAGGGTTTAAAAAAAGTTTAAGGGAAAATTCCATGATCTTTCCATTCCAATTTTGAAGACCCGTCACATGTAAAATGATTACGTTGTTGTTGTTAGGTGCCATCGAATCGGTTCCAAATCATAGTAACCCCATGTTCAACAGAAGGAAATAGCACACAGTCCAGTGCCAGCCTCACTACTGTTCTTATGTGTAAGTCTGTTGTTACAGTCACAGTGTCAATCTGTGTCCTGGAGAGCCTTCCTCTTTTTCCGCTGTCCCTCCACTTGACCAAGCAGGATGACATGTCCAAAGTATGCGAGATGGAGTCTCGCCATCCTTGCCTCTAAAGAGGCGTTTTGGCTGTACTTCTTCCAAGACAGATTTGTTTGATCTTTTGGCAGTCCATAGTACTTTCAATATTCTTTGCTAGCACCCTAATTTGAATTCATTGATTCTTCTTTGGTTCTCCTTCTTTAAAAAAAAAATCATTTTATTAGGGGCTCATACAACTCTTATCACAATCCATACATACATCGATTGTGTAAAGCA
>NW_022111316.1:2469398-2474902 GCF_000313985.2 Echinops telfairi | reverse complement strand
CTTCAGGACCAGTGGTAAGAGTGGTGACACCGGGAGGCAAGGTGGGGCAAAAAGGGAAACCAATTACAAGAATCTACATATAACCTCCTCCCTGGGGGACGGACAACACAAAGGTGGGTGAAGGGAGGCATTGGACAGTGCAAGATAGGACAAAATAATAATTTATAAATTATCAAGGGTTCATGAGGGAGTGGGTATCGGGGAGGGAGTGGAAAAAATGAGGAGCTGATGCTAGGGGTTTGAGTGGAGAGCAAATGTTTTGAGAATGATGAGGGCAATGAATGTACAAATGTGCTTTACGCAGTTGATGTGTGCATGGATTGTGATAAGATTTGTACAAGCCCCTAATAAAATGATTAAAAAAAGAGTCCCCAATAAAATAAAAAATTTTTAAATACTATGAACTCCCAAAAGAATAAACCAATCTGTCTTGAGCGAGCACAGGCAGAATGTTCCTAAGAGGCAAGGAGGGTGAGGCTTCATCTGATGTACTTTGAACCTGTAAGTCAGGAGAGACCAGTCCCTGGAGAAGGACAGCACGCTTCGTGAAGCAGAGGAACAACAAAAAGAGGAAGGCCCTCAGCAAGATGATTGACACAGTGGCTGCAACACAGGGCTCAAACATAAGAACCGTTGTGAGATGATGCAGGACCAGGCGGGATTTCGTTCTGTTGTGCACAGGGTTGCTGTACGTTGGAACCAAGTCAACGACATCTAACAACGACAGTAGTACATTTAATATTCTTTGCCATCACCATTAATATTCTTTGCCATCACCATATTTCAATCTGTATCGGCACCATTGCATCCCTAACCTCTATCCCAGTCTTATCTCACGTGGTTCCTTTAACATGCATGAGAGGAAAAGCCAACTGGACACATGGTGGCAAATTTGTGATTATGCTTACTCAAGAGGCTCAGGGGTTAGTCTTCCTCACTCTTGTGCTTCTCCCAAACAATTCTAGTTTCGGGCACTGCACAAGCAGCGGAAAAGAGGTTGGGGAATGCATTTTCTCTCCGCATAGCTTCCCTCACTTGCTGTCTAAGTCTTCCTAGACAAGGGCTATCTCCAGGCCCTTTCATCTTCTTTCTTCAGGTTTGTGCAATGACATTGTCAGACACTTTAAAGACACCACGTGACATGGGAACTGCTCGTGTATTAGAGTAGGTTCTTCTAGAGTCTCAGGGACGTCATTCTGCCCACTCGTATTGGGTTATTAGAGGAATAGTCACACTGCTAGAGACCAAGGACTACATTCTGCGTGTATCTTTGTCGACCAGTAGTTCTCAACCTTCCTAATGCTGCGACTCTTTAATACAGTTCCTTATGTGGTGGGGACCCCCCCAACCATAAACTTGTTTTCATTGCTACTTCATCACTGTCCTTTTGCTACTGTGATGAATCGGGTGACCCTGTGAAAGGACCGTTGAGAACCTCTGCTTTATAGGTCTCCAAATAGAGTCAAGAGCTGCCAAACATGACTTCATCCACTGTGGAAGACAACCTGCTCTCCCGCTCTCACTCCCCATATCCAATCCAAATCATCAAATGCCATGGGCTCTACTCTAAGTGGTGCAAATGATTAAATGTTAGGTTATCCTAATTAAAACATGGGCAATTTTTGCCCCCCCAGCGGTGCCTTGAGCAAAATACCTGGCAGTCTGCTTCCTGAAGGTCACACTTTATGAAGTGTAGTTCGACTCTGCGTCCATAGATGGGCTGTCATGCATGGGGATTGACTCAACAGCAATTAGTTAGGTTTTTCAAACGTTCGTTCAAAATAGATCCACATACCAACCACGTCTAACCCCATTCCTAGCTTCCTCTCTGACCCGTCCCGCAGGTCATCAAACAATGTGGATACCTGAAAAAGGGACTGGGAATGAAGAGGGGCAAGAGACGTGAGAAATGGAGGCAAGACAGGAGTCTGATCAAGCCTCGATTTATTGAGCAGAAGGCAGGGGCTTAAATACCCTATGGTGGGCGGGTAACATTACATCATATGCTAATAAAGTATAACGAATAGTATCCAATAATCATGTAGCTACAATATGAAAGAAATGGCAGGTATCAGTCCTCAAACAGGTCTGCATGTAAATGAGGTGCACTTGGACGGTCCACATGTAAATGAGGTGCACTTGGATGCATGGTGGAGGTGTCCAATGAGCATGGCGGCTGCCTGGCACCGAGCACCAATTATCACAAAGGCCAAACTCAGGCAGGACAATAGGCCAGGGAAAATCCGGGAATGGGAAGTTTAAAGACAGCGGACGGCGCAGGCCATGGGCTGAGAGACATGCAGACTCCCACATGTGCAGACTCCCACATGTGCAGACTCCCACACCTCTCAGCACCCTCTCTCTCCTGGATGTCTATAACAGCCTTCTAATTGGTCTCCGCATTTCTGCTCTTGCCTTTTATAGTCTATTCTCTCTACAAAAGAGAGATTAATTGTAAATATCAATTGACTCATGTCACTCCTATGCTCAGAATTGTCCAATGGCTCCTCATTTAATTGTGAACCAAAGCCGAAGTTCATTCACATTGACTTTCAAAGTTCTAGAAGAATGGTTCTCAACCTTCCTAATGCAGTGACCCTTTAATACAGTTCCTCATGTAGTGATGACCCCCAACCATAAAATTATTTTCATTGCTACTTCATCACTGTCATTTTGCTACTGTGATGAATCGGGCGACCCCTGTGAAAGGGTCATTCGACCCACTGGTTGAGAACCGCTGTTGAAGTCCTTAATGTTCACACAGAACAGCACACTTACTGGTGAAATCAACTGTCTCTCTAAACCCCGATGTATGTGGTACTACTGGCTAATTGAATTGTTGTTGTTGTTGTTGTTGTTAGGTGCCATGGAGTCAGTTCCAATCCATAGCAACCTTGTGCACAATAGAATGAAGCATCGCATGGTCCTGCACCATCCTCACAAGGGTTCTTATGATTGCAGTCACTGTGTCAATTCATCTTCTTAAAAGCCTTCCTCATCTTTACTGCCTCTCGACTGGACTCAGCACGGTGTCCTTCTCCAGGGACTAGTCTCACCTGACATGATGCTTCTAAGGAGCACTGCAGCTATATTTCTGTCCTTTCGGCAGTCCACGGTACTTTCCATTTGAATGACTTAAGCACATTTTCATGTTTGGGCACGACCCTGGGTCTTTGCATGGCGATCCCAACAGTTACAGCTTGAACTCTTTCCTGGCCACGTTGTCACTAGGTGCTATTGAGTTGCTTCCGACCAATGGGAAAAAATGGCACAAGGGCCATGTCTGACATCCTTTGGCTGCAGTGGGGAGAATCCATCTCCACACCAGCCCAAGGCAATTACCACAAGACAGAGTTCAGACATGGTGCCACCCTCCATCCGTACAGTTTTTAAAACCCCATTCTGATATCTCCATTCCTATCATGACACTCTATTTACATGCTGGGTGCAATGTACAGAATTCACAGACGGTACACACTATTATGAGTGCTTATTAGGGAAATCGATAGGTTACTACAAGCCAGGGTCGGAAAACAGAAAGGGTGTGATCTGTGGTCCATAGCAGCACCCCTTTGCAGCCAGGAAGTAGCCAAGTTTCTCTCAGGTCCTCAACCTCTCAGTCAATGGACCTCTTCCTCTTCCGCCATGGCCCCGGAAGCCCACCTTCCTCGTATTGCCTTACTGTTTCATGGTTTCAGCAGCTCATGGTCTTTGCTGCCTGTACAACCTCAGACAAGGAACTCCTACGTGATTTGGTGGTGGCTGTACTTTCTGGATGGTCCCAGGATTTTTTTTCTCTTCCTGCTTCTGAGATGATTCTCTTAAACATGGAGAAATGGCCAAACTGACCGGTTTTCAAGTTAGAGTCCTCTATGCCTTGTTTGCACTGCCCCATCCTATCATTTGGTGACATTTACAAATGGATCGAAGAGCCATAGTTTAGCATTTCATTTCACACAGCCACCCTATGTACACAGAAGTAATCACTGCACGGTCCTGCACCACATCCACCAGCACTGCTATGTTTGAGCTTGTTGTTGCAGCCACTGTGGACATTCATCTTGTTGAGAGGCTTCCTTTCTCGTTTTGGTTGGCTGAGCTTCTATTTGACCAAGTATGATGTCCCTCTTCAGGGACTGGTCCTTCCTACCCTGTTTTCCCCAAAGTAAGACATGCCCCCCAAATAAGACGTACTTACAGTTTTGCCTCTCACTTAAATATAAGGCATCCCCCCGAAAATAAGACCACCCCCGAAATAAGGTCCCCTGAAGCTACCATAACTCTGGACTCTGGACCACAGCTGTGGGTGCTGCGGCACAGCTCAGTGCAGCCAGAGAAGATAGTAACTGCGAGGTCTCTTTTAATAAAACAATACATGTGTACTGTATTCTTCTTCCTGGAAAAATAAGACATCCCCTGAAAATAAGACCTAGCGTATCTTTGGGAGCAAAAATTCATATAAGACACTGTCTTATATTTGGGGAAACAGGGTAATAACATGTCCAACGTACATTCTCACCTCTAAGGAGCATTCTAGCTGTTCTTATTCCAAGACAAATTCATCCGTTCTTTGGTATAGTCTATATTCTCATCCAACACTGTAATTCAAATGAATTCATATTTCTTAGGCCTTCCTTTTTCATTGTCTCAGTTTCGCATGCATAGGAGGAGATTGAAAACACTATGGCCTAGCTCAAGTGCACGTTCATCCTCAAAGTGACATCTTCACTTTTTAAAACTTTTAAAGAGATATTTTGCAGCTGGCCAATTGCTTAGAAGAGAGCCATGGATGTCACGTGTCCATTCCAAAGAAAAGCAACTCAATGGAATGCAGAAATGATCAAACAAAGTTATTTTTGAGATTACTCAGAGACAATCATTCAATTTTTCTATTGAGCACGAAAGTATTCACATCCGATGAGAAGTGTTTATAGATGTGTCCTTCAGGATTTGTAGCTTTTTGGGTCTTTGCACATGAAAACCAAGGTCCATGAATATGAGCCTTCTTCCAGCCAGGACACTAGATGTCCAGTCAAAATGTACAGTTAATAGGTATAACATAAAGAGCATGATCAACAAAAGAAAAAACAACCACCAGATTTTCATTATATCTTCATTGCACATCAAAGGTTTTATTAAAAAAGTGGTGACAGCCTGTAGAATGGGAGAAGTATTTGGGAACCCTATAGCTCAGCAGTTCTCAAACTGTGGGTCGCGACCCCTTTGAGGGTCGAACAACCTTTTCACAGGAGTCGCCTGATTCCTAACAGTAGCAAAATGACAGCGATGAAGTAGCAACAAAAATAATTTTATGTCTGGGATCACCACAACATGAGGAACTGTATGAACAGGCCACAGCATTAGGAAGGTTGAGGACCACTGTGATAGCTGATAAAAAGCTTAGTATTTAACATATGTAAAGAGTTCCTACACCAGTGGTGCTAGTGGCGATACTGGGAGGGGAGAGGGAGAGTGGGTTGGAAAGAGGGAACCGATTATAAGGA
>NW_022111316.1:2464744-2467340 GCF_000313985.2 Echinops telfairi | reverse complement strand
TGCAACAGATTAACCTCAGGGAATGTGTCAAGCAGCAGCTTGACTGCTGCTTCCATGTGCATTGATTGTGGATCCCAGCAAGATGAAATCCTGGACAACTTTAATCTTTGTTGAGTTTATCATGATGTTCCCTATTGGTCCTATTGTGGGGATTTTTGTTTCTTTATATTGAGTTGTAATCTGTACCAAAGGCTGCAGTCCTTGCTCTTCATCAGCAAGTGCTTCAAGTCTTTCAGCGAACACGGCCGTGTCATCTGCAGCTCCTTTCTCCAATCCTGGTGCTGCATTCTTCTTCATATGATCCAGCTTCTGTGATGATTTGGTCAGCATGCACATTGAATAGGTATAGTCAGAAGATACAACTTCGACACGCACCTTTCCTGATTTTAAATATGCAGCATTCCTTTGTTCTGTTCGCATAACACCGCCTGGTCCTACTGCCATCCTTGCAATTATTCTTCTGTTTGAACCCATTGTGGGGTTCATGTCAATCCATCTTGTCGAGGGCTTTCCCCGCTTTTTTTGGCCCCTATACTTTACCGAGCATGATATCCTTCTCCAGGGGCTGGTATCCCCTGCAAACATGTCCAAAGTATGTGAGACGAGAAAATCTCCCATCCTGGCCTCAAAGAAGCATTCTGGTTGCATGTTTCCTAAGACAAATGTGTTTGTTCTTTTGCAGTCTATGGTCCTTTTCAATCTTCTAGGCATGCATCAAAAATCCAATACATCAATTCTTCTTTGGTTTTCCTTGTTCAATATCTACGTTTAATAACTTTAACAACCTGA
This sequence comes from Echinops telfairi, assembly GCF_000313985.2. Lineage (NCBI taxonomy): Eukaryota > Metazoa > Chordata > Mammalia > Afrosoricida > Tenrecidae > Echinops > Echinops telfairi. The sequence goes on along the minus strand of NW_022111316.1, from coordinate 2,466,551 downwards.
ACCACTGGGTAGTCTTTATTATGAAAAGGATACAATTAGAGTTGCTCATCTCTATTTAAAAATATTATGGAGAGAATCAAAATGGAAAATGATGAAGTGTTTTTTGTTCTTTGTTAATAAAAAAAAGTAAGGTATTCTTGTGAGCTCACCTTTGTTCACTGTGAGATAAACAATGTTGCTTGATGAAAATATTTGAAAATGATTCCTCTCAATTGGAAGGTGGTTAAATCAATGATGGCACAATGACTAACAGTGAAAGCTTTATACAGCCATTAAAAACAGCAGGGTAGCTCTCTGTAGCATACTAAATGGTGTCCATGAATATAAAGTGTCCATAAATATTGAGGGAAACATAAGCAATTATATACTTCTATTAAATATAGGTGTACAGTTGGAGGCTTAATATGGTAAGCTGTTAGCAGTGACTTTTCCGGAGGGTTGAATTTCAGACACTTTCTTTTGAAAATTGTATGCAGTTCTCACTCTGATTCTTTGTTTTTGTCGTTAGGTGTCACTGAGTTGAAACAGGCTCATAGTACAATAGAAGGAAACACTACCTGGGCCAGCACCATCCTCACACTCGTTATTTGAGCCTATTGTTAAAACCACTGTGTGAACCCCTATCAGTGAAGGTCTTCCTCTTTCACTGACCTGAAGTTGATCTCCAGGACTGGTCCCTCCTGATAAGATGTCCACAGTACGTGAGCCAAGTCTTGCCATCCTTGCTTCTAAAGAACTTTCTAGCTGTAACACTTCCAATGCAGCTTCATTCGTTCTTCTGGGAGTACATGGATATTCAACATTCTTTCCCAGCACCATAATTCAAAGGCATCAACCCTGCTCTCTTCCTTATTCTTTGTTCGGCTTTCACCTGTATATGAACTCACTGCCATCGCGTCAACGCTGACTCACAGGGGCCCCTGTGGGTTTTGGAGACGGCAACTGTTTATAGGAGCCCTAGCTTTCTCCCTCAGAGCTGCTGGTGATTTTGAACTGCCAACCATGAGGATCGCAGCCCAATGCATAACCACTGCACCACCAGGACTCCTGCATATAAGATGATTGAAAATATCTTGGTTTGGGTCAGGATCACCTTAGTGCTCAAAGGGACATTTTTACTCCTTAACACTTTAAAGAGGTCGTTAGCAGCAGATTTTCCGAATGCAATATGTTGATTTCTTAACCACTTCTTCCATGAGCATTGACTGTGGATTCAATTAAGATGTGAGGTTCTTAATATATATATATCCCATACTAAAGACACCGCTTTGGTCTTCACCAGTAAGTGCCTCAAGCCCTTTTCTATTAACAAGCAAAACTGTTTTCTCTGCATATAGCAAGTTGTTCATGAGTCTTCCTTCAATCCTGATGCTGCATTCTTCTTTTTCTGGCCAAACTTCTTTGATTATTTGCTCAGGGTATAACCTTGACACACAGTCATTCTGATTTTAAACCATTCAGTATCTTGTCCTCATTGAGCATCTATCTCTTGGTCTATGTACAGGAACGCAATGAAATGCTCTGGAATTCCCATGCTTTGCGATGTTGCCCATAGTTTGTTATGATCTACACAGTTGAGTGCTTTTGCAAAGTCAATAGAACACAAGTAAATTTCTTTCTGATGTTCTCTGCTCTCAGCCAAGATCCATCAGACATCAGCAATGGTGCTCCTTCCTCCATATCCTTTTCTGAATCTGGTTTTAACTTCTGGCTGTTTATTACTTTATTACATATCAGATAATTGTTTTGCATTAATCAACTTAAACACCTTGCCAAACCTCCCAATGGCCGATCCAGGTCCCTTCCT
>NW_022111316.1:2463270-2464644 GCF_000313985.2 Echinops telfairi | reverse complement strand
TTGCATTAATCAACTTAAACACCTTGCCAAACCTCCCAATGGCCGATCCAGGTCCCTTCCTCCCTCTTGTAATATATTATCTTCTCCTTCACCCAGATTAACACCTGTCTACACGCCAGTTGAATGTGATATTAATGATGTTGTTCAGTAATTTCCACATTTTGTTAGATATCTTCCTTTGGAATGAGCACAGATATCAATCTCTTACAACCAGGATTTCTTGGCATAGATAAATGAATGCTTCCAGTATTGCATCTGTTTGTTGGAATATCTCAATTGGCATGTCTTCCATTTCCAGAGTCCTGTTTGTCATGAGAGTCTTCATTGCAACTTGGAATTCTCTCAATACCATTGGTTTATTAGCATTCGAAATGGTGAACATCTTCCAATTCCTTTTGGTAGTGTCTTTCTGTATTCTTTTCATTTTCTTTTGATTCTTCTTGTGCTGTTCAATATTTCGCCCATAGAATTCTTCAATGTTGCAACTCAGGGCTTGAATTTTTTCCCTCCAGTTTCAGAAATGATGAGTGTGTTCTTTCCTTTGGGTTTTCTTACTTCAAGTCTACACATTTGTAGGCCTAACAGACAGACGTGTCGAGAACCTGTTCAGATGGCAGAGTGATGGACAGATATGCACTCCCAGGCTTCCACTGGAAGATGACGAGGGGGAAAGTTCCTGGCACTGCACATGCGTAACGAGCATATATAACCATTTACGTAAGCCTGAGAAAGACATTTGGCTGAAGGCCTCTTGGAAGCAATGAGTATCCGTTGGGAAGCCCCCTGGTGGCTGCCACAGCCCTTCCATCTTGCTTGAGTTGAATAAAGCCCTGAGCCACCTTCCATCAGTCACAAGGTTTTTTTCAGTTACCTGCTTCATGGGCTGCCACGCCACTCTCCCAGGGGCTCCCGGCTGACATCTCATTTTAACACTTTTTCTTCTCAAGCCCCCTTGTTTGAAATCGCCAGTTCAACACCACATATCTTCCATTTGCTTCGGCTACTCCACATTCCAGAGTGTTTTTTCAGTCTCTCTTTTTTTCCGTCTTTTCAATAACCCTTTGCTTTTTCATGTTCGATGTTCTTGGTGTCAGCCCACAGCTCTCCTGTTGTTTGGCCATTTGTGTTCAGTGTGTTAAATCTATTCCGAAGATCATCTCTAAATTCGGGTGAGATATACTCAAAGTTGTATTTTCCCCTAAAATTTTTATTGAGAATTAGGTGGAGGTTGACATATCAGATAATTGTTTTGCATTAATCAACTTTTTTTTTTAATGTCTTTTCTTTTTTTTTTTTAAACATTTTATTAGGGGCTCATACAACTGTTATCCCAATCCATACACACATCAATTGTGTAAAGCGCATTTGTACATC
>NW_022111316.1:2447903-2462720 GCF_000313985.2 Echinops telfairi | reverse complement strand
TTTGGTGGCACTGATTATATTCTTGGAAGGTGCAACCACTCTCATGTTCCTTTTCGGAGTCGTCCTCCCCCAGGAACACAAAATCACTGCTCCTTAAGTTTCCTATTGACTCTTTCAAGTTGCTGTTGTGAATTTGTGCATATCTTTTTTTTTTGGAAACCAATTATTATTCATAAGTGCCTATCTAAGGATCAGGTATCAGGCATCAAAGAACAAAAAATCTTATCATTGTGAATAAGGGGGAGTGTGGAGTGGAGACCCAAAGCCCATCGGTAGGCAACAGGACATCCCCTTACAGAAGGGTGGCAGGGAGGAGACGAGCCAGTCAGGGTGCAATATAGCATCAATGAAACATACAACTTTCCTCTAGTCCTTTAATGCTTCTTCCCCCTACACTATCATTATCCCAATTCTACCTTACAAATCCGGCTAGACCAGAGCATGTACATGGGTACAGATGAAAGCTGGAAACACAGGGAATCCAGGACAGATAACCCCCTCAGGACTAATGATGTGAGTAGCGATACCAGGAGGGTAAGAGGCAGGTGGGGGAGAAAGGAGGAACCAATCACAATGATCTACATATAACCCCCTCCTTGAGGGAGGGGTGGGTGAAGGGAGACATCAGTCAGTGTAAGACATGGAAAAATGATAATTTATAAATTATCAAGGGTTCGTGAGGGAGAGTTGGGGAGGGAGGGGTAAAATGAGGAGCTGATACTAAGGGCTCAAGTAGAAAATGTTTTGAGAATGATGATGGCAACAAATGTACAAATGTGCTTGACACAAGGGATGTATGTATGGATTGTGAGGAGCTGATACTAAGGGCTCAAGTAGAAAATGTTTTGAGAATGATGATGGCAACAAATGTACAAATGTGTTTTACACAAGGGATGTATGTATGGATTGTGATGAGTTGTATGAGCCCCCAATAAAATGATTTCTAAAACAAAAGAGGTGAAAAAAATGTAAGTGCCTATCTAATACTCACCCATCACCTGTGTATCATTTGTCAGGGTTTTCTCTTTTTTTTTTTAATAAATCATTTAATTGGGGGCTCTTATAATGATCCATATATCAATTATATCAAGCACATTTGTATACATGCTGCTGTCATCACGTTCAAAACATTTTCCTTCAACTTGAGCCCTTGGTATCAGTTCCTCTTTTTCCCTTCACTCCCCACCCTCGTGATCCTTTGATAAATTATAAATTATTATTTTCCTATCTTACACCATCCGCTGTCTCCCTTCACCCATATTTGTTGTTCGCTTCCCTGGGGCGTGTTGTGTTATACATCAATCACTGCAAGGTTTTCTTTTTCTTATTTAGAGATATTATATACATGAATGTTAATGTTTAACTCTGCCACGTTGCTGTAGATTAGTGTGTCACCTAATTTGATGACTTTAAATCTCTATCAGCTGGGAAGTTGTTCACATTGCCCTCCTTGGTTATGCTTAGCATTCAAAATGACCTTTGGAGTGCTAGAACAGTATCCGGGACACACGCATGACTCAAAAGATCGGTTGGTATTGTAAGCTATTGTGATAGTCAGATTCAAAGAATGTACCTGGGGGGCTGCATTGTCTTTTTCTCACAGGTAACACTTCGGGACAAGGGCCGATATTACTCAAGCTGCAGTGGAGAATGGAAATCCAAGGCGCACATAACTTGAGTTCCTTTTGAGCCTTACAGGCAATCGGGCATGGGTCTTCCAGCCCCACTGCTTCTCAGAGCTGCCATTTCCTGGCCTCTTAAGTTTCAAGGCTGGACGACACGGTCTGTGGTGTTCTTCAGACACTGTGAAGCCAGTCTTCTGAGGATGGAAGGGCAACCCTGGAGGGACAGTCCCACCCAAATGAACTTGAGCTATCTAGGATTTTGTATTCTTTCCTGTTCTGAGAGGATACAGCTTCTGCCAGGTTATTTTATTCTCATTGCAGTGGTACTCCACCACTTGTCTGTCCATTTGTCAGGCTGTGGTGAGTTGTGTGTTGCTGTGATGCCGGCAGCAGTCACTTATATGTTCAGACACCAGCAAGGTCACGCAAAGTGAAGAGGTTTCAGCAGAGCTTCCTAAGAACAGACTACAAAGAAGGAATCGGCTAGTTCTGAGGAACGAGCCATTAAAAGCCTTACACACAGCGTCGGACCAGGGTCAGCTATGAAAGACCGCGTGACTATTAACAGCAGAACATCGTCAGAGCGAGTGCCTGAAGATGAGCCCTCCAGGCCGGAAGGCACTCACATGACTGAGGAAGAGCTGCCTTCTCGAAGTCCAGCTAATCCTAACGACGTGGATGGAGCAAAACCCACAGGAGTAAAGCTTTTAGGACTATCATTTGCTGATGGGACAGGATGCAAAATGAGAAGAAAAAGCTGTAAACATCCATTCCTAATTGGAACTTGGAATGTATCAACGAAGAATGTAGGAAAATCGGAAGTTGTCAAAAATGAAATGGAACACAAAAAGATCGAACAACTAGGTATGCGTGAGCTGAAACGGGCTGGTGTTGGCCATTTTAAATCTGAAAATCATATGGTTTCCTACGGTGAGAAAGACAGATTCAGGAGGAATGGTGTTGCATTCATTGGTACAAAGGACAGCTTCCTTTCCACATTCCCATTTCTAACTTTTTCCAATTTTGCCGGTTCTAACATCTTCAACATTTTAAGAGTAAAAGTGATACTCAAGGCACAAGTAATTCACCTATGGGCTTACTTCAAAGAATGACAAGCTCGTTCCCATCTCCTTTGAAGAGATGAAATGATAAAATGTCAGAGGGAGCTAAGCACCTATGAACCATGAGGGTAGCTAAATGCCAACCCGGGCTCATGGCATTTCTTAAAACACTCAGGGGTCATCCCGGCAGCGCCCCAAAGCTTGTGGTATTGAAGGAGCAGAGAAAAGACTCACCGGTGGAACAGAAGATAAAGTTCAGAAGCAGACTCACACAAAGGAAGTCACCCGATCTCTGACTAAGGAGCAAAGGGACTCCGTGGACAAGGGCAGTCTTCTTACCTAACGGCGCTGCAGCCACTAAGCACGCACACCCGGAAGGCTCAATCTCCACACAGAGCCTACCTCTTTTACAGAAATGATTTCCAAATGGGCCTCAGACCTAAAGGCCCGATGTCAAACTATAACACTTCTAGGAGGTAACAGGAGAAAGTCCAGGTTGGCCCGGGGTCTGGCAGTATACATTAGAGAAGACAAAACACTAATTACTCAAGAAAAACAAAGCTGGACTTCATATAAAGTAAAAACCTGTGCTGAAGATATTAAGAGAATGAAAGGACAAGCCACAGACTGTGAGATGTTCGCAAAACACATCTCAGATCAAGAATTTGTAGGCCAGTAGAAAAAGATCCCATAAGAGTGCACAATGACAGCTTGGGTTACACAAGGGACCAAAGCTCTCAGGAGAAATCTTATCAGGCACATGGATGGCAAAGAAGCCTATGAAAGGATGTTATTAGAGAACTGCACATCAAGGAGATCTGGATCTGTTCCGTATCTATTTGAACAGCTAACATCCAGAGCACTGATATTACCAACTGCCAGAGAGAACACGGAGCAACGGGAACTCACAGGCGTCCCTCCTGGGAATGCAAAATGATACAGCTCGCTTGGAAGTTTGACAGTCTCTTAGAAAGCTAGACAGACTCTTACTTTACTATCCTGCTATGCTGTTTCGAGGTATTATCCAAATGAGTTAAGAATGGATTCCCCCATAAATCCTGCATTCAAATGTTTATAGTTTTTTTTCCCTATAACTGGCGCAAACTGGAAGTAACCGGTGAAGACATCCTTCACTAGCTGAGTGGATACACAAACCATGGTACATCCAGTCAATGGAGTAAAAGCAAAACGGTTCTAGACAAAAATGTCTGTCAAAAATCAGCAGACAAAATCCCTCCCAAGCCTGTTGCTCGTGGGTAGATTTTCTCCTGTGTAAGTTGGGGAGGCCATGGGGGGGAAGACTCTGGGGGCATACTGGTTGTGTGTTAGCTTCACTCTGCAAGTTCAGCAGTTTGAAACCACCAGCTGCTCTGCAGGAGAAAGACTGGGGCTTCATAGTCCCGGAAACCCTGTCCTATAGGGGTCACTGAGTGGGGCATGGACCCAACGACACAGTTTGTTTTTCGTTTGGTTGGAAGTCAGGGGTGGGGATTCACATCTGCTGAGAAACGGCAGATGGTTGGAGAACAATTCTGTTGTGCAATTAAGACGGGGCGGAAGGAATGGATGGACAGACGTGGAGGGGACAAAGTTTTCTTGGTACCTTAAGCCAAGTTATGTAAACACACAATCTCTGCTTCCTTTATAATATCAGACAGAGACATTGTTTGCAGTCCCCAGCCCCAAGAGGCGTGCTTGTTTATCTGCACACCAGAATGCATTACAAACCATATGCTGAAGCAGTAAGCAGAAATGCAGGCACTTTTTTTTCAAGTATACAATTTGTTTTTATTTACAATACCCTATAAAAATGTAAATTTAGAAACTTTTATTTTCATTAATTGGAACCAAACAGGAGAAAGCACAGGGAGGGAGAAAAAAATCATCAAGTATTCACTTGATCAGTTGTGAAGGAAAGAGTCCGTAGATGATGGGAGAGGGAAGCTGGGTCAGGCCACAGGGGCATGGCTGGTGGGGGCAGGGTCTACACAGTGGGAAGGCAATGGAGACAGAGGAGAGCGAGCATGGAGAACAAAGAGCGGTTCTAACGGAGGATTTTACTGTTGTACATGTCATGTGCAAAATGTGTATTCTCTTTAAGTATCATAACCTGTCCTCCCCACTATATCCCAAAAGGCGAGAACAGCACAGGGTGAGCGTGGACTATCAGGCAACATTAATGGATGGAGATTTCATAATCATGAGGGTTCAGAGCCCCCTATCCTAGTTGATTGGTGAATGGGAGCGGGTCAATGAACAGGCTCACGGCAGGCTGCCCTGCTAGGGTTCAACCCCAGGTCCCCTGGCTGCCTGGGAATGGGACTTGGGTGAGATGGACTAGCAGGGACAGTTGTTTTGTTCATGGGGTGGGGGGCAAAGCAAGCCAAACTTAGCAGTCTGTTTTCATTTGGAGTTTCTGCCCACGGCAGCAAATAAAAACAGGGTACAGCGAAGTAAGTCCACAGATGGCTTGCTGAAGTCGTCTCAGGAAGACAAGGTGAGTGTACAAAAAGCCACACTGCAGAAGCAGGCTCTAAGCGAGGACCGGCCTGGGTGCTTGCACGTCCTGGAGAGGGGACGGGCCCAAGCGCGAGGTGGTTGTCTCGGGGACAATGTGCCCTTTCTCCCGAGGTGGACAGAAACAAGAGAAGTACAAGTGGGGAAGAGAATAAGGGCTTCTCGGCCTACATTTGGGCACCAGCCAATTCAGAGTTCTGATGAGATGTACTGCTTATCTCTTAATTATAGTGAAACACGTAGAACCCACCAAATTAATTACGAGATGGAAAAGAGATTTAAAATGTGGTAATTAAAAAAACACAACAACCTGCAATTAGAGGAGGGGTGTGTCACCAAATACTTTTTCTAAGCCAAAACTCATTCTCTAAGGACCTTTTGGAGATCACAGAAATGCTTGTCTAAGGGAGTGTTGAGGGAGTGTGTGTGTGTTGTAGGTGTAGATATATGTCAATTTCTACTTAATTGGTTCTCCTATCATATTAATACGGGCAATGAAGAAAGACTTCAGTAGGATGAGGGTAGGAATCCTTTGGAGGGGCTACAATCTACTCGGAACTGAGTAGCGGTGGTGATACAGGGAGAGGGCGTGTTTGTATTTCTAGGGCAAAGAAAATGCAAACTTGAGAGAACTGAGTAAAGGCAGGCATGCAGAATTGTAACATAGAAGGTGAGGCAGAAACCAGCAGAAGTGTCACCCAGTCAAATGTCACAGAGCAGCGGGGAGACGCCTGGCAGAGAGAGAGTCCCTGGGAGCCGGGATCGATCTCCCGAGGCTTTTGCTTTGGGGACAAAGCTACCTTCCCTCTCACATTTAAAACACTCCATTGGTGATGACAGCAGTGCAGGTGGCAGCCAAAAGGAGGTACGTGACGCATTTGGGGATCTTTTATCGGATCCCCTGAACAAGCCTAAGGGTATAAAGAAAAAGAGAAACTTGTTTGAATAAACAAATCAAGACAGATTCTTGTAAGAATCATCACAACCAAACACCCAAGAGCCTGCCTGCGCTCTCCCTGAGCACTTCGTCAGCTTCTGTGACTACTGCCCCAGGACAGCACTTATAGCTAGGAGTTGATTTTAATCTTTTCCACCAAATTCCGTTTCACTCCTCCCCACACCCTCTACTCATCAGTAGCTACTGAAGTGCCAGCTTCATGACGCGTGTTCTTGTTTCCGACTTACTGCAGTTTCGTCTCCAGCAAGTTCAGTTTCTGCCGATCGACGTAGCGTGAGAAGAGGGACACGAGGTTGGTGGGTTCGGAGATGGGCTTGGCCAGGGCTGCCTGGGGAATCTGCAGCAGCTCCCGAGTTGCCATGAACATCACCTCTGTCCTGGTGAGGAAAGCCAAGGACAAATGACCCTGTGCTTGCCCACTCACAGCACCCTCAAGGACAATGGGGAACCATGTCTTTTCAAATCTTTAAAGGAGCAGACAGCCCCATCTTTCTCCTGAAGAACAACTGGCGCGTTCAAACTGCTGACCCTTTTGTCAGCAGATCCACGTGTGACCCACTCCATCAGTGCCCCTTACAAATTACGCAAAAGGATGTAGAATAAGAGAAGCAGCCCAGCCCAGACTGACCACTGGCTGTTTTGCGCTGATTCCGTAGCAGGGTCTGAACTCTGTAGGTCTTCCCCACGGCTCAGGACGACGAGGAGCAGTGACAGGCCAAACTACAAGAGGAGACGGAAAAGAACAAATGTAGCACTGCACTGAATCCCCCTCGACCCCTTGGGGGGAACCCTGCACTAAATGGGGGATAGCACCAAAGCAAAAGGACCCCTTTGCGGCTGCACGGTCTATGAGGGGAGGCAGTCAGAGACAGAGGGGGGTGCATCAGTCCCCTGACTTCCCTATGCGTACAGTCATGACCGACTAAACATATCCAATAATGACAGAAAATGGCCATGTCCATTGTCCCCTCTGCCTTTCCCCACCCCAACCCGAGGTGAAGAAGCAATGTTTACCAGCCACAGATAACATGGGATTACGCCTCTATATTCGGGCACAGAAATGGATCGAAAAGACGCCTCTATATTCGGGCACAGAAATGGATCGAAAAGAACAGTCATTCTGCAGGCTTCCCTGCACTTAGCTAAGAGCACAGCACCAAGTCCTGCCCATTGAGACAGCGATGAAGAAGTTGTTGGCTATAACTTTGGGGAAAGCTCCAGGTTGGGAGGAGACATGGCCAACCCATACCATGTTGCCTTGTGCGCCCACCCTTTTTTCCTGACGGAAAGAGAAACTTCAGTCTACATCCGACTTGGACCATGAGGGATCAGGACATGGCACCCTCTGCTACACATGGCAGAGAAGATAAAGCGAAGAAGTGTGGATCCCAGGTGACACTGTGAAGCCACGAGACTAGGTTTATTTCACAAGGGAGACAGAAAATCCCGACACTAGCAGTATTGCACCACCCCTGACTGTCAGAAGCCCTTTCCGCAAGTCCTTACTGGCCATGGCCAGCCACTATCCATTCTACAACCTTGCAGAGTTGGGGACACGAGAGCACAGGCCGACCTTATTCTGGAGCACAGCAGCGAGGTGAGGGTTGGTGGGTGCTGGTGCAGCTGTGCTCTGAGGTAGGTTCATTAGCTGTTGCAGAAGGCTGGTGATGGTCACTGATGGAAGGTGATAGAGGAGGAGGGAGAAGGGACTCAGTAAGCATGGCAGCACCTGCAAGGAAAACGTGAAAATATTACTCCTGCTACTTCCGGAAACAGTAACCCCACCCTGGGGCAAGGATGGGAGGGTGGGCAAGTGCATTTGCAACCACCCAGGCACGGCTGACCAAAAAGGGGTGGCAAGTTTGGCAGATACTACTACTGTCTTGACGAGATTCTAGAATAGCTACTGAGAACGCTGTCATCTCCATCTCCCCTGGAAACCTCATGACCCATTCCATCGAGGGTGTAAAGTCACTTCTCCAGCACAATAATGAAACACCAGTACTGTAATTTACACTTAGAAATACTCACATGCCTACAAGGTGTCAGCAGCTATGGGCTACAAACAAACAGTAAACAAGGCACAGACCCTCAAGGCATCTATAGCGAGGAAGACACAGGTAAACTGGAAATGTCACTATATTGTGATAAAAATGCAAAAATCCTCCCTGCCATTAAGTAGATGCTGACTCCCAGCGCAGCTCTACAAAACAGGGTACAAGTATCCCTGTGAGTTTCGGAAAACCGTAACTGTTTACGAAACTAGAAAGCTTTCTCCCACAGGATGGCTGGTGGTTTTAAACTGCTGACCTTACGGTTAGCTGCCCAACATGTAACCACTTCGTCACCAGGGGTTCTCTATACTGTGATAAGTTTTCTAAGATCAGTTCAGAGTGCTATGAATGGAATCAGCATTTCTAGAGAAATTATATCCGGTTTTGTCTTCATAAAATCTGAGAACAAAACAGGTCAATTATCACCCAACTCTGCAGCTTATTGGGGAAGCTAAATGTGGTGTTGAGTGTCACACAGCACGTAGCTGGAACAGGCCTGGCACAGAACACTGAAGTACTGTGGACTGCCGAAGAGCAAACCTGTCTTAAAAGAAGTAGGACCAGAGTGCTCCTCAGAGGCAAGGCTGGCGAGACTTCACCTCAGGTACTGTGGACGTGTTAGCAGGAGAGACCAGACCCTGGAGAAGGGCATCGCGCTTGGTGAAGCAGCAGGACAGTGGAAAAAAAGGAAGGCCCTTGGCAAGATGGACTGACACACGGTTTCAACAATGGGCTCAAACATAACAATTGTGAGGATGACACGGGACCCAGCAGTGTTTAGTTCTGTTGCACCTAAGATTGCTATGAACTGGAACTGACTTGAAGGGGCCCAACAAGAAAACCAGAACTCAATGACTTGAATTCTAGCCTTCATTTCTTTTTATCGTGTGACCCTGACTGGGAAGTTAAAACAGAGCTGCCACGTAAGGAGGTTTTAACCCAGGAGAATAAATCCAAAGTGCTTCCAGGTACTCAATGTCCACACTATCAAGAGTGGTCGCTGGCTTTACTTTAAATGGCACCCGAGGATGAAGAACAGGCAGACACACTTTCTGTGGTCTACTCGAACGAGTCTTTACTATGGACATCAGAACTGATTGTGGTGATGTACAGACAAGTCTTTTTTAAAGCAATGTAACCATGGATGTGTACGACGTGTATACTCTATCATGAAAACTACTGCAACCAAAACACAAAGTTGACCAAAGGTTACCATGGTGAAGGAGGAAGAATTTTTGCTTATGGGGCACTGAATTTATGTCAATGGTGGTAGATTAATTTGGAAAAGATATCAATAATGGTTCCACAACATGAAGAGTTTAATCAATGGCACTGCGTCATATATATAAGAAGCTGTTGAACTGGAGAATGGTTAGTTCTGGATATTTTCCCCACGATTAAAAAAATTACAATAATAACAATGAGTACAAGGAAGATGTTCTAAAACTGTGGTAATGATTATAAAACTCTTCTTGATATGACTGAACTACTGATTTGTATGTGCATGATATGTGGATGAAGTGCCAATGAAACTTTTTAAAAAGGTACACATTAGTTTCAGAAGCAGGGAAAGAACGATATGGATAAAAAAAATACCCAAATGAATGACAGAAGAGACTCTGAAACTTGCTGTGGCTGTGAAGGGGCTAGAAGAAGTAATGAAGTAGAAGAGTTGAACAGAGAACTTCAAAGGGAAGCTGGACAAGAAGTATAGCGTCTTCATGAAATGTGCAAAGACTTGGGAGTCAGAGAACAAAAGGCGGACAGCACTGACAAAAAGTAGGTCTCCAGCTGCAATACCGACCGAATCTATGAGCAAAACATCGGAAGATTTCGGAGCGCCAAAAGAAGATGAAAGGAGTATACCAAGTCACTGTACCAAGAACTGGTCAGCATCTTACCATTTCAAGAGGGAGCATATGCTTAAGAACCGAGTACAACTCTTATCACAATCCACACGATTGTGAGCCCCCAATAAAACGATTTTTTCTAAAAAAAAAAAGGACACTAATAAAGTTTGTATTAATGTGAGAAAAAAAATTCCATAAGTTGATTGTGTCAAGCACATTTGTACATTTGTTGCCATCAGTATGGAATGTTCGAAGAGCTATAAAAGCCCCTAATAAAATGACTTTAAAAAAAAAAGGCATTTACTGTGTGAATCATTAACAATCTACAGAAAAATGAGAATTCCAGAATGCTTTATTGTGTTTTTGTGGAACTTGTAAACAGACCAAGCAGCAGTCTTTTGAACAGAACAAGTGGATACTGAATCGTTTGAAATCAGGAAAGATGTGCATTAAGCTCGTATCTTTTCACCAAACTTACTTAATCCGTATGCTGAGCGAACAATCCAAGAAGCTGGGCTATCTGAAGAACACACCAGAAAAACCAGAACCGTGTCACCTGCGATGAGCACATGACACAACCGTGCTCGCTGAAAGTAATGGAAGCATTTACTGATGGAGATCAAAGACTACAAATTTCCACTACAGATTACAACTCATTGTAAAGAATACAAAAATCTTCACAATTGGATAGACCATAAATGGAGAGAAGGTTGGCATCTTTAAGGATTTCACTTTACAAGAGGATACCACCGAAAAATTGGAATCCCCAACCCCCCACCCCCAAAGCTATGTAGTTAAATTTTTTTACAAAACAACCTCATTGCCTTTAAAGTATTCTCCATTACACTTAATACATTTATCAAATCTGCGATTCCATTCTTGGAAACAGTTTTCAAACTCATCTGTTTGGATGGCTGACAGCACTTCCCTCGTTTTTTTGTTTACCTCTTCTACATTGCCAAATCGCTGTCCATTCATGTCCCTCTTCATTCAAAGAGACAAAAAGGAGTTGCACGGAGCAAGGTCAGTAAGGTGCATGGCACATGGCTTTTTGCCAAAAACTGGTGCACTAAGATGGTTGTGTGAGCAGGTGCATTGTCCTAGTGGCAAAACCAATCCGCTGCCTGCCATAAATCAGGCCTTTTCTGTTGTACACTGTTACACAGTCATTTCAGAACTTCTAAATAGAAAGCTTGAATAACAGTCTAACCTAATGGAATGAACTCCAAATGTGCTATGATTTGACATTTTCATCCGTTTCAGATGTTGATGGATATCCAGAACAAGGTTGTCATCAACAGACATTTCACCTTTTTGAGCCAAGAAAACCACTCTGTACACTCGAGTTTTTCCCATATTGCTGTCCTTTGTGTTTAACATCACAACAGTTTCTGTGGCATTTTTCCCAAGCAGGAAACAAAATTTCACAGCCGCACAGCAGCCATCACGAAAAATGAGATTCTAGTGTTAACTGCTTTTATGAAAAAATTCACTGTGACCAGAGAGAACCTTTCCAGGTGACGCCACTGGGTGCACTAACTCAGAGTGAGTTGCTTGATGCTTGCCCAGTGGGAAAAATGCATCCTATGAAAGCTTCGCTTGCCCAGTGCAATTCTAGTTTATTTGGGTACCCTTTGTATTTGGCTCCACAGTCATAGAAGCAGCAAGAAATAACTCAATGTGCTGCACTGTGCAAACTTGCTGCATCTGACCCAAACGTGGTATTTTCAATCGTCTCATCTGCATGTGCAACTGCACAAAAGAGAGACCAGAGAAGAACTGATGCATTTGAACTACAGTACTGGTAAAGAATATTGATATTACCATGGACTGCCTAAGGAATCAATACATCTGTCTTAGAAGAAGTACAACCAGAATGCTCCCTAGTAGCAAGGCTGGCATCTTATATACTTTGTATATCTTTCCAGGAGGGTCCAATTCCGGGAAAAAGAAATCATGGCTCACAAAGTAGAAAGTCAGCGAAAAACAGCAAGACCCTCAAGGAGATGGACTGGCACAGTGACTCAGACGTAACAACTGTGAGATGGCGCAGGACTAGGAACTCTTTCTTTCTGCTGTACATAGAGTCACTAAGAATTAGAATCGACTTGATGGCCCATACCCACCACTACCAACATCACCACCAAGCCTTTTACTCACGCTGTAGTCCAATAGAGCTCTCAGCTTCTCTCAAATGGCTCTTAGTTTCCCGAATCTCACTCTAATCTTATCCCCCTTGTCTTATCCTTCAGGAGCCCCAGGTGGTGCTAACGTTGCTAATGCCAAGG
The DNA here is from genome assembly GCF_000313985.2 of Echinops telfairi. Lineage (NCBI taxonomy): Eukaryota > Metazoa > Chordata > Mammalia > Afrosoricida > Tenrecidae > Echinops > Echinops telfairi. Next base: position 2,450,367 of record NW_022111316.1, on the reverse strand, counting down.
TCAGTGGTACAAACCTACCAGTAGTTCCTACGAAGAAATGTGAGATTATCTGCTCCCATTAAGATGTACAGCCTTGGAAACATGATAAAAGAGTAGCTATGAATCAGAATTGACTCAAGGATAGTGAGCTTGGGTACTATCCTTGTCACTCACTGCTAATCTTTCAAGTCCTATGAGAGCAGATAGCAGGTAAGCAGATAGCAACTTTAATCAAGACATTATTTTGTACACGGAATAGTCATGTTCCAAATTCCAACTTAAAGCACGGTACAAATTGTTTAAAAACTGCTGCCCTGATTCCTGTGGAACACCACTGAACTATTTCCACAGGGCATTATTAAGTGACTGACAACAACCCACCAGCAAAATAACTGAGACTCAGTGTCCCAACTTTGGTGAGCATCAGACTCAGAGGCGAACCTTATGAAAACTACAGAAGCTCCAATCATTCCTCTGCCAATTCTGATCCAGCAGGTTTGGGGTAGGGCTAAAGTACGTGCTTGCCAGACAATTCTCTATTAGCTGTTACACTCTGACTATGTTACACGTAGGACAGGACTGCTGCTTTATTCACGTTTAGTGTACAGCGCCTATGCAACGAACAATCAAATCAAGGAGGCCTGAAGGTATTGCTTTAAACAAGCAAATCAAATTGCCAAAGGTTAGATAAAGCAAGGGAGAGGGAGAGGGCAAGAAGTTTGGATTCTAGAGATGTTATCGGCTATGACCCCAAGGTGAGAGGCCTGTGCGTGAGAATCACCTCATCCTGTGCGTCCTTCTTGATGAGGAAAGGGAGGTTCCTGGCTGTTGTCATGAGAATGTCCGCTGCTTGCTCTGAGGAGAGGAAAGGGAGAATACGGGCAACCATTCTCTTCCCTTTCCGGATACACATGATCTGTACAAAGTGGTCATCACTTGGTCTGCAGGGGAAGAAAAGCGCCAACCCGGGTCAGCAAGAGCAGAGTAAGAAGCCCTCGTCTCCCCGTCTTAAGATGTGACTGTGCACTTGCTTTTACTCTAGAACCATCTCAGAGCAAACTGGTTGGAACTACTTCTCCAACTCTCAACTGAATGAGAACACTACCGCTCAAATTTTACTAATATAGGAAAGCACCATTTCACAAGCTGTAAGCTCAGGTTTTTGGCCAAACTGTATGCATCAACTTACATTCTTAATTCTAAGTAATTTCATTAAGAACAATGCAAGATTCATGTAGCCACATCTGGAAATACGCATAAAGAAAAATAAGAATATTCATAAGCTCAGAGATGATTTATTCATGCTACTAATTGTAAAAGACCTCTTTGCTGTGCATTGTACGTATTCTTTCCTTCATAAATGCGCCTAAAAAGTGATGGGAAAATGTGAGAACAGTACACGGTGAGGGTTTAACAACAAGACTGTATTTAACGTCACTTATTATACGTGGGAAGATGGTTGAAATAGCAAATGTTCTATCAACACACACAATTTGGCCCACAGAATTCATATGGCTTTGTCATTTGTAACTCCATTTTCGTCACTCAACAATGTACCATGACCACTTTCACATGTCAATTGGTGCTATTGAATTATACTTTAATGGCTGCACAACATTCCAATCTATAAAGAACACTTCTTCGGTCAGTCCCCTATGGTCAACCCAACTCCAGAAAAGTCTTGTTCTTGTGCTTTGTTTTATGTGTGCGTGCGCTCTGAAATAAGCGAATCAGTCATTTTTCTTGAATGGACAAGGGGCAAGGTAGTTACTAGGAAACATAATCTTCTTGCATTTGTCAAGTAAGTATTTGTTATTTACAAAGCATTTACCATTAGCAAGAGTTTGTTCCAGAGATTGAGTAGGCAGGAGACAACAGAGATACAGAGAAAAACATTCTTTACAAAAAACCACAGAAAACCAAACTTAGTTTCCATTGGAAGATCAACACGAATATTCTTGGACATCTCAAACACGCTGCCAATGAGGCACAGTGATCATACATATAGACCATTTCCAAGACTATCTATCCTCACAGAGAAAACCGTTTCTCCAACTTTCTTCCCTGGTGCAGCTGGTGGGTTTGAACCTGGGAGCAGCCCAATGCCTAACACAAAGTGCCACCAGAGCTCCTATGGAAACCCCTGTGGGGCACAGAACTTTATAAGTCCTACCTTAGTAGGTTGAAAATGCTACTAGTCATAAGTCGGATAAACCATTAACTGCAAAGATATTCCTGACTGCATCTTTAGTAACTTGCAGAGTCCCAAGCAGGTATCTTTTGAATAAATGAATACTATAGATATGGGGCCCTGGTCTCATGGTAGTTTACATGCTGGGCTGCTATCGGCAGTTCAAAACCACTAAAGAGTCTCATTTGTACACAAGGGCAGTTCTACTCTGTTCGGCAAGCTGTGTCAGAATCACCTTGATGGTCGCGGGCGTGAGGTGTGTGTGACAGATACAGGGCTGCTCTGAGTCAGAAT
>NW_022111316.1:2418654-2446090 GCF_000313985.2 Echinops telfairi | reverse complement strand
ACAGGGCTGCTCTGAGTCAGAATGGACTTGATGGTCGCGGGCGTGAGGTGTGTGTGTGACAGATACAGGGCTGCTCTGAGTCAGAATGGACTTGACGGCTTGAAGTCTTAGTTCTGTTCATTCATTACAGAGCTGGGCTGCCTTGTGGAACGAACTGCTAACTGGAAGGTCAATGGAGTAAGTCCCCCAGCTACTCTGCAGGAGAAAGTTAAGGCCGACTGCTTTCACAAAGATTTATAGCCCCAGAACATTTCCACGGGGTCGTTATGGGTTGGAACTGACTTGATGGCAGTGGATTTAGGTTTTTTGTTTGGGAGGGCTAACCAGGAGCCCTGGGGGCATAGTGCTATCAGCAAGGTCAGCTGTTTGAAACTACCAGCGGCCCCTCAGGACAAAGTCGGGCCTTTCTACTCCCATAAAAAGTTAGTCCTAGAAAGTGACAGGGACAGTTCTACTCGGTCCTACATACGGGGTCACTACGAGTCGGCTTCAACTTCATGGCAGTCAGTTTGGCTTTGGTTTGCACAGCTAGCCAGAATCAAGAGACACTTTTATTTCCTATCTGTGGAGGATTATGAAAAGTTTTATATGAAGCGGCATTTGAGTTGAGATGAAGGGATACATTTGAGCTGACAGAGATGATACAGATGGGTAGTATCCAAAACGATTGAAAGGACTACCTACCTAAAGTAACACACACTGTACAATTAACCAGGAGACCAGGAGGGCATCACCTGCCCCAATGCCAAGTTCAGAAGTTGGGAGGGGGGCGGAGAGGAAAGACCAACAGAAAGCAGGGAGCAAGTGGGAAGAGTGCTGTCACATTGAGGGGGCTGTAGCCAATGTCATGAAGCAAAATGTGTATTAACAGGGGACAGGAAAACCAACTTGCTCTGCAACTTTCCTCAAAATGTAATAAAAATTACGAAAGAAAGAATAAACCCTATGGAAACCATCCAATTTAGCTAACAGTATCACCACGGATTCATCAATTATAACACGTGGGCCACACTAGTGCAAGCTGTTATTAAAATGGCAAACTGTGTGCTGGGAGCTCTCTGTACTTTGTTTCTAAACCTAAAAGAATAATCTATTAATTTAAAAATAATCCCTCCCATCCCCCACCCCCAAACAAATAACAACAACAAAATACAAAGGCTGAAATGTGTACACTCAATTTGGTCTGTTTCCTTCAATGTACACGGTTCTTACCTCTCTTGTCCAGGCAGTTTCCCCCTTAAGTTGTCATACATGCTACAGATGTTATGCTTTCTTTCGTCCACCAGGGCCGGCCGCTCCGCTTCCAGACTGAGGAGATAGCGCCTTTCGTAGTCCTCCACCTCAAGGAGTAAACTGTACGTCTGAGGGAAACACAAAGCAAGCCGAGGGCAGGTGAGGTCAGGATCACGGAGAACAGCTTGCAGTTGAGGAGGACCAGATAAGGGGAAAGTCCTTGAGTAAAGGCTGAGACGGGGTGGGGGAGTCTGCGCTCATTCAATCCAGAAACACGGGAGGAGAATGTCAGGAATTCCTCCACCACCCTCGATCCTCCTCCACCTCTGACCCAGAAGATGTGGTAAGGAGGAAAGTGAGGATGCTGCAGCGACAACACTGTGTTTTTATGTATTGTTAGCATCCTGTTTAACAGACAATTATGTATCACGCCACTACAAGCATGCCTCCCTATTTCTAAAACTGGATCATCATAAATTCATCGTATTAGTAGGTGACAGGCTCTGTTCCAAACACTTCTCGTGGATTCCCTGACTAGGCACCACAGGCCAGTGAGAAAGGTTTCACCGTCACTCTGTTTATACATGAAAAAAGTGGGCATCAGACAGAAAGGTAAAATAACTTGCCCCAGGTAGGTGTGGTCAGAAACGGTTGTGTGCTGTGCCCTTAACCGCCATGCTCTGGGGCCTCAACACATGGGTTTTGCGTCCTCTACCAGCCACCTGCTTATGTGTGACCTAACTGTTACTTAGGACCCAGCCCAGCACAGAGGACCTGGAGGACCCTCAAGATGGACTGACCTAGTGGCTGCAACAAAGGGCCCAACCGTAGCAGCAGCTGTGAGCACGGTGCAGGTCTGGGCAGTGTCTCGCTCTGCCATACGCAGGGCACTGACCTGCTCAGACACTGGGCTCAGACACGTGGCATAATCAGCCTGGACAAAGCCTCCGTATTTCTAAGTGCAGTGCTCTTACCACACTCGTTCCTGGGTGTTCTGGACACAACAGGGATAGAGGAAGAAACTAGCTATTGATCTAAAATTCACAGAACACTAATTCGCTGTTCACTCGTGTATACAGACACCTGACAATTATGGGTTGGAAACTAAAGGTAGCAACTTACTTTCTCGATTATGAAAAGAGTTTTTCGTCTTTTGTCCCGAACCTGTTTTTCTTTTGTCTCCTTAAAAAATGAAAAGGAAAAAAAAGTTAAGACTAGTCAATGCAAACTCTTTCCTAGTTAAAAATAACTTACTCAGTGTGTACCTGCAGGCTCCCTTCTGCAGTTACTCTGAGAATATAGACTCTTGGAGTTCATGATGTAAATAACACTAATGTAGACCAAGATTCTAAAGATGATCCAACCTACCCACACTAAACGTCGGAGCTGATTCACAGATGAGCAAAAGGTAATCATAGAATGCAGCACAGGCGGAGGCTATCACAGGACAATCTTAAACACAGAAATGACCACTGTTTTAAACAGCAACGTGGCATAAGAAGATGTGCCTGCCTGCAGGCGGTGCTATCCAAACAGAGCACTGCTGCACCCAGGCCATGACTGCTTGCCAAGGAGACCCGGCTGTGCAAAGCCAGGATGGCAGCCACGTGGTGCTGGTCAAGGAAGCAGCTCCTTCTTCCCACCCCATGCCACAGGGACCCCACAAATGACCATCCTCTTTCAAGTGCCCAATTCTGCCAAGACTTACATCATCCTCACTCCGAGACGTTACAACAGCATCGATCATTTTGCGGGGATTATTCACACTCGAGACAGTGAGCTTTCCCAGAGAGCCTTCAAACTGCACTACAAGGACAGAGAAGTTCAACAGAACAAACACTTAACAAAGCAGCCAGCAGCTTTCAAAGATCTTTACCTTCACTACTCAGTCTTTAACAATTCTCCATAAGAGAGCTAGGTATTACCCAATGTAATCTCTTATTAAAACTTATCCTGCCCCCCCCATCTACCATACTTAGGGCAGTGGTTCTCAACCTGTGGATCGCGACCCCTTTGAGGGGGGTATCGAATGACCTTTTCACAGGGGATCGCCTAATTCATCACAGTAGCAAAATGACAGTGAAGTAGCAACGAAAATAATGTTATGGTTGGGGAGTCACCACCACATGAGGAAGTGTATGAAAGAGTCATGGCATTAGGAAGGTTGAGAACCACTGATTTAGGGATACTAGACATTTTCACAGGTTTAAAAAATCATGGAACCAAAAGTAGAAAATGTTATCTGCAAAGCACTGAGGCTATGCATGAGAAAAGGTTTAAGACATCTCTTGTGTCCATCTATCTGACTGACAGGCAACTCCTACTTGCCCTTTAATGTTAGGTAAAACTGCCTTCACTTGGACTGAACCAAACTCCCCTCTTAATAAATTCACCATCACCATCACCTTCATCTGCTGCATCACGGGGAACTTTGACAGCATAGATTCTTACACAACTGTTGACTAAATAAGACCCCCAGGCACCTGTTCTTACTCACCTACACACTGGAATCAGAGACACACTCATGACCATTTCTTAGTCATAACCAGCGCTGCCCTGTATACATTACTTATATTTCAGCACATCCGCAGTGCACCTCCAGTGTCTCCTATCACGGGCACAGACACAAGGACCTTACCTGGCTTATAGGCGTGCTCCAGTTTGGCCACCTGAGGGGTGATGAGCTTGGTGCGTTCCTTCTTAGGGCCCTCACCTTGCATTTCTTCAGCAGCTGATAGTTTCTCCAGTTTCTCAAAGTAATTCTGCCACACAAGAAGATTTGAGTTGCAACACAAGCACACAACAGGGCTGCGTATCACCATTAAATAATTGATCTACACTCGCAGCAATAACATGACTTCAACTCCACGACATGTTCTGAACTCTTAATTTGCTAGGTTGCCATCAACTCACTTTATCAACAAATTCCAGTTTTTAAACAAGTTAGTCACCAGTGGTGATGTCTGTAACTGCCAACAGAAGGAAGCAGATTATTGATGCCCAAAGCCAAAACACCAAACTCACTGCCACTGAGTCGATGCCAACTCATAGTGACCCTATAGGGCAGGGTAGAACTGCCCTGAGTTCCTGAGACTCTAAATTTTTAGAGGAGTAGAAAGCCTTCTTTTTCCTTCGGAGCTGGCTGGTGGTTTCGAACTCCTCAACTGATGCCAAACGGTTTGATGATGCCAATCTGAGAGCCTCTATGTGAAAGAAGTAGAATGCATATGGCGGGCGGGTTGGGTGAGGGTGGGGGCTGGGCTTCAAAAAGTTCATAGACAAATGGAATTAAAAGATAATGGCAATTTTTCATAAAATTTCTAAAGCCACCTTATTTAAGCAAACTAGTCACTGAACAAGAGAGACCACTAGCTTGAGGATAAAATTTGCTTAATCGGTTTGCTGAAAACTCACACATTAAAACCGACACCAGTTCAACAGGTCCGACACTTGATCGCATTCTTCCAGTTCTGTGATCACCCTCATCCTGACTGCATGGTACCTAACAGCAGCAGCAACATGAAATCATGACCCTAAACCTCTAAGCCAAGCAACCAAATCCCCGAGGTGCTGTAAACAGGCTCAGCATCTACTCTTTTCTTTTTCTTGGGGGGGTGGGAGGGTGTCATGGATGTAAATGTCTATCACACAACTGTGCCCAATTACACTTTCTGTAGGTGTACGACTTATTGTCAGTAGCTATAATAAATAGACTATTCACCTTTACCCTTAATTAAGGCAACTTTACCATCACCGTTGGCTCCTTTTCTTCTCTTCCTCCTGCTCCTGGTAAGCTATACATTTGCCTTTTCTTGTCTTTTTAAGTGAGGTCACCACTTTGTCCTTTTGTGCTTGGCTTACTTGGCTCCGCCTGATGGCTTCAAGCTCCACACAGAATACAGCATGCAGCAAGAAGCCGCCTCTCCTACTGGCAGCGCAGCTTTCCATGAGGTGGATGTACCGCACTGTGTGTGTTCATGTACATGCCTCAGAGGCACACAGGTTATTTCTATCTCTGGCCTGCTCTGAATAGCACTATACTCGCATACAAGTCTCCTTTTGAGTCTCTGATTGCAAATCCTGCTGGGTAGAGAGTGAGGAGAAATGCTGGGCCAAATGAGTTCTATGTTTAGTTTTCCGAGGACCTGCCACATTGTTTTCCAGCAGGGCTGTACCACTTTTGCACTCCCACCAGTGGTAACAGGTAACAATTCAAATTTCCCCACATCTTCACCAGCTTTTGCTGTACACGTGTGTGGGAGTGGAATGGTGGGTTTGACTTGCATATCTCTGATGGCTAACACACACTCCTATGTCCAGAAGCAGCACACAGCAGTTAGCTGGTAGTGGAAATCATCCGGGTAGGGATACAGTGCTTACCTGGTAGTAGAAGTCATCCAGATAAGGATCAGTGCTTTGCAGTTGCATCATCTGGATTTTGGAGACCCAGTCCTTTTCTCGCTGCAGCATGAGATTCGCATACGGATCCTTTCGAAGATGATCTTGATGACTGTTTCGATGACTTCCTCTATCTCCTGCACCATTGAGATTCCGATGCTGACTGAAAGCAAACAAATGCCGCATTCACTCCAAGTGGTTGCATTCAGGGTAGCATATAACAACAAGATAATTCTTAAAACCACCGACCCCAAACTCAAGCAACATTGTAGTGCACAGAACTGCCTCATGGGCTTCTGAGACGGTAAATCTTAACAGGCGTAAAAAGCCTCATTTTTTCCCTTCAAGGAAAGGGTGGTTTCAAACCGTTGACTTTGTAGTTAGTAGCTCAAAGAGAAGCCACACTACCAGGGCTCCTTTTTGCTAAAAGGGCGTAAAAATAATTGTGTTTTAATAGAACTTAAGAGGACAGAGCTACACAATACATAATTAAAATAAATACCATGATCAGAGAGCCTACCAGGTGCTTAGTATTTTCACCCATGGACATTTTGTGTAAGCCCTCCAAAATAAGCCATTTAATTTTCTCCACTTAAACTAACCACTGAGACCACGAGAGATCAAGTAACTTGTCCAAAGCTGTCCATACACCCTGTGGCACAATAAAAGATATCTGAACATACATATGTCAATTTGAATCTAAAGTCTACATACTTAAAAAAAAAAAAAACCTCTAAAATTATGAAATATTTCAATAAGATCTCAAAATCTATTTTCTGAATTCAGAGATGTCTCAATTTTTACTGAGATTTATAATCTACAAAATTATAATTCAGCAAACACTATAGCAAACATCCACTAACCTAGCATCTGGATTTTATGATAAAACCTTTTTTATGGCCAAATTTGCGTCAGCTTAAAAAAAAAAGGGGGGGGGGGCTATTCAAGTGACACAGTGTCCCTATCAGCAGTCCCTCTTCTGGCCCTGAGTCCCAGTATTGAGTCTCTTCCTTCTGTGAGGCACCATCACCCTCTCTTTCCCTGACCTCAGGCAATGTTTTACACCCGATGGCTCCTGTGCACATCTTTAAATACTACACACTTAAAAATCATCATATTATGCTACTTTGCCTTTCAGCTATCCAGAAATAATAGTGGACAAAGAATTTAAATTTTTCCCATGGACATGTTGAAGCTCCCTGTATCATGCTTCTTGCTTTGGTACTCAACATTGTTTTTGATTTCACCCACCCGGATCACATGCCCAATGCTAGGATGCAGTGAGTCTACATTCCCAACCTCATTCTTGCCACCTTTTTTCCCCTCAAGAGGCTGTATATCCATTCCACCCTAGCACAAGTGAGGCATTTCAAATTGTGCCTAGCTGATGATAGAAAATGGCTACCTCATTTTAATCACAATTTCTTGATTAAGAGAGAGCTGGAGCTTTTCTTGCTTATGAGCCACGCGAGAACTGCCTATTAGTGTATGCAGATAATAGAGACATATTCATCTTTCCCTTTACGGTTTGTACTTTCTGAGTCTTAAGAGCTCAGACTGGATTTTTGTCTTCTGAAAAATATCCTAGAATGCTTCTGACATGGTGAAGGAATTATGCACACTGCACAGAACCAGAAAATTGAGAGGATCAAGAGATTTCTCTCAGTCATGGTTACTTTCTTTATTTTTTATAGATGGGGTTTTGTGGCATCTAAGATTCAAGAAAGGAGTGGCTTTACCTAATTTGTTCTTTTTATCTCTAAAACCTGTCATAGTGCCTGGCACACACATAGTCCTCATTTCTGTCCATCATGGCTGAATCCGCATCCAGCCAATACGCATTCATTCACTCGAAGAAGAAACACAGAATGGCCATTGGCTTCACATTAACACCCAAAGGCAAGGCTAGCCACTCTATTTCAGGATCACCTCTGAGCAAGGATGGCGAGCAAAAGGCAGCAAGAGCACAAATACAGTGAGAACTTGGTGCAGGGTGAGTACACATGTTCATTAAGACATTAAAAATCAGACCTAAACTTTCATTGCGATTTATGATCACCACAGTCATAACAATTTGAAGAACAGTTCATAGTATCTTCTTATTTAAAAGCTAGGGCATTAAAAACATGAAATTGTAGCTTTTGTAATTTGATTTTCCCAGCAAAGTTATCTCAAAACGAATTAGATGGATGAAAACGGTGAAATGTGATGCAGCGCACCCTATAATGCTGTCAAAATCAAAAGCTGTGTGCGTTAGGAAGACACAGGAGTGGGCTGGGTACTCACTTTCTGTTCTGTTGCTGTCTTTGATGCAAGAGCCGGCGGTGCTGGGGGTGAAGGTGAGTCGTGTCTGGTCGAAACATTGGGGCCTGAGATCTAAGAAAATAGGTTCAAGAGTTTCAACTGTGTGAGGAGGCTTAAGATTTGATGTTTCAAAGGACCCAGCAACACAGCACAATTCCACCCAGGTTTACTCAGGGAAACACTCCTGTCTAGTCTAAGGATATCGGCTCTAAAGAAGAAGATGCCACTCTCTGACCTATCTTGCACAAGGCCCACATCTCCATTCCCAAGAGAACGGTCATAAAATTCAAGCAAACCAGCCGCTCCAGTAGCAGACGTCTTTCAGTAGACTGAAGAGGCTCAGTTTCAACTATTTGGGAAAGACACAGTATGCAGAATATGTAATAAAATGTGATTTTGCTGAAGCAGGAACTTGAACTCTTCTTGTAAAACAAGAGGGTGGAATAAATTAGCTTGTGTTGCCACCAGCAGAGCGGACTTCTCAGCAGCTCGATCTGTTTCTGGAGAATGTGGAAATTCTTATCAAGCGGCAGGCACTGTGTGTTCTGTCAGTGTGTCTTTGTAAAAAGGGAATGAAGCGAGACGCAACAAAGTTTAGGATAAATATTACAAGCGTGGATTAAACTTGTAGTGAGACTGTGTACAGGAGACATGTGTGGTTCTTGAGGAATGTGTGACTCATGAGAGAGGCTGGAACTGGTAAAACATTTCCGTGCTTTGCGATTTGAGGATCATCTAATCTGATCCACTCCAATCTCAGAACACATTGCTCTGCAAGAGCCACTTCTGTACTGTATTACTGATCAAGACACCTGGCTGACAACGGATGAAACAGAAGGCTACGTTTGGGATACCTGAGGTTTTGCAGGTGAGGTCCTGGGCCAGGAGGGTGCTGCGGTAGTGGAGGTGGGGTAGCGGGGCGGGGAGCACTGAAGAAGGCACGAAAGCCTGGTGCTGGGGGAAGCATCTGCCCAACTCGCCCTTGCAGCAACTTGGAATTCACGGCAGCTAGTGGGCTACTGACAAATCCCGGGACCCGTGCAAACTGGCTGGGAGACATCCGTCCAGGCTGTAGCTACAAAGAAGAACAAGACCTTGGGTTCAGTTCATGCATGGCTCTGCATCTAAAGTTTGACAACCTGTCCACCGCCCCTTACACACACACACACACACACACACACACACACACACACACACCCATGGTAGAAAGGCTGAGTGGTGGGCTTCTGTAAAAATTAGAGCCGGGAAAACCCTATGGAGCAAGTTCCTTTGCTTTTCATCAAATGTGAATACTTTTTCCATCAATAAGTTTAAAAAAGAAAACAGAGGCAGTAATGAAAGAATAGAGATGGCTATTATCATCTAATGGATGGAGCCCCAGTGGTGTAAGTCAAGCTCGTGGTTGTTAACCAGAAGGTCAGCCGTTCGAACCCTCCAGGTGACAGAAAGGCCTTGGCAGTCTGTTTTCACAAAGACAACCTACAAAGGCCTATAGGGCAGCTCTGTGCAGTCAATACAGGGCAGCCCACAACAGCAGCACTCTTTAGTGAGCCTCTGAGAACCTAGGAGCTCTTGGGCGGGCGGGAGGGAGGGGGGGATGTTTCCTAGGCTTACCTGAGCTCCTCCGAGAAGCTGTGCTCTCTGGAGAGGGCTCAGAACTGGAGGTACACTAGGAGGGAAAGGGTGACCTAAGAGGGAAGAGTTCTAAGGAAAAAAGAAAGAAAAGTTATATTCATACTATGAAATAGGCACATACATCAATCTAGTAAGGGCACTCAGTTACAACACAGGCAAAATCTTGCAAATAATAGCGCAACATTTCCCAAACTGGGCGCTGTCACTCACTCCCTGGGGGGCACTGGATCACTCAAGGGAGTTGCAAAAGCAAATACCTACCCTTTATCCTGAATGACGAGCTATAGTACCAAAGTTTTCAATGGCCTGGTGGGCACTGTCCCCCCACGCCCCCCACACCAAAAAGTCTGGGAGTCGATGCTGTACCAACAAGCTTTCCACTGAGGGAATATACAGAATCGACAGTGCTAGAAGGTATAAAGTACTCCGATCTCATGGCACAAAAAAGTAGGAGAATGAGGGGTGCGGACATTGAAGTAGCAGGAGGCCAGAGAGTCACACCAAGGATTCCTATTTCGCAGATGAGAAGGACATGAGGTGTAAGTTGACTGATCATGATGGGTCACAAATTCTGGGCTTGGGGATTATCAGATCCAGATAGCCAAGTATGAGGATAAAAAAGGCTCCCAACCAGGAAGATGGAATATACTGACGAAGGCCCCTCTTTGGATGCCGTCAACAGTTTTTCTTGGATGGCTAACCTAAAAGGCAGCACAGCAATTCGAGCCCTTCTAGTGGTAACATGAAAGAAAGGCCTGGCGACCTGCTTCTGCTATAACTGAAACCAAGAAAAAACTCTATGGAATAGTCAACTCGGTCACACACAGGGTGGGTCTCCATGAGTCACATCGACTGGACAGCAACCAATAAGAGTAACACATACTGGTAGTGTCCACACAGGCGGCACAATGACGTACCGGGACACCGCAGAGCTGGTTTGGAGACATTCTCTCACCATAGGGAGCAGGGTAACGTGATGGCACTGGAGGCCGGACATGGACTGGCTTCGGACACAGGATCTATCAGGACAAGCATATACACAACTACATTCAATTAAGTCAGCTTTTCCTCCACCTACACTCCCTCCCCTCAAGTACTGGCAGAGCCACAGAGCTCAGTGCCAAACCCTGCAGCTAAACAAACTGTTGCGGCTATGGGTCACTTCCTCTCTCCAGAGTCATGCCAAGTGCCAGTTCTCACAGAGGAAGGGTTAGCTAATTCTCCAGTTACCCCACCCTTCCATGCTATCTGAGGGAAGTGCCAGCAGATATTCTGACTTGCAAATTCTCTCCAAGAGGATCAGTTTTGGTAGCAGCGAGGGGGAAGGAATAAGAAAGCTGGAGGATTAACTAAGTCCTTTTCTGAGGAGCCTGTGATATGGCCACCGTGCTCAGCACTTTCCTGATCCACACTGTGACTCCACCGGACAGCGAGCCTAACTAGGCCATACCAACACCACCCTCCCCCCATACCTTCCAAATTGGCCTTCCTTTTCAGCTGCTGGTTTCAGGTGGAGGGAAGTCTATGGAACAGGACTGCACAGGCTCTAGGGAAAGCAGGGATATCTTAAAGGTAAAAAGGGATGTGGACCATGCCGTGTGCTCCCACTCCCACCAGCTTTCAGTTCTCTCTGCATGTTTTGGGCAGCCTCCAAGACACTTTACACAGGACATCCATGCTCAGCGTGGTGAGCGGTTCTTCTTCTCCCCCAATTAAAAGGCAACAGCAGCAGCAAGAAAGGGTGCTAGGGAATGTGTCTCTGATTTGCACTAGTGTCTTCTCTAATTGGCTAGTTTTCTTTCTAATCTAATGCCTACCCAACACTGCCAACCCTCTTCCCGCCCAGCATCACACATTTCCCAAACGATTGGGCCCAGATTCCCAATAGCCTGGGCTGAGTGCCTGTTAATGAGAGGTACCTGCTGGTTGAAGCTGGGCACTGCCATCTGCTTAGGTGGGGTGCCTATGGGAACAGCTCTCACGGGGGGGCTCCCAATGATCGGGGAAGTGGACCTCCTGGGTAATGCACGCTCAGAAAGATCCCGATCATCTTCTGGGCCTTGTGGGGGCCTTTGGGGCAAGGCATATTCTAGTACAGACACGGTAGGCATTTCCTAATGAAAGAAGTGGTTAAAACAAAACCCCTCAGAAAACAGAAATTAGCAAATTGGAAATATTTTAGCAATCTCTTCAGATGCCCAAATATCTTACACGTTTTAAGTTTTACTTTTAAATGTACGTGTAGTAAAAGGCACTCTCTCTAGTAGTGTATAGCTCTCTATATTTTGATACACACATCTGTGATCAGCCACTTTAATCAAAGTTTAGAATAGATTCATTCCTCCCTCAAATTCCCTTGTAGTCAAGCCCTCCTACCCCTGCCAGCCAGCCACCCCTCAATTCTTTGTCCCTGTAGTTTTGCCTGGAAATGACTTTTCAAGTAATTTAAACTGCAAACTGACGAATTTTAGTTTCATTGGCTCCTGATTCACCTTCTCACAATAGAGCAAATGAGCACTGCCGAGGAAGGTGAGGCAGGGACATCAACAGGTACAGCTGTTTGGTGCTAGATGCAGCAGTCAAGAAACTATTGGCAACTGATGTACACTTAGCCATTCTTTCACGGAGAAAACCGTGATCTGAGGAGCTAGCACGAAACGTGCGCATGTTAGGAATGTTAGAGAAAGAGGAAATGTTTAATACCTGAGCAAGCAGTGGTCCTCGAATTCGCCTCAGAACTTCAGATCCATCCCAGATGCTGGAATTGAGACTTCCTGGTTGGGGCTAATAAAAGAAAAACAAACACACACACATAAAGTCTAGATGTGTGGAACGCCTGAGTGACTAAGCTGCTGCTGTGGAACATGAGGATCCAAAAGAGCCTCCACTGCTGGAGGATAAAACAGTAATGGTGCTCTACAACACACGGTGTTTCAGCTTCGTATCTGCTATCTCTGGGAAGTGGCTTATCAATCTACTTTCAAAAGGTAATTCTTTCATTACAAATTCCTTGCCATCGAGTTGATGCCAACGCATAGGACCCTACAGGACAGAGTAGAACTGTCCCTGTGGGTTTCTGAGACTACTACTCCTTATAGGAGCAGAGAGCCCCATCCATTCCCCCGGGCAGCTGGTGGGTTTGAACTGCTGACCTTGCTGATCACAGCTGTTCATGATCCCAGCTCATAATCACTACCCCACCACGGGCCCTTCTTTCATTATAGTAGAGGGCAAAAATGGCAAAGCTCAATACCCCTCTACATGAATGCCAACCGCTGTGATTGTCAAGTCAGATCCAACTTACTTGCAAAACTGGTCTGGTCTGCACAGCCCTCATGATAGCAGGGTCTTCTAGTTCATTTTCGATCACCATTTTACTCAGCCTTTCTGCCAGGTTCTCCTCATGGTCACCCAGCAAGTCCATCTCATCCCTTTCCCCGTTGCCTGTTTGTTCAGGAACTGCCACCGGCACCTTCTCTTCCAATTCGGCCAGGCGCTCATGTGCTTCCTGCCAATCATCATCTACAGGAAACCAGGAAAAACAGGCCGTTCATACAGGCACAAAAGTTTTATGAAATTCTTTAGTTAGCCAGATGAACAAGTCCAACTCCGGAGAATGAGAAGAAAGCCAAGTTTCTACTTAGCGATGTGAAATGAGGCTCATCATAAGAGACACATTCAAGTGGGCTTCTCACCAGTAGGAACTAATAAATATTGTACCAGAGATAATATTTGAATGTTTAGATTCAATACCTTATCAAGGGTGTTCATACTATATTTGGAGACCGTCATAGATTAAATTGTGCTCCCTGAAATGTGTGCCAATTTGGATGGGCCATGATTCTCAGTGGTTTAGCAGTTACATGATTATGTAAACGGGCAGCTATGCAATCATCCTCATGAAGTGATCAAAAGTATAAACCAACGAGAAGATTAAGTTTGGGATATAACACCCTTAATCTCGTCATACCCTTGATCCAATATAAGGAGAGTTTCCCTGGGGTCTGGCTTGCAACACATTTCACCTTCCAAGAGGTAAAAGCAGAGAGTAGAGGATCTACAACCACGAGTAACGAAGCCTGTCTTTAGGAACTGGAGTCCCTGCACTTGTTTTCTTCACACTGAGCTGCAATCCACACTGAAGGCTGCAGTCTTCGATTCTCATCAGCAAGTCTCTCAACAAACCTTCCTTCAATCTTGATGCTGTGGTCTTTGTCACAAAGCCCATCCACTAGAGGCATATGCTCAGCACATACGTATGAGAGGATATAGCCTGACACACATCCTTCCTGATTGTAAGCAATGTAGCAGAAGATGACAATGCAGTAGGCGTATAGAAGAAACGTTGACTGTGGACACCGGAGAAAGGAGCATCCCAGGCAGAGGGATTGTCGGCACAAAGATTGTAAGGTGTGAATCAGAGTGGTGGATTTAAGAAACAGCAAGGAGTGGAATGAGCAAGACAGAAAGAGTAGAAGTTTTGATCAAGGAGGCAGGCAGTGGGAGCTCATACAGGTCCTTGTGGGGTACTCTGGTTGAAATGGGGGATCATTGGAGAGAGATCTTGATGTGGCTACTGTACATATTTACATGTGAATCATAAAAACAAAAGCAGTAAAGGCACCTTTATTTAATATGTTTACAGTTAGCATTATACAATGGATGCTTTTTAAAAAACAATTTATTTTTTAATTATTTATTTACTTTTATTAAACGATTGTTTTATTGGGGACTCTTACAACTCTTGTTATAATCCATACATCGATTGCATCAGGCATTGTTTGTACACATGTTGCCTTCATTAATTTCCAGGCATTTACTTTCTATTGAGCCCTTGGTATCAGCTCCTCATTTTCCCCCTCCCTCCCGTGGCTCCTTTTCTTAAAAGCGACATACGGACTGCTGCGTTGAAGACAGGGCTGTCAGTGTTGCCATGGAGGCTTGTCAGGTGTCTTCTGTAACTTGGGGAGAAGGGTGTGGTGACTTGCGCCAGGATCGTGCACACTGTCTTTGTTCTATCTGTGCACTACTGTACAATCTGTAGCACTGACAGGAGGATTGATTTATTTTCTTACTAATTAGGATGGCGTTGCATTATTTTTGAGTCCCACTATAGCACAGATGGAAAATCTTCAGAACCTTCTGTCGCTGTTTCCCTAAGTAGACCATCTTACTTTGATCATGTCTCTCATCTAGGGTTCCCAATCTGATCAATCCATTCTCCATCAGAAAAGCTCTCACGCCCCTCCCACTCCACTGAAGCTTCCCCCCACAATCCCATTTCATTCTCTCCACTTCAATCTAAGCACACAATATTTTCTAACCCACAAAGGAAGTGGTCTTCCGTGCATGCTACATATTTCTCTCGTAGCTATGTTTCTGTGTCTTAAAGTTCGAGAGGAATAACACATAATTCCCTTTATAATAGCAACTGAATTCTGAAAAACTGTCCTTGAGGACAATACCTTCAATCTACTTTTTCTAAATACTGCAGAGAATCAAGTGGAAGAAAGAGTCAGAGACACCACTACAAGGAAAGGAGAGGACAACAAAACCCCACGGTGCCTGGTACACAGTAAAGGTGTAATAAACGGCATCTATTTTTTCCTGAGACTCGTGTACACCCTGTGAACTACCTTTACTCGTTCTTTCTGCATTCAAATATATATGTGTTAAAGAAATATGTGACCTAGAAAAGTTCCCTATAATTGTATCAGTTGTTGGCGAAGTTTAAAAAAAATGCAACCTGTCACATTTCACTGGCTTTCTTTTGACCTTAATGATTTTGTACACCTTTCCATGCGTGTACCAATCCAAAATACCAAACCCACTGCCACTGAGAGGGGTTTCTGAGACAGCAAGTCATGCAGTTTTTCACCAGGTACATATGCCCTTTAGCTCATTAGAAAAAAAAGTCTATGTGAATATATGTGTGTTAAATATCTATATCTATATTCAATTTTATTTGGTAAGTAACTTGATTTTTCCCCACAGATGAGCCTGTGGATCATTAGCAATTTTTAATGTTGCTGTTGCTGTCAGGTGCCACTGGGTCAGTTCCGATCGACAGTGACCCTGAGCACAACAGAACGAAAGCACTGCCAGTCCTGCACCATCTTCCCGGTTATTTTGATGTTTGAGCCTATTGTTGCAGCGGCCGCGGTGTCAATCCATCTCACCGGGGGCCTTCCTCTTGTTTGCTCCTACTCTCCTCTATCTAGCGTGATGGTCTTCTCCAGGGACTGGCCTCTCCTGACACGCCAAAGTATGTTAGTCTCACCACCCTTGCCTCTAAGGAGCACTTCTGGCTGTACCTCTTGCAAGATAGAGTTATTTGTCCTTTTAGCAGTTCGTGATATTTTCAATATTCTTCGCCAGCCCCACAATTCAAACACATCCATTCTTCTTTGGTCTTCCTTATTCAATGTCCCACCTTGACGTACATATCAGACGACTGAAAACACCATGGTTTGTGTCAGGCGCACCTCGTTCTCAAAGAAAAACCCTTGCTTTTCAACATTTTCAAGAAGTTTCGTGCAGATTTATCCAATGCAATGTGTCAAGAGTACTGATTATGGATCTAAGCAAGACAAAAATCCTTATCAATTTGAATATTTTCTCTTGTGAAAAACCAACTGAGGTGCTATGTCAGAGATCCTATGCCTTCCCTACAGCAGACTTCATCGTGTACCCTTTCCAAAAGATCTAAAAACACAATGCCTGAAATATGTTAGTGACTGAACTCAGTCCACATGCCTCAAAAGGACAGTGGGTGGGGCAAAGGAATACCAAGAGAAATGAAGGGGTGAAGGTGTGGTTTCCTCCATCTGATTAAGCCGCACATGGATGGAATCTGACCGCTTCCACCATTCCACTTGCTGTAATACTAACCTGAGAGCTATTTCAAGGCTATTTTAAAACAGAATAAAACGTAGATCTAGGCACTTTCAAGTTCCTAAAGGAGTTATTGATAAAAGAGATATAGAAAAAATGGGCAGTCCTTTCAAATCAAGGCAGAAGGTTTCAAAAAATTCCCCTTGGATGGTTTTAACCTAATTGGTTATTCCTATGGATTGCATTTATAGTCACTTAAACTTTCAATTCCTCATTTGCAAAATAAGGATAAAAACAATAGTATCTCAGACACAGGGCTGCAGTGAGAATATACTCACAAATCTCTAAAAAGTTTATTAAAATGTTTCTATCTTTCAAGTCTATTTTCTTTCCAGCTCTTTGAAGCCCGCTCATGTATAAAACTGTTAAGACGGTGCCACAATAAAACAAGCATCACAGGCTGGTGTGCTTCTTCCATGTGGGCTTTGTTGCTTTCTCAGCTAGATGGCTGCTTATTTACCTTCAAACCCTGTGTGATCATGAGGTGTCCATTGGATCAGATATCAGTCATCAAAGACCCAGAACAAAACATTTTATCGACGTGAATGAGGGGGAGGGTAGAGTGGAGACCAAAAGCCCATTTGTAGATAATTGGACATCCCCTCACATAAGGGTCACAAGAGAGAAGCCAGTCAGGGTGCAGTAAGCACAGATGAAACATACAACTTTCCTCTAGTTCCTTAATGCTGTCTCCCTCCCACTATCATGACCCCAATTCTACTTTACAAATCTGCTAGACCAAAGCATGTATACTGGTACAGATAAGAGCTTGAAACACAGGGAATCCAGGACAGATAAACCCCTCAGGACCAATAATGAGAGTACTGAAACCGGGAGAGGAAGGGTAAGGTGGGGGGGAGATGGGGAATACCGAACACAATGATCTATGTATAACCTCATTCCCGGGAGACAGACAACAAAAAAGTGGGTGAAGGGAGACTGCTGTCAGTTTAAGACATGAAAAAAAAAAATTATCAAGGGTTCATGAGAGGGAGGGTGGGGAAAGGGGAAAAACAAGTAGATACCAAGGGCTCAAGTAGAAAGAAAATGTTGGCAACGTATGTACAGATGTGTGACACAATGGATGTATGTATGGACTGTGATAACAGCTGTAAGAGCCCCCAATAAAATGATTTTTTATAATCACATAAATCTAAAGTTTTTATTATTAGAGAATGAGCTGCAGCTAATGCAATGATGATGACAATCCTAAGTCATGAAGAAGATAGTGACCAAGGAAAGGAAAGATGTTTCACACCATCTGTAGCTAGTTACTACAATCAAAACAAACAAAAAAACCCAAACCATAATCAAACCCTTTGTACTAACAGGTGTTATTTAAGGCATTCAATCCTTGAATGAAAAACTAGCAAACAGAGGTGTATCAAACAAGTCACAGGATGGTCTAGAAAGCAATTCTTTCTTTGCATCTATATCATCATCTATATATAGTATTTTGGAAATGTGTACATGAAATTTGTGTATGTATGTATTTGTAGGAGTCGTGGTGGCATAGTCAGTTAGGCATTGGACTACTAACCACAGGGTCAGCAGTTTGACTCCACTAGTCACTGAGTGAGAAAGATGAGGCTTCTAGCTCCTCTCATGAAGATCTGAGGCCTTGGAAACATACAGGGGCAGTTCTATCCATGCCTGATAGAGTTGCTATGACTTGGAATCAATTTGACGGCAGTGGGTTTTGCTGTGCACATATAATGCATGGGAGAAAGAAAGAGCTTTCTATTTCCATTAAGTCTTGGAAACCCACTGGGGCAGTTCTACCCCTGCCCTAGAGTTGCTATGAGTTGGAAAAAACATTTTTTAAAATAACATTTTATTGGGGGCTCTTACAGCTCTTAATAACAATCCATACATCAACTATATCAAGCACACTTATACATGTTGCCATCATCATTTTCAAAACATTTTCTTTCTACTGGAGCCCTTGCTATCAGCTCCTTTTTTCCCTCTCTCCCCAACCCTTCCACCCTCATGAACCCTTGATAATCTCCCTTCACCCACGTTTCTGTTGTGTGTCCCCTTGGGGGAGGGGGAATGTAATACATTGATCATTGCAATCAGTAACACCCCCCCCCCCTCCCGACCTTCCCCTCCCCTCATGGTATCGCTACTCCTATTCTTGTTTCTACAGGGTGTACCTGTCCTGGATTCTGTGTTTTAATCTCTGATCTGTATGAGTGTACCTACTCTGGTCAGATTTGTCAGGTAGAGCTGGGGTCATGACAGTGGCAGGGTGAAAGCATTAAAGAACTAGAGGAATATTGGGGGTTTTGTTGGTGCTATACTGCACCCTGGCTGGCTTGTTCTTTTTTTGTGACCATTCTGTGAGGGAATGTCCCATTGTCTATAGATAGGTTTTGAGTCTCTACTCTGATCTCCTCGTTTGCATAGATGATTGTTTCTTTGGGGTCTTCTGAAGCCTTATACTTGATCCTGTCGACACCTCGTGATCACACAGGGTGGTATGATTCTTCCATGTGGGCTTTGCTGTTTCCCTGGTAGATGGCCACTTCAAGCCTTTAAGAACCCACACGCTGTATCTTCTAGTAACCGGGCACCATCATCTTTCTTCACCATATTTGCTTATGAACCCATGAAAAAAATCATTTTATTGGGGTTCGTGCAACTCTTATCACAATCCATCCATCCATCCGTGTCAAGGTATGTACCCATTTTGACTTCAGCGATCGTGAGGAAGGTGAGCATCACAGAATGCCAAGTTATTAGAACTCAGGGACTTGAATAGAGGCCCAATGTCCACCTTCTACCTTAATGCTTAATATACAATTAATGACATAGGCCTATATCCCTATTGCTTATATATTCACATATTTACATGTATATACTTACATTTATACCCCTATAAATGTCTTTTGCCTCCCAGTTTGTTCCTCTATTTTCTTTTACTTTCCTCCTGTCCTACTGTCTTGTTTGATCTTCATTCGGTCTCAATAATTCCTCTTGGCTACATTGCCCTTGGCTGAACCCCAACAGGCATTCTGTGCCCTCCTCGCCATTGATTTTAGATCTCTTGCTGTCTCCCGCCTCCCTTTCCCCCCATCTCCCTTGTCCTCCTAGAACCGCTGGTCCTGTTTTCTCCTTGGGATTATTTATCTTGCTTATCTTATATAGATAGATGTGAAAAAGAAAAAGAAAAAAAGGGCCTATCAATAAAGAGCTCCAGGTCTGTCTGCTTACCCTTCTGTATGTTTTCCAATCGAGTCTGAGGAGCTAGGTGCCAAGCCCTGCCCTCCGAATCTGAAGTCTATTTTCAGGATTCCTCAGGGATCTTGTTGCTTCTCCTTGCTGCTCTGCTGCACTCCCTAATTGTTTTGCCCCGGTGAGGGGTGTATGTGTGTCAGACAGGGCACAATTCCCGCACTGTCTCCAGTGCTGTGGGTCAGCGAGGGGATGTCGTGTCTCACAGTAGGGCTGGCCCTATGATCCTTTCTGTGCCTTGGCTACTCCAAGCAGGAATGTCGTCCTTGGGCGTGGTGGGCCAGGATGCAGTCCATTCTTTCTCTTAGTTTGCTCCCACGTGGTCCGGGCAGACCCGACATCCCCCTGGGCTGTATCTTCAGTGCTGTCCTCTGTAGTTCACGATTCTGGGGAGGGGGTCGATATAGTTGGATTGGGGCTGGCCCCACAGACCTCTGTTACTTCCCTGCTTCATTCTGAATTGGAATCAATTTGATGGCAGTGGCTTTTGGTGTCTGTATGTAAATGTAGGGAGAAAGACAGGGCTTTCTATTTCCATTAACAGGTACGTCTTGGAAACTCACCAGGACAGTTCTACCTTATCCTACAGGGTCACTATGAGTCAGCATCGACTCAATGCAGTACGTTTTGTTGTTGTTGTTATAATACCTATCTATACAAGGGGGCTTCAAAAAGTTCACAGAAAAATTCCTTCGCTTCTACGTTTCTATGAACTTTTTGAAGTTCCCTTGTATATGCAATATGGTCACAGTACTTATGCTAAGATGTTTGGAAGAATTCAGATTTTAATTCTGAATTTTAACTTCACA
The DNA here is from genome assembly GCF_000313985.2 of Echinops telfairi. Lineage (NCBI taxonomy): Eukaryota > Metazoa > Chordata > Mammalia > Afrosoricida > Tenrecidae > Echinops > Echinops telfairi. The sequence goes on along the minus strand of NW_022111316.1, from coordinate 2,425,577 downwards.
TTTCAAGTTTATAGTTTTCTCAATGTTAAGAGTTCATAATTAGAAAGCTCTTCTCAAAAAAACACCTCTTGTCCATTATAAAGTTTGCAGGCCATTAAGTCCTTTTCATCGCCTTTGTAAAAGCTCTAAGATACAAAATGGGCTAAATGTATGCGATGATCACTGCCTTCCTAAATGGGCTTCAAGAAAATTTACGGGGAAATTCCCATCTTTTAATTTCACTTGTACTTTCTACAACCTGTTCTTTCACCTTCTAGGTATTTTAATGTGGTGTACTTTTCTTTTCCCATATCATATGAAGTATAGCTCTGCACACTCTAATATATACTTTTTAATCTTGCAGTTTTATTGGCATATGATTCACATGTCATACAATTCTTCTCCCCAACCTCCCCTTCCATACTCTTAATATCATTTTAAGGGATGATCATTCCCATTTTGTAAGGACACGTTGTTGTTAGGTGTCGTGGAGTTGCTTCCGATTCATAGTGACCCTGTATGCACAGTCTAGTGCCAGCCTCTGCTGCTGCCACTGTGTCAACCGTCTTCCTCTTTTTCTACTTCCCACATCTGATGTACTTCTCCAGGCACCGGTCCTTCCTGATAATGTGTCCGGAGTGAAGTGTAGTCTTGCTACCCTTGCTCCTATGGAATATTCTGATTGTACTTCTCCCAAGACAGATCTGTGTTTTCTTCTGACAATCCATAGTATATTCAATCTTTTTAGCTAACATCGTAACAAAGGCATAAATCCATCTTACTCGTTGTCCAGCTTCTACACGCAGATGAGAGTGACAGTATCATGACTTGGGTCAGGAGCATCTTAGTCCTCTAAGTAACACCTTTACTTGTAATACTTTAAGTGGGTCTCGTGTGGCAGATTTGCAGAATGCACTACTTCACCATTTCATGACTGCTACTTCCATGTGTCGATCATGGCTCCAAGTACAAGGAAATCCTCGACAACTATAATCTCTTCCATATCTACAACTATAACCATTTACCATGTTACCCACTGGTCAAGTGGGGAGTTCTGTTTGGTGTTTGGGCGTAATCCATATTGAAAGCAGTAGTCTTTGATATCCATTAATTAGTAAGTGCCATAAGTCCTCTTTGCTGTCAGCAAGGTTGTGGTACCATGTACATTTTGCAGGCTGTTAAGAGTATTCCTTCAATGCTGATGTTGCGTTCTTCCCCACATAGTCCAACTTTTCAGCTTATTTGCTCAGTATATAGATGAAGTGTGGTAGAAGGATGCAACACTAGCCACATATCTCCTGATTGCAAACCACACAAGAACTCCTTGCTTTGTCTGGACTACTGGTCTACGTACTGGTTGAACATTTCCCCTTCTTTACAATGTTAGCCACATTTTGTTATGATCTACACAGCCCCAACACCTTTGCATGACCAATAAACCATCTTCCTGGTATTCCAAGGTCTATCTGACATTTAAAATGATACCCTCAATCCATGTTCTCTTCTAGATTCACATTAAGGTTCCAGAGGTTCTCAGACTGTGTATTACTGCGACTGGTTTTCTGCATTCGGCTGAATCGCTTCTCTTTTGAATGGGTACAAATAGGGATCTTCTCCAGTCAGCTGGCCAGAGAGTTTGTCTTTCAAATTTCTAGATACAGATAAGTGTAACCATATTACATTGGTTTGCTAAAACACCAGAACTAGTATTCCATCAATTCTGTGAACCTTGTTTTTCATCAATGACGTCAGTGCTGTTTTATATCTTCCTTCAGTTCCACTGGTATTGACATAATAATGTCATAGAAACCTGGAAAATGACTTTCCATAGCAGTTTGGAAGTCAACATTTTGTGGTTTAAAACTGAACCTAATTACTATGCACCTGCATCTTACTATAACATCTATAAATCAACTGAATTATCATGTTCATCAGAACTCTACCCACAATAGCAAGAAAATGGAAACAACTTAAATGCCCATCGATGGAAGAATGGGTACTCTGGCACATACCCCAATGGAATAATGATGAATCTGTGAAATACCTCTTGACATGGATGGAACTGGAGGACATTATGTTGTGTGAAATTAGTCAACCACAAAAGGACGAATATTGCTGAGACCATTATTACTAAAGATATAAAAAATAAAAATCAAGAAAAGTCTTTCATACTAAAAGAACCAGACTTTGATGGTTACAAGAAGGGAGGGAATGGGAAGTCATAGGCTAAAGGGTAGATAGACGGGTGTTAACTTGGGAGAAGGGGAAGATAATATCCAATAAAGGAGAAATGACGGGGAAAAATTATGGGAACAGAGCAATTGGGAGGTTTGATTAAAAAAAAAAATCTTTTTGAGGTTTGATAAATTGTTGAGTATAAAAATGATGATTCAATCAGTAAACCCTCTAATTCATGATAAAAAGTTAAAACAAACCAACCCAGAATACACGTGACCTTGGCTAGGCGATGCTTCTCAGTGGTTAGGCATTTATGTAATCATCCCCATGATGTCAACTGATGTGATCAGTCAATCAGTTGCTAAGTGGATTAGGGAGGGATCCAAAAACCAAACTCACTGCCAAAGATACCATTCCGACTCACAGTGCCCAGCCCTGATCCACAGGAGGATGTTTCCCTGGTGTGTGAAAGACAGACAGACAAAAGTTCAGTGGAGGGAGAAGTGAGTAGAAAGATATGAACTTGAGCACTCAGGTGCTTTACTAACTTCATATTCCTCCTAGATCCTGGGGAAGATTGATACCAACAAACAGGGAGAGCACCAAGGGATGACAGGTCCATAGATGCTGAAAAGAGACAGGACCTTCCCCCCAGAGCTGACAGACAGCCCCCCCCTCCCCCTGGAGCTAGCACTCTGAATTGGGGAGAGAGAACTGAGAGAGAATAAATTCTACATAAATCCACCGTGGTAGGCCTAGGTAGGTAACAAACACAAACACAATCTAAAACCAGTATTAGTGGCATCAAGTTAATTCTGACTCACAGTGACCCTACAGGACAAGGTGGAACTGCCCCTGTGGGTTTGAGACTGTGACCCTATGGGAGTAGACAGCCTGTCTTGCTCCCAGAGTGGCTGGGGGTTTTGAATTGTGTACCTTGTGGTGAGCAATGCAGCACTACAGCACTAGGGCTTCTCTAAAAGCAATGCTAATCCTAATGTTTTGTGTATTTGTCACTAGATAACTAAGAAACATTTGTTACAGTATTTGAACACAAAGAGTTCTAGAAGTGCAGCATATTTGTGATTTCTGCATTGTTCCATAAATTATCACTGAACTAATTTCCAAATCCAATCTGCAGTCCACATCAGCTCCCTGCTTTTTAATTCTATTCTACTTCCCTTTCCCTGTGATCTCCAAGGAGAGACGACAGGGCCTGAGATCATGTCATGCTCTTGGACGGTCTCATCTCCTAGGTATGGCTATAATCCAAAAGACTTTGGCTCACTGACATAATGGGTTCAGCTTCTTTATCTTAAAATCTTTTCTTGAGGTTCCTAAAAAATTCTGGAAACCTGGTTGACAATACTGTAATACACTTTTTCGTCTTTGCTAGTTCAGTCAATTGAATCAAAGCTTTAAGCTGTGTAACTGCAAAGTGAGTAACCATTATGTTACTTTAAGACTTCTCATTTGCATCTTGGGATTGATTACTCACTGCCACTAAAATTTCCTTCCTTCCTTATATGTAAATGTACTATGTTGTAACAACAGAAAGTCTGTAAGTTGCAAAGAGATAGCCACACATATTTATGCATTCCAGCACAAACATTTTTTTTAAAGACCATACTTGTTTGTTTTTTTCCTGTATAAAAAAAGGAGCCCATTATATAAAAAGTAGGTAAGAGGGGAAGACAATACATACCCCCTGGGGTAGGAAAACTGGAGGGGGGGGGAGGTAGAAAGGAGAAGAATATGCATCAAAAGGAGGGGAAGAGGTATATTATTAAGGCAGCAAAATATTCTCTGTAAAAAGATGATGAAGGCAGAGGCTAAGGCACAGAATGCCTCCTCAGTGAGGAGGTAGTTAGGGGAGGGGAAGGGGGTAGGGGATCCTCTGGGGGGGGGGTTCCTCTTCACTCAAGCCAACACAAACATTCTTATTGCTGCTTCCCAACATCAATAGTAGAGGCAAAACTATTTGCACTGACCCTTACCTATGCATTTTAGGATCTCAATCTTTACCATATATGTACATGCTTGCTCCCTAAATTCCCCATAGCAGCAATTGTTACACTATTGCCTATAAATTTAGCAGCCCTCTATGACTTTCTCTAAGGCACTGAAAAATTTCATTTGTGCACAAAACTTAAAACTCACAAAACTCATCAAGTCTTATCAGGACTCTTCTGGGATAAAAGACTTGTGTTAAAGGCACTATAAGACAACAGCAGGGTCATTCACTCTACTCTTGATAAGACAGATTTTAAGCAGAAACTCACATACCCACACGCCCTAGAACCTGAGTCTTCTATTACTACTACTACTCACTACCACAGAGTAATCCTGACCCTACAGGGCAGAACAGAATTGTCCTTGTGGGTTCCTGTGACTAGTTGTTTACAGAAATGGAAAGCCTCATCTTTCTCCTGTGGAGCAGCTTGTGGTTTGGAACTGTATACCGTACCTGAGGTTATCATCCAAACATGTGACCATTGCGCCAGGAGTCAATTGTATATTCCTTTTACTTAAATGATGTGTCGTACACACCGAAACCTTCCTCTTGTAGAAAAATGTCAAAAGCTGTCCAAGTGCCTACTTTTGTAACCATCTGAATTCTTTATATTGTCAACATTAAGCTATAGCCGAAAGGGTCAGGGCTAAGACAATACCTGGTGCTTTAGGTGAGACAAGCAGGAGTCTAGAAGGGAGAAGTTTCTAGTGAAGTTTCAACTATTCTAAAAACAAGAGTAGATAATCGTGCCAACCCAGGTGATAATACAGAAAAATGCCACTTACCAATTGCCCCTGACCCAAAAGTATCATCATTGAATTGGTCAATCTCTTCATCTTCCTCTCCCAGGCCCTGAAATGCATCTTCATCTTCATCTAGAGGGCAATCCTCTAAAGACTATATGAAAGACAAAAAGAGGAGGAAAGAGCTAAGCGTTTCATTACATCACATCTTCATTTTAAAAACGTTCATTTTCTCTTCTCTAATGAACATAGCTTTATTATGACGTCCTGTAAAGATGGCCTATTCTTCACTCCCCAATTTGTTATATTTTAGGATCTTCCTTTCTTTCAATTGCTATCGTCTGTTCCTTACATCATTTCTCCTTCTTCGCCAAGTGTTTTGGTTGTACAATATTTCAAGTCTCTAATAGCATTTCCTCATGAAATGAAGGAAGTAGGCCTGCAACTACCTTTACACCACGGGTTGGAGCAGAATGAAAACAAATACTGCATCATTTTGCTTGAATTTGATGTATCCTTTCCAACAAAGTTCTCATCTTCCTCATCATATTCATGCCATATTTTACAGACGATTAATCCCTTGTAAAGCTTTCTCTTCATCTTCCACTCTTTCCCTTTAAGTCCAAACTCTAGTCACACAACAGAAAGCTAACTTTTCAGTGAGTACCGATAAATGAATTCTGGGAAAGCAGTAATATGGCAAACTGAAGTTCTGGTTCCACCACTTACAAGCCCTGTTCTTTCTGATAGGACAACAATCATGTTTCAGGCTCTGAGCTAGGCTCTAAGCTTTAGTCTTCTAAACTGTAGTTTGAGTACAATAAACTCACAGCCATTGAGTGGATGCATGGGGACCCTCCAGGAGTTTGCAGACGGTAACTCTTTACAGGATTTACAATCTCTTATGGAGTTATGGGAAAGCCCCATCTTTCTACAGAGGAGTGGTTAGGGGTTTCGAACTGTGGACCTTGCAGATTGCAGCCCAACCATGTAGCTGTGACAGGCTTTGATGGGTCCCTGGTTGTTGGTGCCATCAAAAACAGTAACTGTGACTTGAACACATTAAAATGTTGAGTTTAAAACTTTCCCCCCTTCTATGTCACCCTTTTCAACTGAACCTCCATGCGGTCTTTTTTCTTTTGGCAGCTTCTGCACCCTGTATCCCATCATCTTTCATGCTTACGTAAGAGCTGTTTGGTCTTAACGCCTATTAAGTATGAAGCAGATCTGCTTATAAATTCCAAAGGCTCAGGATCAGAGCACCACAAACTCTTAATAGGTAAGCTTGGTGATAACCTTGCCCGGCTGGCTACCTCTTAGCAAAGTTGTCATCCCCCAAATCCAAACGGACTCAGAGTTCAAAGTTACCAGGTCATCCTATCCAGCCTTAAGACCTCACAAACGTTCTTAAAGCAGACTCACTAGCTACTCCGGCCCTCCACATCAAAGGTAATTTCCAGTCACACACACCCTTCCAAAGGACAGGGATCTACTGAGCCAAATCACCGTTTGTTTTGAATTGGAAAGACATGCCCTTTGATTCTACAAACCCAGAAACTTTGGCCCAGAGATCTGGGGTCACCCAAGGTCACACAGTGGGTTAGTAATAGGGTCAGAATTCCCGGCACCCGGCACCCAACTCAAGCCACCCTTCATTCGTCCAGGAAACTTCTGCTGGACACGCCCCTTCCAAATTGGAGGCGCCCCCCCCCCATTAGCACATAGTCTAGGAGCCAAGTCAAGGGGCAGGTCCATGCTCCCTCGACTGGGCTGCTGAGTGCGTGCGGGTCGCTTTGAATCTGGGGAGACAGGGGTGCACACCCCAGGGCGGGAAACGCGGCTCTGGGCATGCCGGTGGTGGGGGGCGAAACTACCTCCTCAAGAAGGGCTGCGGGATCGGTGCAGAGCGCTCCCCTACAGGTCTCGTCCTCGGACGGAGGTGGAGGGGCCTGGTCGCCGCGGGTAGCGGGCCCTCCCCAGGGCAGAACCGAGGCCAGCTCTCCCCAGCG
>NW_022111316.1:2416507-2418027 GCF_000313985.2 Echinops telfairi | reverse complement strand
GCCCGCCCCGCTGCAGGACGGTCACGAGTTTTCCGTCACCTGGGGCGTGGGGGCGGGGAAAAGCCGTGTGACCGTCACAGGATATGGCTTGGAAGAGTCCCCGGTTGACTCCGGGCCGGCAGAAGTAAGCTCCAGAAATGGGTCTCTAGCACCGGGGCCGCCTCACGTGTCTGTCCGCACCGGTCGGAGGCCTGACAGGGCGGACGGCGAACGCTCAATGGACTCCAGATCGTCGGAAGGGCGTAATCCGTCACCCGCCAAACGAGCCGCGGGCCTGGGCTGTGATTTCTGTGGTTCCGACGGATGACGGCGCTTGTCGTGCCGATCACGGAGGGTGGTATTTTTAGGCGCCCCGGCGCGCGTGGCACGTGGAGACGGCGGCAAGGTCACCGAGGCCCCGGAGTGAACTTGTCCGGGTGGCGAGCCCGTTGGAGTTTACCGAGCCAACTCATTCCACGAGGAACTCAATTCTTGTGGATCTCGCCGTCCCTTTCTCGAGGCGCCCCTTAAAATGCAGCCTCGCCCGGGGAAGGCATAGGGCACGCTGCCCGCTGGCTGGTAGCGAGTCTGCGGAACGTCGCATCCGGCAATAACTAGCTCAGGGTGTGGGAGTCGAAGCTTTTAAGACCCGTAGGGTCGCCAGGAGCCGGGATCGACTCTGTGGCAGAGTTTTACGAGACTTCGGGCAAATTAACCTGCATGTCTCCGTGCAAATGAACTTGCACACCTCAGTTGCTTTGATTGTTAAGAGTAGAATGAGGCTTTCTACTCCGTTGTTAAGACTGTCAACCCACCGGGCCAGTTCTCTGACCTAGAAGGTTGCATAGGAATTGGCTGGAGGGCAGTGAGTTGTGTGTGTATGTGAGTTTTGTTTTGTTTTGGGGGGTGGGGGTGGGATGGGCAAGTAGTGGGAGCCCTGGTGGGGTAGTGGGTCTCGAGTTGGACTGCTACTGAGAAGGTCAGCCACTTGCATGCGCCCGCCAATTGGGGTGGGGTGGGGGGAGGGTCGTGATGAAAAATGGAGCTTTCTGTTCCTTTGAAGATTTACAGTCTTGAACAACCTCGTGGGGAGTTCTGTTTTGTCCGATAGGGCCTCTCTGTGTCCGAATCGCCTCTGGCAATGCGTTTTTTGAGACCAGTAGTGATTCGATGACCCGATTGCACCTAATACTTTGGGGCAGGGATCGAAGCCTACCTGGCACTCTGCAAGGTGCTTTGCATCATCCATCGCTCGTGTCAGTCCCACAAGATAGATAGATGCTATTTTATCCTTTTTCTAATGAGGAAATTAAGGATTAGAGAAGTTAAGTAATTTGCCCCAAGTCACCTGATGGTAGTTGGGTAAGAGACAATGTTATCTGATTCCAAAAGCCCAATGGTTGGTCAGTGTGTCCAGATAAAAATAAATATTTACAGTGGCCTGACCACAGTCTTTTTTTTTCTTTTCTTCTCTTTTTTAACATTTTATTAGGGGCTCATACAACTGTTATCCCAATCCATACACACATCAATTGTGTAAA
>NW_022111316.1:2413924-2415654 GCF_000313985.2 Echinops telfairi | reverse complement strand
TGTGGGCTTTGGATCTCCACTCCGCACTCCCCCCATCATTCACTGACCACAGTCTTAAAGAAGTGCTTCAGGTCTGGGATAACATCACTGGTTTTCAAGCATGCATGGAATGTTACAAAATTTCACGTAGGTCGGAGCTCCACAAAGTTCACAGCAAAACGGAGTAAGAAGACAATTGGAGTTTCCCCACACATTTTTGAAGTTCCTTCGTACTAGGTAATAGCATGTCTCAACCATTACAAAGAATTCGTGTTTATATAGATTAGAGGTTAGTGATGGCCCACAGGTTGAATCTGGCCAACTGCCTGCTTTAGTAAGTTAAGATTGATTAGAACTCAGGACACATTCATTGATTCACATACTGGCTTTTGCCCACTTTAGCCCTGCAATGGAAGATTTGAGTGCTTAATGTGTACATAGTCATTTGGGGGAATCTATAAAAGTCCCCTGGGAATCTTGTAAAAATATAGATTATGATTCAGTTTATCTGGAGTGGAAATGAAAATGAACCAATTCAAAGCCCTGGTACTTCCTCAATGGAGACCATATTGCCTGAAAGGAGCTTAAAATATTATCTAGACCTTTAAAATAAAGCTTTCTGATTCTTGATGTTCTGCACCATATTTGCCGATCATTTTATTTAAAAAATCATTAGAAAAAATAGATTGGGGGAAAAAAACCCATACTTTCAAGAACAGTAATATAAAAAAGTCCCAACTTATGAATTAATTTGGGAAACATAATGTTGTTGATGCTGTTAGGCTCCTTCTAGTCTGATTCTGACTCTAAGCGACCCAGTGTGTAATACAAGGGGGAACCTTATCACCTCCAAAGTACTCTCCATTAATACTGCAAATCCATTCTTAGAAACATTTTTCAAACTCATCTGTTTTGTTTACCTCTTCTGCATCATCAAATCTCTCTCTTTTCGTGTCCCTCTTCATTTGTGAAACAAAAAGAAGTTGCACAGAGTAGAGTGAGGCTAGGTGAGTCAAGTGCATGTGTGGCAAGAGCAGCATGCAGGGTTTTTTTTTGCCAAAACATGTGTATGTTCTTTTGTCAGTCCATTGGACGTTCAGTACTCTTTGCCAGCATCATAATTCAAATGCACCAATTCTTCTTTGGTCTTCTTTAGTCAATATCCAGTTTTTTTAAATTAAATAATCATTTTATTAGGTGCTCATACAATTTATCACAATCCGTACATACATCATTTGTGTCCAGCACATTAGTACATATGTTGACTTCATCATTCTCACAACACCCGCTTTCCACTTGAGCCCTTGGTGTCAGCTCATTTTTCTCCCTCCCTCCCCATGAACCCTTGATAATATATAAATTATTATTTTATCATCTTACCCCATCCAACGTCTCCTTCACCCACTTCTCCGCTGTCCATCCCCCAGGGAGGAGGCCATATGTAGACCTTGTCATCTGTTCCCCCTGTCTCCCTCACCTTCCCTCCACCCTCCCGCTATTGCCACTCCCTCCATTGGTCCTGGGGGTTTCATCTGTCCTGGGTTCACTGTATTTCCAGTTCCTATCTGTGCCAGTGTACATCCTCTGGTCCAGCCGGATATGTAAGGTAGAATTGGGATCATGGTAGTAGGGTGGAGGAAGCATTTTAAGAACTAGAGGAAAATTGCATATTTCATTGTTGCTATACTGCATTCTGATTTGCTCCTCTCCCCGCAGTCCTTCTGCAAGGGGATGTCCAATTTCCCCCGGAT
>NW_022111316.1:2401686-2412705 GCF_000313985.2 Echinops telfairi | reverse complement strand
AGACCCCAGACGCTATACTTTTTGATAGCCGGGCACCATCAGCTTTCTTCGCCACATTTGCTTATGCACCCATTTGTTTTCAGTGATCCGTTCGCCACCTTGTGATCACACAGGCTGATATGTTGTTCCATGTGGGCTTTGTTGCTTCTGAGCTAGATGGCTGTTATTTTACCTTTAAGCTTTTAAGACCCCAGATGCTATATCTTTTGATAGCCGGGCACCATCAGCTTTCTTCACTACATTTGCTTATTTACCCGCTTTATCTTCAGCGGCTGTGTCGGGAAGGTGAGCATCATAGAATGCCAATTTAATAGAAGAAATATTCTTGTGTTGAGGGAGTACTTGAGTGCCATCCTCTAATCTTGATGCCACATTCTTCATATAATCCTGCTTCTCTGATTATTTGCTCATCATACAGATTGAATGAGTAAGGTGAAAGGACACCACCCTGACACTCCTTTTTTCATTTTTAAACCTTGGAATTTTGGCTTGTTCTGTTTACACAACTGCCTCTTGATCCATGTACAGGTCCCCCTGGATCATAATGTAGTGTTCTGGTGGACCTTAACAAACTATGGACAGCCTTGAGAAGAGTGGAAATGGAAATGGGAAGAAAGCATACTAGAAATTAAAATAATATGTATTTTGAAATGAATGAGAAATTCAACACACCTTCAGAATACAACCTTTAGAATACAGCTAAAACAATTTATTGGAGAAGCCTAAAAATAAGACCTGGTTGGTTAAATAGAGGGGCATTAAAAAAGAGGAAGACCGCCAACAAGATGGATTGCACAGTGGCTGCATCAATGGGCTCAGACATAAGGACAATTGTGAGGGTGGCACAGGACTGGACAGTGTTTTATTCTTTGTACATAGGGTTGCTGTGAATTGGATCCAACTCAATGCACCTTAAAAACAGAAATAAGACCTCTGGTATAAACTGCAAAAACAAAGAATGAAGACAAAAGGAGTATACAAGACGTAAAATAGAGGATCAACAAAAATTCCCGTTTTCTTTCAAGAAGCATGGGGGAGATTTTGAGATTCCCTTTTGTAGTTGTTAGATGCTGTGTTTGTCTGGGTTGACTAGAGAAACAAATTCATAGACACTCATGTGTCTAAGAAAGTTTTATATCAAAGAGCAATTGTATATTGAGAAAACATTCCAGCCCAGTCCAGATCAAGTCCATGTCTGATACCAGTCTATAAATTCCTCTTCAGACTAACGCAACACAAGCAATGATGCTGAATGCAGGAAGATCACAGGGCAGTGAGTAGAAAGGCTTGTGAATCCAGTGGTGGTGGAAGCATCCCAGCACTGGTGTCGGTCTACACGTGGCTTCTCTAGCTCCAGGACTCCGGCTCCAACAGTGTAGCTCCATGTGGTTTGTCAGCAGGAAGACAAAGCAGGGAGTGTGGATCTGGCCTCCAGTGAGCTATTTATCTCCATCGTGCCTCCAAATGAGTTCATTAAGCTGTGACCTGATTGACAGCTAAAATTCCACCCCTTCACTCTTGATAGTCTCAAGTTGACACCAGATTATGTAACTACCACAGATGCTGTGCTCACAATAGTACATAGGTACCAGCCCATTGTTGCAGCAACTATATTAATCTATTTCATGATGGGTCTTCCTCTTTTTTTGCTGAAGTTCTCCTTTAAGGAGCATCCCTTCTCATAACATATTCAAAGTAAACCAGATGAAATCTCACCATCCATGCTTCTGGGAAGCATTCTGACTGTACTTGCAAGACAAATTTGTTTGTTCTGGCAGTTCATGGTGTTTTCAGTACTGTCTGCCAACATAATCCTAAAGCTTCACTTCTCCAGTCTTCCATACTCATCGTCCTACTTTCAGATGCAGGTGAAGCAATTGCAGACACCATGGCTTGGGTCAAAGCACCTTAGTACTCAAAGTGACATCTGTGTTTTTCTTTTCTAACATTTTTAGAGAGGAGGTCTTTCAGAGCTGGTTCAGCCAATGCAATGTGTCATTTGATTTCTTGACTGACAGCTGCCTCCGTGGGTGTTGACTGTGAATCCAAGTAAAAGGACTTTCTTGACCAATTCAGTCTTCTCTCCATGTCTCTTCAGGTTGCTGATTGGCCCAATTATGAGTATTCGTTGTTTTCTTTATATTGAGATGCAATCCATCATTAAAGCATCAGTCTCTCATCTTCATCAGTAAGTGCTTCAAATCATCTTGGCTTTCAGCAAGGAAGACAGTTTCATCTGCACATTGCAGCTTATTAATCTCTCCCTAGTCCCAATGCCACAGTATTCTTTAGATGGTTCAACCAAAATTTGTGGGGGAAAATAGGCCAGCCCGCACAACTATGGGTTCAGTAAGCACAGTTGTACGGTTGAGATATATAAAGATTATATTAAAGTCATAGAGCATGAGATAGATAGGAGAGAGTCAGACACATTTCATGGTAGCATGCTCACCTCTTGGATGGCCATGATCTTACCAGCCAGGTCTGCGCACAGCATGGGCTGAGGTGAGGTCGGGTGGAGACCCCGTTTGTTGCTAAACAAAGGCTATATCTACTCGGGGGCATGATTATAGGTAACCACACGTCGCAAGAAGGGGCAGTGTAACAGGCATACAAGCAATAGGAGGGGGATATACAATGGACATAGGTGTAACAGGAAGAGGATGAGCTAGGGGTGTACACATGATAAGAAGGGGAGGGACTAGGGGTATACATGTGACAAGATAGGCGGACCCTAGATTCAATATGGCAGCCTAACATTTGTCACCCTTGAGTGGGCTTGACCTCCATGTGTATAGTCATCTGCCACATGTAGCAAGCAGCTAAGTTTGGCATATATTTTGGGGAGACAACGGGAGAAATCTTTTCTGTTCCCACAAAAATTCCCATTTTCTCTCATGAACATGTGCTAGTGAGGGAGATTGTGCAATTCTCTTTAAGAGAATAATTTTAGGGGAGCTGCACACTGGATCCATTATGAAGATAGGACACAAGTTCTATATAAAAGAGATTCTTTAGAAATAAAGGATGCTTCTGCTGAGAGTAATGTTTAAGTGGGTGGAAAAGGAGCACTGTATTAAATGCCGGGCGCTGGAAGAGGCTTTTGATAACCAAGAGAAGCTGTTAGAGAAAACCAGCATGCCAAGCTTTGTCTGTCATTGCCGTGGTATGCCCTTCCTCCAGAAGCTGTAACTTGTTTACAGGCTCTGAATTCTTGTGAGACAAGAATCTCAGATGATACTAATTTTTATTAAGTAATGTGCATCTTGAGGAGACCTGGTGGTGCAGTGGGTTACGTGTTGAGCTGTTAACTGAAAGGTTGGTCGTCTGAACCCAGCTGCCTCTGGATTAAGGTGAATCTATCTGCTTCCATACAGATTTATAGCCTCAGAACCTGGAGCAGCTCTACTCCCCCACTGGGTCTGTATGAATGGAATTGACTCAATATCATGGTTACTAGTGTACACTTCTAAAACTTCAGCCTCTATCAGAATTACCAAGAGGGCTTTAAAAAATGCAAACTGTTAAACCCCAACCCAGAGATTCTAATTCAGCTGATGGCGTTCTTTTAAAACAAAATTTTAAAAACAGTTTTAAGAACAGAAAGCTGATGGTGCCCAGGTATCAAAGATATAGCGACTGGGGTCTTAAAGGCTTGACAACAAACAAGGGGCTATCTAGCTCAGAAGCAACAAAGCCCACATGGAAGAAGCACACCAGCCTGTGTGATCATGAGATGTCGATGGGATCAGGTATTACGCATCAAAGACCCAGGAAAAAAAAATCGTATCCATGTGAGTGAGGGGGTGTGCAGAGTGGAGAACCAAAGCCCATCTGTAGACAATTGGACATCCCTACAGAAGGGTCAGAAGAAAGAGATGAGCCAGTTAGGATGCAGTATAGCACCGATGAAATGTATAACTTTCCTTTAGTTCTTTAATGCTTGCTCCCCCCCTCTATCATGACCCCAATTCTATCTTACAAATCCAGCTAGACCAGAGCATGTGCATGGGTACAGATAAGAGCTGAAAACACAGGGAATCCAGGACAGATAAACCCCTCAGGACCAATAATGAGAGTAGCGATACCAGGAAGTGGAAGGTGGGGGTAGTTGGGGGAGGGGGAAAATATCTCAATTGTCTACATATAACCCCCTACCTGGATGACAGACAACAGAAAAGTGAGTGAAGGGAGACATCAGTCAGTGTAAGACATGAAATAATAATAATTTATACATTTTCAAGGGTTCATGAAGGAGGGAGGGTAAAAAATGAGCTGATACCAAGGGCTCAAGTAGAAAGAAAATGTATTGCAAATGATGATGGCAACAAATGTGCTTTAGGTATGTAATTTGATAAGCGCTGCATGAGCCCCCACTAAAATGATTTTTAAAAAGCCCCAAACAATTTTATTGGCACTTTATCCACATTATACAATTCAGTAGTTCAATCATATCAAGAAGAGTTGTACAATCATTACCACAATCAATTTTAGACCATTTCCATCTTTTTTGTACTCATTATTATTGATATAGGTATTTTTTTTAATTGTGGCAAAATATGCAGAATAAAAGTCTCCAATTAAAAACTTCTAAATGTATATTTCCATGTCATTGATTATACACTCGTGTTGTACAACCAATATTGATATCCTTTTACAAATTATTCCACCACCATTAACATCAATCAACTCAATGCCCCCTAAGCAATACCCATGGTAACCACAGGTCAAGTTTGTTTTTCTTTTTTTTTTTTAGGAGTTTTCTTGATATAATATTCATATATCATACACTTCGATGGTTAAATCGCTTTTTAAAAGAATTGTATAAACATAATCACAATAAGCTCTAATGCTCCCTCTCCCTCCTGCATTCATTGTTGGCTCCCCTGTTCCCCTCACCCTCTCCACCCACTGTCCCCTATAAACCATTGCATCAGTTATTGTCTTTATGCATCCATCCTTCTGTGCTTCATAAACCGGAAAGCCTAACAGAAAGAAAAAAAAAAAGAAACAGAAAGAAGATAATAATAAAATAAAATTAAGGAGTAAGAAAGAGAAGACTACAAAAAATATTTTAAAAGCCAGAGAAGAAATTTCTGTCGTGGAACAAGCAAGAAATATTTGAATCTAAAGCAAAATCAGGTTGGGTCAAGAGGTAGGTCAACTGACCAAGTATATTAGACAGGAATCTCTAGAGACAAAACCAGGACATTAATGATTTTGTATATATATCATAAATAATCTATAGAGCAGTACAAATGGCTCAGTGCAACTCACTTCCGTGAGACAGCTAATACACTGGCAGTCCTTCAAGTCTTGAGAGCTGCTGGGTAGTCCTCTGTAGAGCAATTCAGGCTATCTGGCACAGGCAGCAAACAGCAAGGCCGGTCACCAATAGCCAGATGACGGTCCGACAGCCCCAGCTCAAACGATGTATACTCCAGCAGCATGGTGAAGCAGGTATTGAAGGAACCTCAAATTACAGCAACACAGTCCATGAGTTAGGTGTCCCACAGGTAGTGTAGCTTGCAAATTGAGGCAGAGAACAAGCCAAGGCAGCTGCACACTGGTCCAATAATCCAAGAACAAGAGACAAGAAAGACGAGGCTTGCTGAGCCATTTATCTCAGCCCTTCAATTAATCTCATGTGTTCATTCACCATGTTGGCACAACAAACCTACCTATCACAATCTACCCCTTGCCAACTTGACACCTGTACACAATTCTTTAGCCATATATAATTTCCAGACATTAATGAAATCACACTTATACTCAACATCAAACATCTATCATACATATAAATGAAAACACACAGTCCACTTGTATCATACATCATACATGTACAAAGGAAAGATTCAATAAGCATATATAAAGAAAATAAACTGCAAAATTCCCCTTTTGCAATTGATCACATGGTCATAACTGATAGGTAGAACTACCTTCTACTACTCCCCATTCTGTATTACCTTTGCCCTCGGCAAGCAACTCAGCAGGCTTTGGTTTTTTGCCTGGTGGAGTGACCCAGACCTTCATTCCTGAGGGGTCAGGGTCATTATACGTCCTGTCAGGACTGGGTTGCTGTAACTTACCATTTACTTTAATCACAGGGCATGGTACCACTAAAAGTTGGCCTATGGGATCTCCTGGATTCCAGACATATTCTTCTTTACCTCCATTATGTACCACCAGTCCAATTTCTCCTTGGTAATCGGGATCAATCACACCACTCAGGACAGTGACACCCTTCCTGACCTGTTGATCCAAAGGCATGAGAAGCCCAAAGTGACCAGGGGGCATTCTCAGCTGCCAGTTCAGTGGAATCCATGCTTTGCTTCCAGGTGGGAGAGTTCCTTCCTTCAGGACCAGGCCCTCCAGGCCTGAAGCACATAGGGTTGCTGGGACAGGAAGCAAAAATGCTGCAAGTGGATCATTAGGAGTAATAGTACAGTCTTGGAAACTCACAGGGGGAGTTCTGTCCTGCCTTATAGGGTCTCTATGAGTCAGAATTGACTTGATGGCAGTGAATTTTGGAATTTGAAATTGCTGATTTAACAAATTACCATAAAATGACTAGTTTCAAGCAATGAACATTCTTTCTCTTTTCTGGATGCTGTGAATCAAATTGACTCCATGGTAGTGAGTTGGGGTAAGTCCCGAAGTCAAAAATCACAAACAAGTTGCAGGGCTGCATTTCTTTTGGAGACCCTGGGGAAGAATTCCTTTGATTGCCTTTTCTAGCTTCTGTGAACCACCTAAGAAAAGATCTGGTGATTTGCTTCCATAAAGATTGCGTAGGAAAGCCCAGTGGGCAGTTTTACATAGGGATGGGGTTAACTCATCAATAGGAGCTATCTGCTTCTTTGTTTTGTGGCCCCGTCCTCTGTCTTCAAAGCCAGCAGTGGAGTGGCTTTTAGTCTCTCTCTGCTTCCTCTGTCATATTGTTCATTCTGATTATTCTGCCTCCTCCTTATAAAGACCCTTGTGATTACACTAGGCCTACACGGATAATCCAGGATAATATCCCCATCTCAAGATCCTTAAATTAGCCACACCTTCAAAGTCCCCTTTATCCTGAATTCCAGGTGCCAGGGATTAGAACATGGACATCTTTGGGGAATCATTTCAACCTACTCCATGTGATAGGCGCAAATTATTGTTTGATACCAAGCGAATTCTGGTGTGTGCAGACTGGAACAGCTCCATGGGGCCTTTCAAAGTTGTGACCTTTCAGAAGCAGATCATCAGGCCTGTATCGAGACATCTCTGGGTGGGTTCCAACCACCAGCCTTTCAGGTTGTAATCTAATACGTAACTGTTGTACCACTCAGGGACTCCCTGGGTGTGAAATGAAATTTGGTAGTTGTCTTCACAGGACTTTAACATATCTTTTGGGGGCCATAACTCAACCCCTAACATGATGGCCCACTCTCCAAGCAAGGGGAATCGACCTTCCTCTCGTGAAGATAGGTGATTCAAAGAATGTGTGAGCATACTTACATTTTAGAAATATCTAAGCAGAGGACAGAAGAAGAATTGATGCATTTGAATTATGGTGTTGGCGAAGAATAGTGGAAGTAATATGGACTCCCAAAAGAACAAACTTATCTCTCTTGGAAGAAGACCAACGAGAATCCTCCTTGGAAGCAAGTAGCCTTTGGACATGTTATTGAAAGAGACCAGTCCCTGGAAAATGATATCATGCATGGTAAAGAAGAAAGTCCCTCAATGAGATGGATTGGCACAGTGGCTGCAACAGTGGGTTTGAACCCACTGTTGAACATAACAACAATTGTGATGATGGTAGAGGACTGGGCAGTGTTTCTTTTGGTTGTAGCTAGCGTTGCGATCTGAACTGACTTGGTAACACCTAACAACAACACCTAACTCAATAGCCTACTTAAAGTAAAATTACAGATTTTTCTCACTTTGACAAATTTCCTTGGAACAGAGACTCTGATACTGTGATGTATTATAAAATACCTATGATGCAAATGATGTTTTATTGGTGAAGGGATATACACTCTACTTTATGGAACTGAGTAAACTCTCAGGAAACAGATTTTACCATAAATGTACATTTAGTAATAGATCTCAGTTCAACATAAAGAAATATGATTTGATATCCTGATGCAATATGCTCTCCATTTTGGAAGAAAACCCATAGAATAAATTTCTGAGTGATAAATTTATTGCGTGTAAAAGTTTAAATGATCAAAGCAGTAGGAACAAAACAGTAGGTGAAAATGTATATGATTTCAGGATAAAATTTTAGAATTTATTTACCATAAAAATGAGAAAGTCCACCTTCCCTGACATAATCGCTGAAGACAAATGTGTACGTAAGCAAATGTGAATAAGGCTGATGGTGCCCAGCTATCAAAAGATATAGCGTTCTGGGGTCTTAAAGGCTTGAAGCTAAACAAGCAGCTATCTAGCTGAGAAGCAACAAAGCCCACATGGAAGAAGCACACCGGCCTGTGTAATCATGAGGTGTCAGTGTGATCAGGTTATCAGGCGTCAAAGGCCCAGAACAAAAAAATCATATCAATGTGAATATGGGGGAGTGCCAATTGGAGATCCAAAGCCCATCTGTAGACAATTGGACATCCCTTTACAGAAGGGTCATAAGGAAGAGACGAGCCAGTCAGGGTGCAGTGTAGCACTGATGAAATACATAACTTTCCTCTAGTTCTTTAATGCTTCCTTTCCCCTCACTCTCATGACCCCAATTCTATTTTACAAACCTGGCTAGATCAGAGCATGTACATGGGTACAGCTAAGAGCTCGCAACACAGGGAATCCAGGACAGATAACCCTCTCAGGACCAATAATTAGAGTAGTGATACCAGGAGGGGAAGGGGAAGGTGGGGGGAGAAAGGGGAAACCGATTGCAATGATGGACATATAACCCCCTTCCAGGGAGATGAACTCAACAGTGCGTGAATGAAGGGAGATAGTGGTGGTGTAAGACATGAAAAAAAATTAAAAATTATCAAGGGTTCATGAGGGAGGGAGGGGGAAGGGGGGGGGAATAAGCTGATACCAAGGGCTCAAGTAGAAAGAAAAAATTTTGAAAATGATGATATGCACAAATGTGCTTGACACAATAGATATATGTGTGGATTGTGATAAAAGCTCTAAGAGCCTCCAATAAAATGATTTTTTAAAAATGAGCAAGTCACAAAGAAAAACTATTGAATTACATAATAACAAATATATAACAACAAATGTATATGCATAAAATCATTAACCATGAGAATATTTCCCACACACTACAGAGAAAATGTTGGCATATAATTCAAAGACTTTAAAACCAATCTTAAAATTCTTTAATGATTTTAGAAAAATTCATAAAATAGTTTACAAAAGGCTATGAAATCTGTAGCAAGGTGGACTTAACAATGTCAATTAAGGCAAAGAGGTGCCATGGTAAAATCATCAAATTGACAGGAGAGAAATGAGAGCAAGTAGGGAGAAGAGAAGGGAAAGAAAGAAGGAATGCCAGCGCTGGTGATGCTCTTATAAGGTGAACACTTCGTGAGTATTCGTGTGAGTTTAAATAAGTAGTCTCTCTGAAATACTCGTTGGGAGTGGGTCCCTATGGGTGGATCTAAAATATTCCAACTCTAATGAAGTCAATGGACTACATGCAGTGAATTAGACGCAAGGATCACAGTGATGCTTACAGTAGAGAAAAATGGGTACCTATGTAAATGGCAGTAAAGGGAAATATGAACATGATGGCAACATTATGTTTTAGAAGGCTACTTCTTCATGGGAAATGTTTGTGTTACAAGTTAGACAATGATGCAGGGTAGGAGATCAAATTGATAAACCTGACTTGAATGGTTAAAACCTTGTCACTTGATCCCCATCTCTAATGTTGGGCCTGATCTGGTTTTCAATATTTCCTCTGTGTGTGTGTTCATATTGGGGTTTATTCTGATGTATTTTGTCATTGTGGGTAGTCTTCTTGAACTTTGTTATGTGTTTTTATGTTTTTTGGTATATGGAACTCAGGATTGATGAACCTATAGAAACAATAAATAGAATCAGGGTTCCTGGAGAGTACCGTGGGGAAGGTGGGGGATGGGGTAAAGGGGAGCTGATAACAAGGAGTTCAAGAAGGAAGAAAATATTTGGAAACTGATTGTGGTAGCAATGGTACAATACTGTTTGATGTGATTAATCTGTGGAATGGTATGATATCAGTATTATCTCCCAATAAAATGGTTTTGGAAAAAAAAAAGACTCTTCATAATATAATATACATAAAATATAAAGAGCCCAAATCAACTATATCTCAGGCTCCTTTTAATTGATGGTATTAGAGATGATTTTTAAAAGCTTTTTTTCTGTCGACTTTGATATTTTCCAGTTTTTCTATAATGGATGTGTAGGATATTGATGAATGGAAAATTGTTGCCATTTAAGAAGTGGAAACACACTTGCTGGAAGAAAGGAGAAAGGAAGTTCTCAGACCACTTCTGATAAACAATCATTTAATCTCTGCAGACATTGAAGTCTTACCAACTCCGCTTTTTGACATAACAATATACCAGATACTTGTGTATTATGTCTGTACAACTTCTCAATGCTGACCAGTCTGACAAACAATTCCCAAGAATTAATCAATAGAGAGGAGAAAAAGAAACGTTTCTAAGTGGGAATATGAAGACTCATGGGGACTCTTAGAGGGCCACTCTTACAGTTGTTCTAGGAGGACTTACTGAATGCCCAGAATGCTCTATAATAATAGTAATTTTTAAAGGGGGTGGGAAGCTTTATTTTCTGCCAAGGACTATTTGGTTATTTATAACATTTTGGGCACTTAATTCATTTATCTCTAATGTGAAGATTAGAACTGCTTCTCTTTGGTGTGCTGTTAGTTGGTATTGATGATTCCATGAACCTTACATACTGTGAATCCCCACACCTGCTTGATACCATGCTACGAGGAGACATCAAAGCAGGGGTTCTCAACCTTCCTCATGCTGTGACCCTTTAATACAGTTCCTC
>NW_022111316.1:2398190-2401295 GCF_000313985.2 Echinops telfairi | reverse complement strand
TGGTAAAGTAGAAACTCCAGTTCCCCAAATGTTTAGGTCATATAATCCCTGAGTTTGTCATGTTCTAAAGAATTATTTCAAAAAAAAAAAAAAAAAAGAATTATTTTCTACCATTTCCACAAGTCCAGAAATCCCACTGTCTTAGGCAGGGTTCTCTAGAGAAAGGAAACCAGGGCACGTAACATATAGATATATAAGAGGATAGGTTCATACAGTGAGAAGGAATATAACAGCTAATTAGTCCACACAGCAGTACATAGGGTTCAGTTCAGCTCACTTCCGGGGAACAGTTAATATAAGTCCTGGAAGTCCTTCAAGTCCTGTGGGCTGCCAGGTCCAAGGTCAAGGAAGCAGATAGCTGAGTCCTCCCTTGGGCAAGCCAAGCACAGTCTGCCCACAGGTAGCAAACAGCAGAGTGGGTCACCAACAGTCAGTAGCTCGGGAGCTTAGTAAAGCAGGCCTGGATGGGATATCAAATGCAAGCAATGCAAGGTGACAGGATTGATGAGCCTCAAGCTGAAGTGATGTGTGTACTAGCAGCGTGGGGAAGTGGGTCTCAAAGGAGCCTCCAGCTCTAGTAACATGATCCATGGGTTGGCCTGGTCCATAGCTAGTTAGCTCAGAGGTTGAGGCAGAGAACTAGCTAAAGCAGCAGCTCACTGCAACACACTCCAATCACCAGAGAGCAAGAGAGAGGGGGATGGGGCTTGCAGATCCATTTATCTCTTTGCCCTCCAATCAAGCTGTGACCTGATTCATCCCACATATCT
Source organism: Echinops telfairi (assembly GCF_000313985.2). Classification (NCBI taxonomy): domain Eukaryota; kingdom Metazoa; phylum Chordata; class Mammalia; order Afrosoricida; family Tenrecidae; genus Echinops; species Echinops telfairi. Next base: position 2,400,525 of record NW_022111316.1, on the reverse strand, counting down.
CTATTGGCCAGGTTGGCACAATAAACCTAACTACCACAACCACCATTTCCTAGATCAGTGTATATCTTTTAATTACTTTGTTGAGTGCATCTTTCAGCTCCTTGTTTCTCATACTGTAGATCAAAGGGTTCAAGAGGGGCGTAATGAAGGTGTAGACAACCGAAACCGCACGTCCCATTTCTGGATTGTAGCTAGAACTGGGGCGTAAATAGATGAGGCTGCAACAGCCATATTGGAGGAGAACCACAGTCAGATGGGAAGAGCAAGTAGAGAAGGCCTTGTGCCTTCCCTCTGCTGAGCGCATCCTCAGGATGGTGGACACAATGAAGACGTAGGAGATAGAGATCAAGGAAAAGGGGATGGTGAGGATGATGACACTGGTGATGAAGATCATGGCTTCTGGCATTTGCATATCTCCGCATGCCAAGCGCAAGATAGGAAGCACATCACAGTAGAAGTGAGTGATTGTGTTGTAGCCACAAAATGGCAGGTGGAAAATGAAATTGGTTAGTAATAAGGCTAGAATGAAACCCATCACCAGGGCTCCCCCTACCAGCTGGGCACACAGCTGCCATCTCATGATGAGAGTGTAAGACAAGGGATCCCGGATGGCTACGAGCCGATCATAAGCCATGATCCCCAAGAGGATGCAGTCAGCACAGCCCAGGAAGACAAAGAAGAACATCTGGGTGCCACAGCCAGTGAAAGAAATAGGTATTCTCCCCATGGTCAGGATGCTTTCCAAGGCCAAAGGGGCGACTGTTGAAGAGTAAAATATTTCCAGAATTGCCAGGTTGGCCAGGAAGAAATACATGGGGGTGTGGAGTGAACGCTCAGCCCAGACCGTGAGAAAGATTGTGGCATTACCAATGAGACTGCCAATATAGACCAAGAAGAATGTCACATAAATGAACATCTGTACCTCCAGGACAGGTGAGAATGGCTGAAAGCGGAACTGGATCTCTCCCGTATGGTTTTCATCCCCCACAAAACCACATTGGCACATTGGGTGTCCTAGGACAGAAGAGCAAGTATGTTAGAAAAGAAAGGGCCAGGTCTTCAGGATGAAGGTGATGGCCAAGGCTCACCACCTATAGCTTTTATAATTACAGAGGTGAATTTATACTGTGCAAGCAACCCCCCGCTCTTGCTTGTCATCTTCATTCACATTGTCAAGAATGCTGGCTGGAATGAACTCTAATCATGACCAGGTGCCAAATTCATTTGCCCCAGGTGGCAGTTCTTCCCTGGCCTACAGAGTCACTAGGAGTCAGAAGCAGCTGGACGGGAGTACTTTCTTGGGGAGCAGGGGGTCAGCATAACAGTTAGTGGTTGTTACCCACTCCATGGTGCCTCTGCAGAAAGAGCTGGTGAACTGGTTCATAAACAGCCAAAAGAAAACCTTGTGGGACAATTGGTTCTACACCCTTGCATCTTTTAGTTTTATTAGTGCTTACTAATTTTACTTTAAATAATAAAGTACTCAAAACATCAAATTGTTTTCATGGTTGAGAGAACCTCCTCTCTCCCTCTTGAATTTTGAAGGCTGTCACACTGCTGAGCATTCCCTGCCTGGTTACTGCCTGACTCCTGGCCTCCCTCTGAAAGGCATTCCCTAGACTGCTGAGGGCAGAGCAGGCTACACTTACCCTCCAATACAAAAGCGTCAGAGACTTTAAACAACCAGAATGCTGTTTCAGATGCTTCTGTTAATACTATTCCACATCTCACTGCCAGAGAGCCCTAGTCACTGAGCTGCTAACCGCAAGGTCCACAGTTTGAACCCACCAGCCACTCCACCAGAGAAAGAGGAGGCTGTCTACTCTTGCAATAGTTAAAGTCTCAGAAACCCTAAGGGACATTTATACCCTGTCCTGTGAGGGTCACTGTGTTGGAATTAACTCAATGGCAGTGAGTTTTACACCCAACACTTACTATCTAGAAAGTTATCAAGAGTTTCATATGTTTTGTTAATTATAGCTTGGATTCCAGCCAGGCCCATTTGGAGATGTGGGATTTGAAGGGCCTTGCAAAGACCCTCCTTCATAAAAGTCAACATTTTCCCCTTGTATAAATGAAATGTACCCTACGAAAATGAAAAGGGAGTTTGGATGAATGAGTGTAGAGATGGTCAATTATTTTAGGACGTAGTACTTTTGTGTCTGTCAGTAACTCCTTACCTGATGCTGTGCTCCAGAATCAATCCAGATCTCTGTTAGGCCTTGGGAAGAGAGGATATTTTAGAGTGCTGTGCATATGGGCATGGAGCAAACAAGGCTAAGAGCTTGACTACTAACTGAGAGGTTGGTGGTTCAACCTTACCTCGAGGCAGCTT
>NW_022111316.1:2397065-2398090 GCF_000313985.2 Echinops telfairi | reverse complement strand
TGAAGCACTCATGTATGTGAAAGAGAAGCTTAATGATGAGCAAAGAGAGGATAAAGGGAATTCCTCCCAGAGTGCCTACTAATCCATTGAGTCTATCTGTCCCTGTAGTGCTCGGGGGGCTACCGGAAAAGTCCTATGGCTTCAAATCAAAATTATGTGGGTGAGACAGGGCTTAGCCTGAAAGAAGCTCAGAGAGATTTGGGATCGAAGTTGTGGTTTACAGGCAGCAACATACCAGTTGTCAGCCACTGGAAACACAATTGATCTGATTGGTTGGTTGACTGCATTGTCAGTAAAGTCTAGTACGGTAATGAATTTGGGCACTCAAGTTGAGCAGGACTCATGTATTAGCTGTGTGGATCTTGGCAAGTTCATCCCTATGACCTTCAGCTTCCTCATCTTGAAAGTGAGACTGATATTAACAGCTATTTTATACAGTGGCTGTCAAGGTTAAGTGAGGTAATGGCTATGAAGTGTTTTGTATAGTGTTTGGTGATGGTCAGTATTCATCGAAGGCCAAATACTACCATCAGTGATGACAAAAACCAAGAACAGGAACAACTGTGCCAGTGGCCCTGTGTGATCCTACCTTGTGTGACTGCATCTATAACAAGATGTACATTTCCCTATTATAATTTTCTCACCTTTCAGGTCTTTATATGCAATTACATGCCTTCCTGTTCCTAATCATCTCCTGAGGACAAAAGTCTTGGTATGTTCATCTGGAATTGTTATTATTCCAATTTGAACCAGACTAGTCTAGTCCCACGTCACTTCACTGACCACAGAGATGTCTCCAACCCTGTCATAAATTTCTTATGCTACTTGGCTTAATTTTTTTTTACCGTTCTGGATTCTAAAAACATTTCCCTTTAGCGCACTTTATGCAAAGATAAAGGGAGGACAGGCTGTGACTCTCACCTCTCGGAAGACCATCATATACCCAGCACCCTTGACAGCGTCTGAGTACTGGGGACGAGACAAGAGTGCATGCATGAAGGTGTCCTTTCTTCATTTGCATAGAA
>NW_022111316.1:2395844-2396965 GCF_000313985.2 Echinops telfairi | reverse complement strand
CTTATATATCTCAACCGTACAATTGTGCATTACTGAACCCAGAAGTAGTATTACTGAACTCGTAGGAGTAATCAGCGGGTGGGGGCTGATTCCCCCACCCTCCCTCAGCGTCATTTATTTTTTATTTACTACTACAGTCTTGGTATGTTCATCTGGAATTGTTATTATTCTAATTTGAACCAGACTAGTCTAGTTCCACGTCACTTCACTGACCACAGAGATGTCTCCAACCCTGTCAGAAATTTCTTATGCTACTTGGCTTAATTTTTTTTTACCATTCTGGATTCTAAAAATATTTCCCTTTAGTGCCCTTTATGCAAAGATAAAGAGAGGACAGGCTGTGACTCTCACCTCTCGGAAGACCATCATATACCCAGCACCCTTCACAGCATCTGAGTACTGGGGACGAGACAAGAGTGCATGCATGAAGGTGTCCTTTCTTCATTTGCATAGAAGAAGAGGAGTCTATTATATAGACTCACATGGGAGTCTTTAAGGTTCTTGTAAAGCCATGTGTCACCTGCTGTATGGTCTTATTACGATATTGCTAAGAATGAGAGACAGCGGGGAATTTGTCTAGAACATCTTGTGAAGCTTAGAGAGAGACAGCCCAAAGCCATTTCATCAGAATCCTCAAGACCGCATAGAGTTTTATTAAATGAAGGGATTCAAAGGGGTTGTTGCTGTTGTTGTTGGCAGTTGCCTTCTAGTCAATTCCAACTCTGTTAATTACCCACCAAATAGATGATATCAATTAGCTCTTGTTATTTTTGAAGTTACCAGATTCCCCCCAGCACCACTGACCTAATACTGGAGTAAATATAGTGAAATGTTTTTGATCCCCTTTGTCTCTATGCACTTGGACTACATTGCCAGAATAAGACTCGATGGTCAGGTGTCACTGATTATCCAGACAGGAAGTAAAAACTGAGATCAAAATTCTGTGGTGCTGCTGACTAGGGTCTGAAAAGCCTGAAAACAGGCCTCAAATTAGAACTGTGATCTCTTCACACTGAAAGCAAAGACGAATGAGGCAATCAAAGCTGCATGGATATAATTAGTCCAAAGGATTGAAGGACCATGAAAAACTCAGCCTCCATGACCCCTACACTAGGAGAACT
>NW_022111316.1:2394337-2395744 GCF_000313985.2 Echinops telfairi | reverse complement strand
AAAAATTGAGACACTTAATTCTTCAGTAGCAAAATAAAAAATATTGTGTGCATTATATGGCCCTTGAGAATATGCTTAGTAAATTATTATTGAAAATATATTTCACTGTTTCAATAGGAATCATACTAGATTTTAGGAAACCATTTAAAAATTTTAATTTCCTATGTATTGCGTTTCCAATAATATTATATTCCTTTGGCTTGAGCATTTTGCCCATCAGTCAATTTTAATTTGCAAATTTTATGTAGAGCTGCCAGTAGTGATTATGAATCACTTTTTAATTTTTCAAATTGCATATATCAACTAGACTACTAAAAAGACCATGGATTTCTCTTATAGCACAAATCTTTCTTTTAATAATACTACTGAATATCCAATAAAAAAGAACAATAAATCGACTTTGCAATTCCGTTTTAGTCAGGAGATGAGTCCTGTGTGCTTCACAGTTGAAAACAGCTTTCTCAAAAACTCACTGCCATCGAGTAGATTTTGACTAAAAGCGACACTATTGGACAGGATAGAATAGCCCTTGTGGCTTTCCAAGACTATAATTCTTTAAGGGAGTAGAAAGCCTCATTTTTCTCCAGTGGAGCAGCTAGTGGTTTCAAACTGCTGGTTTTGAGATTAGCAACCCAATGTATAAGAGTACACTACTAGGGCTCCTGGTGAAATGAGCTTTATTCCTTCCTTATTTGTTTGTGTGTTTATTTATTTATATCTAGATTGGAGAATTTGCCTTCAAGTTCAGACACTGAAAATTCCACTTGGCATTCATTATAAAACTATATCCATACTTACATGAAAGCCCACATATTTATGTGTGTTAGTCTGGGATGAGTAGAGAAACAAATCCAGAGACATGCATATATGTATAAGAAAGAACTTGATTTCAAGAGTAATTGTACCTTAAGAAAACATCCCATCCTAGTCCCTATCAAGTCCATAAGTCCGATACTAGCCCATATATCCGAAATCAATCTATAAAGTCCTCTTCAGACTCACATAACACATGCAATGTCGCAGAATGCAGGAGGATTACAGGCCAGTGGTTGGGAAGCCTTGTGGATTCAGTGGCATTGTAAGCATCTCAGCACTGGCAGGGGTCTCCACGTGGATCCTCCAGCTCAGGGCACTAGTCTAGGTCCATTTGTTTTGTCAGCTGCAATGTCTCTCAGGGAGTGAGTCCAGAGAGTGTCTCTCGCCTCCAAGGAGGAATACGGAGTTCCCAGAATCCTCAGAAGAAGACCATGCCCACCGAGAGGTCTCATTGGCTATGACCGGATATACAGGCTAGACTCCACCCCTTCACTCTTAATCCTCTCAAATTGACAAACGATTATATAACTACCACAGTATGTATGTACACATGTATACACACAGGCACCCACACATCTGTTGTTTCCTTGT
>NW_022111316.1:2384059-2394237 GCF_000313985.2 Echinops telfairi | reverse complement strand
AGGTGCAGTGAGTTGGTTCTGACTCATAGTGACCCTTGTAGACAGAACGAAACACTGGCAAGTCCTGCTTTAGCTCCACAATTGTCGCTCTGTTTGCTGTAGCCTCTGAGTCCATCCACCCTGTCGAGGGCCTTTCTCTTTGTGACGACCTTCTGCTTTACCAAGTCCACTGTCCTTCTCCTGGGAGTGGTCTCTCCTGGTAACACGTCCAAAGTGTGTGAGATCAAAGTTTGCCATCCTTGCTTCTGAGGAGCATTCTGACTATAGTTCTTTCAAGATAGATTTATTTGTTCTTCTGGGAGTGCAGTATATATTCAATATTCTTTGCCGACACCATCATTTCAGTGCATCAATTCTTCTTTGGTCTTACTTGATCTTTGTTCAGCTTTCACATGTATATGAGACGATTGAAAATACCACGACTAGGGTCAGACTTACCTTAGTCATAAAAATTCACATTTAAATATGACATATGTTATGTATATATTTATATAAAAATATATTTAGTATATAGCATTACAATATTATATAAATCACCATCAATACAATATAATAAATAATATATTACATATGAAAATATCTATAACATGGAAAATTGCAATGATTATAAATCATTATCATAAATATAAATCATATCCATATTTTATAAATTAATATAATATATGTATATATTTAATGTTTAATATTTTTGTTTAATTTTAAATTAATTTTTAATTTTAATTAAATTAAAATTAAATTTTAATTTAACGTTTAATATTTGCTTTTCTTGAAAGAATCTCAGTCCTTTTAGTGCTTCTATGAGCATTATGTTCAATGACTTTTGATGACGGCATCATATTGCTTTAAAAAGTAATTTACGTAAAAAACCATGCTAAAGTATAAGTCAGCAACATAAATTTAAAGTACATATTTTCTAAAGTCTTCTTTTAGTTTGCATTCTAGAAAGTATATCTTATTAATATCATCAGCAATTTCTTGGATCCTGCCTCTACTCTGTAGACACATGATGACAACAGTTTTCAAATTCTGGTATTGACAAGAGTCTCAGACTTGTATTTAGCACACAGGTCTTCAGTACATGCAGGATATGTTTGTATTTCTTGGATGATGTAGGAAATGCAGTGTTGTGAAATGGGAATTTTGCTACATTGTTCATGATAGCATGATCTAGACTATTTCAGAAGGGGCCGTTGTGGGTTATGTGATGTGCTGCTAGCAGCAAGGTCAGCAGTTTGAACCCACCATACATTGTGAGGGAGAAAGATGAGGCTATCTCCTCCCAAGACTTTGGGAACCCTACAGAGCCATTCTGCTTTGTCTTATCGGGTCGTTAGGAACCAGAATTGGCTTGGAGGTAATTGGTTAGGTTTCATTTTCTAGTGCCATCTATCATATATTTCTTACAAATTTGTGCCCTTTCATATTTTACATCCACTCTAATTGCTTTTGTCTGAAATAAGCTCTGGTAACTAGTCTATTAAAAATGTGAGTATTTGTTCTCTACTTGTGTTATTCACTGGGGGAAAAATCCCCCAAAAGTTTGCATATGAAAAAATTTTCATTTTGTAAATTCACAGTACCTCTTCTACACATTTTACACTAAGCATTGAGCATAAATCAGCTGAATAAAATTCAGAATTTTTTACTTTATTTAGAACACTTTCAGTCATTATTGCAATAGTATATAGAGTAACATCTTTTGTATAGATATTTTCTTTAAACATTTTAACATTTAAACACTCTAATAATTATGAAGTATATTTATAATGAAAATAAAGATGCTAAATTTATACTCTCGGAACGTCACATAAGTTATTAGGTTATTTATGAACCATTCTCTAAATTTCCTATTACTGGTTTACTGAAGATGAAGCATAACAAATGGGAAAAATCGGAGAAATTGCATATTTTTCACAAACAGTTTTTCATACGTGAAAAAAAATGGGTGGAGGCCACATCCAATCTCCTCTTGCTCTACAAGGGAGAAGGAGGATTCATCTCTGCAGCAGGTCAAAGTCAACTGCCACAAGGCGTAGGTCAGACATGCCTCCACTTTCCATCCTTCTTTTACACTACGCTGATACCAATCATTCCTCTAAGAACCCTCTATTTTTCTACTGGGTTTGATCATTTGTTTCAATGGCCACACAGAACTCACAGACAATACTCCCAATTATGGGGGGTTATTAGGACAGTGAACAGTTTGCCACAAGTCAGGGCCGGGAAACATTTAGGACACAGTTAATGATCCACACCAACACCTTTCCTCAGCCAGTAATCAAGACTCTTTTTCTCTGTTCCTCAACCTCTCAATCACATGGTCCCTTGGCCTCTGCCTCTATGGGCCAAGAAGTTCACCTGCTGTTCTGGCTCACTGTCTTGGCACTACTCCTTGCTCTGTCTCATGGTCTCTTTGACTCAGCCTCTGATCTCTGTGTGGCATGACCTATGTTGTCTCTGCCCCTTCAGATGGGTATATCAAATATGCACCAAGTTGGTTCTTCTTCCTTGATGGTCTGAGGATTTATCTTTGTTCCTGCTTCTGAGATGGCTCTCTAATACCCACAGGAATGGCAACTAAAATGGAGGGATCCCCTCTTATGGCGTTTCAAACACCGTGTTTGCAAGGTCTCACCTAATCATTTGATGAGAGTTACAGAGACATGCATGGAAGAGCCATATTTTATGTCAAGAAATCTCACGTCACCATAATATATGATGTGGTTTGTGCAAACTGCACATCTCCCTCTTGGTTTAGTTTCCTATGTAAGATATACGAGGCGGGTATTATAAAAAACCACGGAAAAAAGCTCTGTTAGATGGAGCTTTTGTAGTATGCATTTTTCTTACTAGGCGAGTATGGAACAACTCGCTTTGAGTTAGTGCACCCAGCGGCATTGCCTGGGAAGGTTCTCTCTGGCCACAGTGAATTTTTTCAAAAAAGCAGTTTCACTTGAACTTTGATTTTTGTGATGGCCAATTTAAGAGAACAGCATGTGCCTGTGAAATTTTGTTTCCTGCATGGGAAAAATGCCGCAGAAACACAGCTTACAAGGACAGCGCTATTGGAAAAACTCAAGTGTATGAATGGTTTTTGTATTTCAAAAAAGGTGAAATGTTGATTGATGGTAAACCTTGTTCTGGACGTCCATCAACTTCCCAAATGGGTGAAAATGTCGACAAAATTTGTGCACTTGTGCTCAAAGACCAATGATGGAATATTGAAGAGATAAGGAAATTATCTTGGCTACCTTGGAGCTTGGTTCAATGAATTTTAATGGAAGATTTGGGAATAAGAAGGGTTGCTGCAAAATTTGTGCCTCAGGTTCTGACTGAACAGGAAAAAGAGCTTTGAATGGAAACATGCCTCACTTTGAAGGAACAGCTCTGAAGTGACCCAGACTGTTTTTCCAAGGTGACATGGTGCTATTCTTATGACCCCCAAATGCAAACATCAACCAAATCCAGTGGAAGATGCCATCGTCATCTTGCCCCCCAAAAGCTTGTCAAGTGAAATAAAAGATCAAGAGGATGCTTTTTTTTTTTTTTTTAATGTGAGCGGATAGTGCATTTGGAGTTCATTCCACCAGGCCAGACTGTTAATCAAGCTTTCTACTTAAAGGTTCTGAAAAGATTGCATAACAGTGTGTGACAATAAAGGCCTGTGGCAGATGGGACTGTTTTTGCCACCACAACAATGCACCTGCTCAAGCAGCCATCTCAGTACACCAGTTTTTGGCAAAAAAAAAAAAGCATGCCTCTCTTGCCCCATGTACCTTACTCACCTGACCTCATCCCATGCGACGTCTGTTTCTGTCAATGGAGAGGGACATGAAAGGACAGCGATTTGAAGACATAGAAGAGGTGAAGAAAAAAAATGATGGAGGTGCTGTCAGCCATCCACACAGATGAGTTTGAAAAATGTTTCCAAGAATGGAATCACAGATTTTACAAATGTATTGAGTATAAAGGAGAGTACTTTGAAGGTGATAAGGTTGTTTTATAAAAAATTTAAATACATAGTTTTGAAAAAAAATCCGTTTTTGGGGGGGTACACCCTTGTATGTGTTAGCCAGGATTCTATAGAGAAACAAAACCAGGACACTTATGATTATTATGATTATATATATCTATATATGTGGATTAGTTATATAGCAAAAAGGACTATAACAGCAAATTCGTCCACACAGCAGTACAGAGAGTTCAATCCAACTCACTTTCATGGGACAGTTAATATACTGAAGGTCCCTCCAACTCATGCAGCCAAGGAAGCAGCCAGTAGGAAGATGAAGTGGTGAAGTGTAGCAGAGGCCAATAGCAATAGCACAGCGTAGTAAAGCAGGTTGGAGCAGATCCTCATGGTGTTGCGATGATAAGTGGCTGGTGGGAAGTATGGCGTCTGGGGTGGTGGCAAGATGAGTGGAGTTGGCCCAGAGGCAGCAGACACAGCAAGGTTGGGCAGCCCCATGGCATGGAACAGCAAGGTACTGTGGTACATGCCTTGGCTCAGCGCATCTGTAGCACAACACACATGGTGAGGCAGGGCAGCTAGCTCAGGCAGCACGCTGGTCCAACCACCAGGACCACCAGGGAGAAAGAGAGAGAGGCTTGCCTCCAGTGAATAATTTATCTCAGTCATACCTCCAAAGGAGGTCATCAAGCTGCGACTTGATTGACAGGTTAAACTCCACCCATATCTTCTTATGGGTGCGTGTTGGCACAAAACCCCCTAACTATCACAGTATATATACACATTTTATACAGGTATTACTTTCAATTAATATGGGCAAATTGTATGCATAAAATGTGGTACTTGCCTCCAGAAGATCTTGGAAATATCATTTATACTGGCAGTACCCTACGGTACCCCCTGTTTGCCAAATGAGGATAGTACAATAGCAGCCGAAGAACATTTTGGTCTTGAGGATCAAGCACATGTGAAAACCTTTTAACACAAAGACTTACTGTACAACTGTAAAATAGTTTCATTTGACAGATTCTGAGAACAAATTCCTAGCCATATGGCATTTTTTGGTAGATGGCTGTAGGAAAGTACCGTATTGTCTCATGTACGGTGACAGTACAAAAGTGCATAGGCTGACGATCAAGTTGGCTTGGATTCTAGTTCTTATGTTGCTAGTAACTAAGCCTGTGAATGTCTGAGATTCCTGTCCTATTTGCAAAATTAAGGTATTAACTTAGGTGATCTTTAAGGACTCACCATCTATGACAAACAACAGACATCCAAAGGAGTGATTCCAAATTGTGAAACCAATAAGACCATTTAATGCCAGTATCTGCCCATAGTTGACAGGCTGATCTGTTTACTTTGTTCTAGGTAGAGATTCATGCTCTCTTGCCTTGGTGATGCAGTGGAATAAGTGTTGGTCTGTTCACTGTAGGTTGGCAGTTCAAGCCCAACAGCTGCTGAGCAGGTGAACCATGAGACTGCCTGCTTCCACAGAGATTTCATTTTCAGAAACTAAGGAGCAGTTCTGCATTGTACTATAGAGTCACTATCAGTTCATAATCCACTCAGTGGCAGTGAGTTTTGTTGAAAATCTGGTGAGAAGAAATGGACTGATTAAAATGTGAGATACAAGTTTTCATGAATGTAGTGCCAGAGGAGACTAACAAATCTCATGTCTAAAACCATTCATATATAGACAAAGGTCATTTTGGAGCCTTGCAAAGGGCCACTAGTGTCAACTTGACTTAAAAGACTTAAACTGAAGTTTTATTTCTGCCCCGTAGTAGCGGAGTAACTTTGGAAGACTTTCTTAACCTTCCTGATGTTTATTATAATTCCAGTTGCATAGGGTTACTGTTAAAAGGATAAAAATCCCTCATATTCTTGGGAGAGCTTTGCACAGGGGAGCCTATTGTGTACAGGGAAAGTATTATTCCCTTGATGCTCAAAGAGGCTAGTCATCTAGAGGCTGTTGTTTCCACTCATCTTAATGATGGTAAGAAATAAGAGGCTGTGGGTGATTTAAACAAACAAACAAAGAAACAAAAGAAGTAATTAGCTTAAAAACCTGGACAATCACCAGAAATGGAAGTTGGCATTTCGGCTATTGACACTGGAGCAAGAGATTTGTCAGGAGACCCAGGCTTCAGTTGGATAATGATCTTCCCCTTGGGCTCATTACCTTGGGCCTTATTAAATGAAGGTAGGACTTTAGGGATGTTGATGTGGGCATGCTATAATAATTCGCAAGTGACACCGTGTGATCGTAAAGTGTAATCATCAGACTTAAGAATCAAATTAAACGTCTATAGAATTCACTCTAACAAATATAGCTGGAGACAAATATGCAGCATGCTTATAAATAATGGAAGTTGACGCCCAAACACTGGGGCCCCAAACTCAGCTGTTGTCTTGTTCGTGCATAGGCACAACTCAGCTTAAGACTTGCTCTACCGTTTTATATTTGTTCCTCTTTTTCTCACATTGGACACCAAGATTTTGCTTCCTCGTCCATCCTAGTCTGGATGCTCCACGGAAACAAGCTAGCATTCTTGCAACTGTACACATGTCTCCACTGACAGCAGGGGAGCCGTTAGGTATGAAGTACATTGGCTAGGAATTGAACCTAGTCTTCTGTATGAAGGCAAGGATTTCAGTCCCACAACACCAGGTGCCCTCATGCTCCCACTGTCATACTTTCCCCCGTCTCTCTAATGAGACAGTAACCCAGCAACATCCGGCTTCCAAAAGGCTGTAAGTGAAAACCCTTTGTGGAGGGGAAGAGCTTTCGTGGCATAACTGGTTACTTATTTGGGCTGCTAACTGCAAGGCCACCAGCTTGAACCCACCAGCTTCGGAAATGCAAAGATGAGTCTTCCTGTTTCTGTAAAGATGTACTTTGGACCTGTAATTAGGAGACACTCATCCCTGGAGAAAGACGTCATGCGTGGCAGAGTCGGAGAGTAGTAAAAGAGAGGAAGATCCTTGCCAAGGTGGCTTGACATGCTGGCTGCACAGTGGGGTCAAACATGAGAATGATTCTGAAGATGTTGTGGGAATGAGCAATGTTTTGTTCTGTTGTGCATACGGTCACTACGAGCCAGATTCTACTCCACAGTACCTAACAACAACAACAATGAAAACAACAAAGATTTACAGCCTTGGAAACTCTAGGGAGTATTTCTGTTCTACCTTATAGGAGTACTATGAGTTAGAATTGACTCAATGGCCGTGGGTGGGTGAGATAGGTGGGCAGGGTGAAAGGAAACTGATGTCCCATTTCTTCATGCTCAAGTACTTCTGTTTTGTTTCCTGATTAAGAAGTAGCTGGTAAACTATTGTCCTCAGAAACTTCTCCAATGGACGGAGAAGTGTTCACTATAACCTTAGAAGTAAGTATGAAGTACGAGTTAGGGAAATGAATAAACATTACTGCTTAATGTTATCTTGGATATTACCAAGGTTTTACATTCTAAGTACCAAAAGGTTATCTTGGAAGATGAAAGTGACTCTCCCACGATTAGGTAACTGGTAGAAATCATGTCTCCTACCTCCAGGTACTATGCTCTCCTGGCCAGAGAAGCAATGGTAGATATTCCAATGTTGAATCAACTCATTGCTGCCCATTGCATGGCACAGAGCCCCTCTCATCTTCCTACCATCCCAGAGGTTCCTCAAATATTTTGCTTTCTTGTACTGGGACCACCTATCTTGCTTACTCTCCTGTCCTTTCTGACTCATCTTTTCCTCATAATTCCTTCTCCATCCTGACTGATAGAATCCCGTTTCCTGTGCTTCTGAACACTGAGCTACAATAGAAGAGATGACAAGAAAAACAGGAGCTTGGGAAATTTTACAGGTGTCATTGTAGAGTATGTCTGTTTACCCACTTTTCTAGAATTGTTGGAATGAAGGGAATTGTGGTAGTTACATAATTTCATGTCAAGTTGAAGGTATATTAAAGTGGTATTCAACTTGCCAATCAGGTCACTATTCTGATAGTGCCCCCTTGTTGGCCCGTCCTTCTCATAAGGAGGACCATGGGAATCTCCCCTTCTCTCTCTGCCTTCACCTTTCCTGCTGGCTGACCCTATTGCTTGCCAACACCATTGGATCCACACGACTTTGCACCCACCAGTCTGTGATATTCCTGCATTCTGCATCATTGCATGTGACTGTGTGGATCTGAAGAGGGACTTAATGAAATATTATCGGACTTATGAACCTGAGTTTCACTGGACTGGGATGTTTTCAGGATATGCAATTACTTCTTGATATAAACTTCTCTTATACATATATGAGTGTCACTGGATTTGTTTCTCTAATCAATCCATCCTAATAAAGGAACTAACATCAATGTCAATGCTTAGTAAGTCATAAATCCTCAGAATTTTCTGTGAGTGACAGACGTTTTAAAATATTTTGGCTAAAATTGAAAGGATCGTCAGTGGCACTTCCAGGTGAGGATTAAACTACTAACCTCAACGTTGGTAGTTTCAACCTAGCAGCCACTCCATGGGAGAAAGATGAGGCTATCTGTTCCAGTAAAGATGTATAGCGTCTAAAACCATGTGTAGGGTTTGAGTTGCTATAAGTTGGAATTGGCTCATTGGCAGTAGATTGTTAAAATGGAACTTTATATGTAGCAAAAGATATTAAATGATCTTTATTTAATAAGTGTGTTAGACTGGGGTGACTAGAGAAACAAATCCAGACACTCACGTATGTATAAGAAAGAGTTTTATATCAAAGAGTAATTGTATACTAAAGAAACATCCCAGCCCAGATCAAGTCCATAAGTCTGATTGATATTAGCCCATAAGTCTGATGTTAGTCCATAAATTCCTCTTTGAACTCACACAGCATATGTAATGATGCAGAATGCAGGGATTTCACAGGCCAGTGAGTGCCAAGTCTTGTAGAGCCAAAGGCAGTGGACACATCACAGGCTCTGGCAGGTCTTAGCTGCATGGCTTGCTCAGGTCTCAGTGTGGCTCCACATGGCTTGTCAACAGAAAAGTGAAGCAGAGAGAGAGGAAGTTACTAGAATCCTCATGAGAAGGCCATACCCACAAGGACGCATCATCAGGCTGTAACCTGATTGACAGGCTAGACTCTACCCCTTCACTCTTAATACCCTCACGTTGACACAAGATTATGTAACTACCACAATAAGCCACAAGGATACCTTCTCACGCTCTTAAAGCGGGCATTTAATAGTCTTCATTTATGTTTGTATTACATTTAAGTGTTAGACAATATAGGATTTATAGATACTAAAATAAGTTTACCAGTTTGTTATACTATGGTGGCTTGCATGTTGCTGTGATACTGGAAGCTATGTCACTGGTATTTCAAATAGCAATGTCACGCATGGTAAACAAGTTTCAGACTAAGAGCAGATGACAAAAAAGGAATAAGCTGTCCATTTCTGAGGGATTATTCATGGAAAATCTTATGACTAGTAGCAGAATTTTGTTTAATGTAGTGAGGAAGAGGAATCCCTCTTCCTCTTACAAGGCATTCAAAATATGACTGAGTGAAGCTGCCTTCTTAAAGTAGAGTCAATTTTAAAGAAGTGGATAGAATAAAGCTTTTGGGACCTACATTTGCTGATGGGACGTGACTCAAAATGAAAAGAAATAACTGCAAACAATCCATTAATACTCAGACCATGGAATGGGTGAAACATAAATCTAGGGAAATTGGAAATCACCAAAAATGAAATGGAAATTGGGAATGGCCACAAGCTGTCCATGTTGTGTGTGCCCCATGCTTCCTGCCTAGTTGGGACCTGTCCCCTTTGTCACCCTCACTTCTGAGCGCCCACACCATCCATCTCCAGGCGCAAAGCCTCTCCCAGTGCGCCCTCCCAGTGCCCACTGCCCTCAGACCCCACCTTTGTATAAGAAAGGCGCTCCTTATCATGATTTCCTTGTCCTAACATGCTGGCACCTGGCCCTAATTCCAGGGGACAGAACTATTTCTCTTAGTGGTGGGCTGCCCTGGCCCTACTCCCGGGGGTGACCAACAAGTTGCTTCATAAAGAAGGCATGGCAAAGACTTTGGGCTGCCGATGTCCCTCCATATTTCAATGCCAAATGAACCCCATTCACACATCTGCCTGGGCCCAGGCTTCATCTGAACCAGCCCCAATGGTCGTGGTTGTCTGCCCTAGTGCAGACACATATCTGGGGCTCTCCCTGGC
>NW_022111316.1:2380642-2382209 GCF_000313985.2 Echinops telfairi | reverse complement strand
AAAGAAAGAAAGAAAGAAAAAGAAAACAAATGGAAAGCATAAAGATAAAATCCTAGCCATTTGTGAGCTCAAATGGACTGTTTTTGCCACTTTGAATCAGGTATTCATAGAGTTTTCTATGCTGGGAATGACAAATTCAAGAGGAATGGTATCATGTTCATTGTCAAAAAAGAACATTTCAAGATCTATCTTGAAATACAATGCTGCCTGTGGTAGAATGATACCTATATGCCTACAAGGAAAACCAGTTAATACAATTGTTACTCAAATTTATGCACAAAAGCTAATGATGAACAAATCAAAGAACGGTACCAATTTCTTCAGTCTGAAATTGCTCAAACACACAAGCAAGATGAATTGCTAGTTACGGGTAAATGGAATGCAAAAATTCTAAGCAAAGAGGATGGAAGTGTAGTTAGAAAATATGGCCTTGGTGCTACAAATGAAATTGGAGATCATATGGCAGAATTTTGCAAGATCAATACCTCACTGAAAATACCTTTTTAAAATAACACAAATGATAATAATAAACATGCACTCCGACAGATGGAATACACAGGAATGAAACTGACCATATCTGTAGGAATAGAGCTGGATCCATGGTGGTGTATGGGGTGATGTGTTGGGCTGATGACAACCAGGTCAGCAGTTCAAAAGCATCAGTCACTCCTTGGGAAAGAGGGGAGGTTTTGTACTCCCTGTAAAGAGTTACAGTCTTGGAAACCCCCAGGCGCAGTTGTACCCTGTCATATAGGGTTGCTATGAATCAGAATTGACTCAATGGCAGTGAGTGAGTGAGTGAGTGAGTGAGTGAGTGAGTGAGTGGGAAAAGATAATAGAGAAGCTCAAGACAATTCCCAAAACAAGACTGGAGGCTGACTCTGAAACAAGCTATCAATTGCTAATATGCAATTTCAAGTTGGAGCAGAAGAAAAAATGGAAACAAGTCCATGAGAACTAAAATATGAATGTATAATACCTAAATTATAGAACATAGATGGGGAGATAAGAGGTTTCCCAGATAAAAAAAAAAATTGGAGAATATTTTTTTTAAAAAAACAAACAAACCCAGCACTACGAAAATTACTTTCCAACTCACTTTAGACAGAAGACCAACATCCACAGAGCACAAACATGAGAACACCATATAGTGTAACACTAGCCAGAAGACAGTGTACAGAGAACAATACCTAAGATATCTTTGATCAAATTATGAAAATAAGGCAAGAATGAAATCCTCCATACATACACAACACACAGCTAAGGAGGTAGGGAGGATAACATCTACCACAAAAGGTACAAGATGTCAGCAAAGAATCCACAGATGGATGTAATTACTCTGAATGTTAATGGCCTGAACTCACCCCTTAAAGACAAAGACTGGCAGACTGGATTAGGAAATAAAATCCATCAATCTGTTGTTTACAAGAGACACATCTCTAGCTCATAGACAAAAACAGGCTGAGGTTCAAAGGATGGAGAAAAGGCTACCAAGCGAATGGCAATTTAAAAAAAGCAAGAGATGCCATTCTAACCTTTGACAAACTTGATTGCAAGATACAGGACA
>NW_022111316.1:2357702-2379981 GCF_000313985.2 Echinops telfairi | reverse complement strand
AGCAATAAATGCACGTGTGAAGAAGCAAGAGAGGCTTATGGTCGATACCCTATCACAAAACTTTCAGCAATGGGAACAGAGTCAACCATATAATCCCTTTAATGGCAAAAGAAAATAAATGATAAAATTCAGGGTGGAATTTAATAATGAGTGCTGTGTTAGACAGGGTTTTCTAGAGAAGCAAAACCAGGACACTTATGATTTTATATATAGATATAGATGATATAGGTATAGATATAGATAGCTATATACAGCATGAAAGAATATAACAGCTAATTAGTCCAGACAGCAGTACAGAGGGCTCATTTCAACTCACTTCCATGGAACAGTTAATATACTGTAACTCCTTCAACTCATGAGGGTTTCTGGGTTGTAGGTGAAGGAAGCAGACAGCTTACTCTTCCATAGGTCAATGCAGGCAGTCCAGCCACAGGCTGCAAACAGCAGGGTGAATCACCAACAGTCAGCAAGAGGACAGTTGACAGCCCCAAGCTCAAGTGTTGTATATACTAGCAGTATGGCAATGCAGGTCTTGAAGGAATCTTAAGCTCTAGCGACACGATCCAGGGGTTGGCTCTCCCACAGGTAGTGCAGCTCACAAGTTGAGGCAGAGAACTAACATCATCCTTCACATTGAAAGGAAAAAGGACAAGAACCACATGACAATATCAATAGCCACAGGGGGGAAAAACATTTTACAACATTCAACACCCATTCCTAATTAAGACACTCAAGAAGATAGGATTGGGAGCTAATTACCTCAATATAATTCAAGCTACATATGAAAAACCAACAGCCAGCATTACAGTCAATGGATAGAAGATGAAAACATTCCTACTGAAAAAGGGGACCAGACAAGGATGCCCCTTGTGCCCACTTTTACTCAACATCGTCTTGGAGGTTCTAGCTAATAATATAAGGCAATGGAATGATGTCAAAGGTGTATGTCTGGGTAAAGAATTGAAATTATTCTTTGCAGATGACATGATTTTATATATTGAGACCCGCAAAGACTCCACAATAGTATTACTGAAAGCAATAAAAGAATATGGTAGAGTGGCAGGATATAAATCAACAAGTAGAAGTCAATTGGATTACTATATACAACTGATGAAAAAGAGATCAAGAAAGTAGTACCCTTCACAATCGCCAAGTATAAAGTAAAGTATCTAGAGATATTTAGTTAGTCTTGGTAGACTAACAAATTCATAGACACTCATATGCATATAAGAGTTTTCTATAAAAGAGCAATTATATATTGAGAAAACATCCCAGCCCAGTCCAGATTAAGTCCATAAATCTGATATTACCCCATATGTCAATACTAGTCCATAAATTCCTCTTTAGACTCATGCAGCCATACAATGATGCCGAATGCAGGAAGATCACAGCCCAGTGGGTAGAAAGTCTTGTGCATCCAGTGGTGGTAGAATTACCTCAGTACTAGTGTGAGTCTCCACGTGGCTCCTTCAGCTCCAAGGCTCTGGCTCCTATCAGCTTGTCTCCATGTGGCTTGTCAACAGGAATGTTTCTCAGGGAGTGTGTCTGTCTCATCTCCAGTGAACCATTTATCTCCTTAGCACCTCCAAATGAGGCCATCAAGCTGCAACCTGATTGACAGGCTTGATTCTACCCCTCTACAAGTTGACTCCAGATGATAACTACCACACTAACCAAAACAAGCAAACAGAAAAACCCAAAAGACCTGTACAACGAAAACTACAGAACATTATTACAAGATGCCAAAAGGGAACTTCACAAATGAAAGAATATTCCAAGTTTGTGGATCAGAAGACTCAATGTTATAACTATGTCAATCCTTAAGGCACTATATAAATTCAACACAATCCTGATACAAATACCAGCATTTTGGGTGCATAAGCAAATGTGGTGAAGAAAACTGATGGTGCCCCACTACCAAAAAGTATAGCATATGGGGTCTTAAAGGCTTGAAGGTAAACAAGATGCCATCAAGCTCAGAAGCAACAAAGCCCACATGGAAGAAGCACACCAGCCTATGCAATCACGAGGTGTCGAAGGGAGCAGGTATCAGGCTTCATCAGGACAAAAAATCTTACCATAGTGAATGATGGGGAGAGTGCGGAGTGGAGACCCAAAGCCCATTAGTAGGCCACTGGAGATCCCCTTGCAGAGGGGTCTTCGGGAGGAGATGAGCCAGTCAGGGTGCAATGTAGCAATGATGAAAAATACAACTTTCCTCTAGTTCCTAAATGTTTCCTCCCCGCCCCTACTATCATGATCCAAATTTTACCTTGCAAGTCTAGCTAGACTAGAGGGTGTACACTGGTATAGATAGGAACTGGAAACACAGGGAATCCAGGGCGGATGATCCATTCAGGACCAGTGGTGTGAGTGGCGATACTGGGAGCGTAGAGTGAGAGTGGGTTGGAAAGGGCGAACCGATTACAAGGATCTACATATTACCTCCTCTCTGGGGGACGGACAACAGAAAAGTGGGTGAAGGGAGACATCGGACAGGGCAAGATATGACAAAATAATAATTTATAAATTATCAAGGGCTCATGAGGGAGAGGGGAGCAGGGAGGGAGGGAAAAAATGAGGACCTGAATCCAGGGGCATAAGTGGAGAGCAAATGTTTTGAGAATGATGAGGGCAATGAATGTACCAATATGCTTTACACAATTGATGTATGTATGGATTGTGATAAGAGTTGTATGAGCCCCTAATAAAACAATTAAAAATAAATAAAATAAACTAAAAAATAAATAAATAAATTTCATTATCAGCAACAAAAAAAAGAAAAAAAAGAAAGAAAAGACCAAAATGGATGTCAGAAGAGACTCTGAAACTTGATCATGGAGTAGCTATGGCAAATGGAAGAAGGATGTAGTAAAAGATCCACAGCAGGCAGATCTGTGGTGGTGAGCCGCTGTGGGCAGACCACTGGCTCCCAAAAATTCATACTGGATTTACAAGAAGACATGGGACAAAGGATATCATTGCTGATGCCAGATGGATCTTGACTGGATTCAGAGAATGCCAAAAGATGTTTACTCATGTTTTATTGAATGTGCAAGTGCCTTTGATTATGTAGATCCTAACAAATTGAATAACATTGAGAAGAATGTGATTTCCAGAACACTTCACTGTGTTCATGCAGAACTGTACATAGCTCAAAAGGCAGTTATTCTAATGAAATAAGGGAATACTGCATGGTTCATATAATCAGGAAGGGTGTTCATCAGGGTTATATCTTTTTAATATAACTATGCAATATACCTATCTGTAAAAATAATCATAAAAGCTAGCGTATCTGGAGAAGAAAATAGCATTAGAATTGGAGGATGGCTTATTAATGAACTTTTACATGCAAATGACACAACCTTGCTTGCTGAAGGTGAAGAGGACTTGAAGCACTTGCTCATGAAAACCAAAGTCTGCAGCCTTCAGTATGGATAACAGACCAATGTAAAGAAAACAAAAATCTTTGCAAATGTGTTAGTAGGAAACGTGGTAATAAATGGACAATTGAAATTGTCAAGGTTTTCATTTTGCTTGAAACCACAATCAACACTCAAGGAGGCAGTAGTCAAGAAATGAAATGATCTATTGCATTGGGCAGGTCTGCTCCACACAAGCTGTTTAACGTGTTGAAGAGCAAGGATGTCACTTTGAGGACTAAGCTGCACCAGACCCAAGTCATGGTATTTCTAATTGCTTCCTGTGTATGTGAAAGTTGACAGTGAATAAAGAAGACTGAAGAAGAATTGATGCATTTAAGATATTGCACTGTTGGAGAATATTGAGCTTATTGTGAACTGTCAGAAGATAAAATAAATCTGTCATGGAAGAAGTACAACCAGCATGCTCTTTAGAAGCAAGGATGGTGAGACTTTGTCTCATGTACATTGGATACATTATTAGGACAGACCAGTTCCTGGAAAAGAACATTATGCTTGGTACGGTAGAAGGGCAGGGAAAAAGAGAAAAACGATTAACAAGATGGATTGACACAGTGGTTGCAATAAGCTCGAACAAAAATATTGAGAATGGTGTAGGACTGGGCGATCATTCCTTCTGTTTTACATAGGGTTGGAACTGACTCATTGAGACCTAACAACAATAAAATAAAATAAAACATTACAATTGGTGTTAACAATACATGTTTCTAAATTTTGTTTATGGAAATGTATTTTTACTAGTAACATTTGATGAATAAAAAAAATGAAGAAGTAGTTATCTTCAACAAAAGCCCTATTCAATTCTACAAGTGCTATGGAGTACCATCATTGGAAAGAAGCAGTAGGATTATAAAAGTGAAAAAAAGTATGAAACACATTATTCTATTAAAAATTGTTATGAGAGATAGGATAACATTCATGAGAGATGAGATTATTCACCATAATTGTATTTAATTGACCTCTTGATAGTGAATCAGTTGAGTCCAGTAAGTTCAGCCCACTGTCCTGTACTAAATACTAGGAATTCACAGAGAGTGAAACATGCTCCATTTCAAAGGCACTCACAAATACTGAAACATTACATTCACATCCAGATAAGATTACACATATGACAATATTTGTAATCTTCTAGTGGGTTTCAAAAAAGTAAGATCACAAGGGACTTCTGATACTATGGCAGTCTATTCAGGTGTGCTGTACTGAAACTGTATAAAAAAGACATGATATGACAGATACTGAGCAAACCCTGGAATCCTGACTCTCTGAAGAAAATAAAGATAAATGAGCCCAACCCTGATAAAGAAAATAAAGGACAGAACCCACATACAGATATTAAGCAGATTAAAGAATTTTCTGATGAACAGCCCTGCTTACACTAAGGGCAAACTCCAGTGGCTGACTATGAGAAAAATGGGAGCTCCCTTGCTTCCGTACCTTCCTTTGAAGAAAGGTATGACCAGACTCTACCCTTGTACACCTTCTGGTTGGTTGCACTCCATCCATATCTCCAGGCTGTGAACACAGTCTGAAAGATGGGCAAACCAGGGAGGACTACCACACTGCACAGGAGGCTGGTGAAATATGGACTGAATTATTCCTAGTTACCCACAACTCCTGGTGCTCAGAGGGGTCAGTAGCATATACATTCCAGGACTTGGCAGTGATGGAAGCCACAACCCCCATTTGACAGTGGTGGAGATCCCCCTGAGCATCCTGGGACTGATAGCTGGTGCTGGTTTGGGGCTTTGTTCTTATTTTATTCTTTTTACATACCACCAGTGCAGAGACATAGGATGTGAGATGGGGTGAAATCATCCCGAATCCCTTACAATACTCTGAATAGAGAAGTTATCAACCCCCACTGTCACGTAACTGTGGCTGAACTCCTACTGTGGGCATCCAAAGTGGGACATTGATAAACTCACACACTGATAACTGAGAAAGAGAAGCAGCTTCTGCTTCCAATTTTGTTTTTATTTCTTTATTTTGGTTGTTTGTTTTATTTGCTCTTGTTGGCTTTATTTTTTCCTTTCCTTGGTCCTTTTTTGTCTCACCAGAGGGAGACAACTACACTCACTTGGCCCAGCTACTTCTGTATCTCCAACAGCTACACTTAAGGGATAAACGCCACCACCTACTCCAGTACCATCTGATCATTTAATATACGTAAATACAGCAACAACAACAACAACAACCCCCAAACCCTGCAGTGTCTCAGAGGTAAAAATTTATTACAGCTTCTATGAAGAAACAAGATAGAATGCTACAGACAAGTGACAAATATGTATACCCAAAAGACCTTACTGAGAAAAAAAAGACATTGGAATTGGACAAGGAATTCGGAAGACTAATCCTTAGATACTTCCAACAGTTGGAGAGAAAGGTTGAGAGAGCTATGAAAAATTCAGAAAACCTAAAGAACAATTCAGGAAAATACTAAAAGAAAAATCTGATAAAATAAATGAAAAATTAGAAACCATAGCAAAGAGCAAATAGGCATCCAGCAGATTAATGCTAAGCAAGAGTACTTCCCCTCTGCCATGCACACAGGAATACTTCTCTCTCAGAGGCTCCCAGCCTCTCAGTTATACAGCCCTTTGGCCTCTGCCCTGATCACACTAGTGTTGTAAAGTTCTTTTAGCACCGCCGATAAATGCACAAAAGGCATTCCACTCTACCATAAGCCTCAGCCTGAAGATACTAGCATCTAGCACTGTGGGCCAGCAAACCTAGGTCCTTCAATTAAGTGCTTGGAGGTACCCAATTCCCAGTGACGCTCCTGGCTACAGCTGTTCAATTTTTCTTGCTTTGTGTGTTGGGAACCCCATTTCTCTGTCTTGTGCTCCTTGGTTCTGCTGCTATCACCCTTGGACTGTGGCCACTCTTTTGCCACTCCTTTGATGTTCCAGCTATGTCATCTGTAGTCAGGAGGTTCAGTGCCCAGAGATCTTAAGGTCTAGATGATATACTCCACTCTTTCTCTCTCTTTAAAAAAAAACACAAAAACTTTTATGGGGGTCTCTTACATCTCTTATCACAACCCATACATTCCTCCAATGTGTCAAGCACATTTGCACATATGCCACCATCATCATTTTCAAAGCATTCTCTTCCCACTTGAGCCCCTGGTATCAGCTCCCCATTTCTTCCCCCTCCATCCCCAGTCCACCCTCCCCCTCGAGCCCTTGAGAAGTTATAGATTTTTACCCCCATAGCTTACATCTTTCTCCGTTGCCCCTCGCCCACTTTTCTGTTATTTGTCCCCCTGGGAGAGAGTTCTAGATGGATCCCTGTGATTGATTTCCCCTTTCTCACCCCACCCTCCCCTAATCCTGGTATCTCTACTCTCCTAGTTGGCCCTGAGGGGTTTATCTATCCTGGATTCCCTGTGTTGCAAGCTCTTATCTGTAGCAATGTGAATGCTCTGATCTAATCCGATTTGTAAGGTAGAATTGAGGTCATGATAGTGGAGTGAAGGAAGCTCCAAAGAGCTAGAGGAAACTTGTGTGTTTCATTGGTGCTATGCTGCACCTTGACTGGCTCATCTCTTCCCTGTGACCCCTCTGTGAGCATTAGGCATTGGATCTCCACTCCATGCCCCCGCCCCTGCCCCATTCACCTTGGGTATGGTTTTGTTCTGGGTCTTAGATGTCTGATATCTGATCCCATCGACACTTCATGATCACACAGGTTGGTGTGCTTCTTCCATGTGGGCTTTGTTGCTTCTGAGCTAGGTGGCCGCTTGTTTATCTTCAAGCCTTTAAAACCCCAGACGCTATATCTTTTGATAGCTGGGCACTACCACCTTTCTTCACCACATTTGCATATGCACCCATTTTGTCTTCAGCGATCATGTCGGGAAGGTGAGGATGCAGTACATTCTTGACTCTTTCTTGGAGGAGTGAGATTTTCCTTCTTGCCTCTAAGATGGCTCATTTAAAACCCAGCAGGAGGGCAAAGCTGACCAACTCTTGTTAGCATTGCAAATACTCTATTGGTGTGGTTCCACCCAGTTCAAGCATAACAATTATGAGAATGGCATAAGATTGGACAGTGTTTCACTTTGTTGCACTTAGGGTTGTTATGAGTTAAGGCCAATTTATTGACACCTAACCCCCCCTCCCCCCCAGTCATTTGCTTGGAGTTACAAAGACTATACCTAGAAGAGCAATTTCAAGTAATTCATTGCGCCACAATTTACTGGCAGAATAAGCCTAGGATGAGGAGAGCAGCATGGCATAAGGCAATCTTAGTGTTTAGATTTCTAAATGCTGTGTTTTTATCCCAGATATATAGTTTTTGTTAACTACTATTTTCCCTCCCTGAAAAATGAAGACAATAATATTCACTAAGCATGGAAACATTTAACTGAGATAATCTGTATGAAGTGCCTCACATGTAGTAGGTGACTGTCTTAGCTATCTAGTACTGCCATAACACAAATACATGTGGGTGGCTTGTATTTATTTTCTCATAGTTCAAAGGGCTAGAAAATGGAATTCAAGGTGTGTCATTACGGGGAAGTCTTACTTTTTTATTTCAGTTTTTGCTGCTATTATTGCTGCTATTATTTTTGCTAGGTGCCCTTCAATCACTTAGGACTCATAACAACCTTCTGCACAACAGAGCTAAACACTGCCTCGTCCTGCCCCAACCTCAGTGTTGTTATGTTTGAGCCCACTGTGGTGGGCACTGTGTTGATTCATCTCATCCAGGATTTTCTCCTTTTCACTAATTTTCTATTTTAGCAAGCATAATATCCTTTTTCAGGATAATATGTCCAAAGTACATGAGATGAAGTCTCATAATCTGTACTTCTAAGAAGCATCAGGTTTACTAATCAGTGATCTTTGAAATTTGGGGGCTTGTAGCTTCATCTGCACCTGTCATTAAATCGTGTCTGTCTTCTCCTATGTCTGCACACACATACCTGTATCTATTCTTAACTTTTAATATTCATAAGTGATGAGATTTTTTTGGATCTGTCATGAACTGATATGACCTCAAATGATTGATTGTATTGTATCACATTTCATTATACAAATGATTATGTTACAACTTATTATATCACACAAACATATATAGTATTTAGAATTCCATCAGATATTGCTTGGGAACAGATTCAATTCATAGTAGTATTTAATAAATGTTGACTCTCCTTAAACCACACCCCAGGACATCATGTTTCTGTAGAGAGTATGGCTTCATTTTAAATAAGACAACAGCATTAATTTTCTCCAGCTTTCTCAGAACCAGGGCCCATATGTGTAAGTTTGCTAAGGACATTTCTAGTTTATGCTTGTTGTCCCAGCATACTTATTAACGACATCCCATTCTGCACACAGAAGTTTTCCAGGATAAACAACAAGTCAGGATCATCCTATCTAGACGTTCGCAGAGTCTTCCTCAGGGCATCTTTCAGTTCCTTGTTCCTCATACTATAGATCAATGGGTTTAAAATAGGGGTGATGAAAGTGTAGACCACGGACACCATCCGGCCCATCTCAGGAGAGTAGCTGGAACTGGGGGACAAGTATATGAAGCTGGTGCAGCCATATTGCAGGAGGACCACGATGATGTGAGAGGAGCAGGTGGAGAAGGCTCGGTGGCGCCCTTCTGCTGACTGGATCCGCAAAATGGCGGCCACAATGAAGACATAGGAGATGGAGATGAGTGAGAGGGGGATACTGAGAACAATGAAGCTGATGATATAAAGAGCAGTTTCATGAACATGTGTGTCTGCACAAGCCAGGCGCATGACTGCAGGCATGTCACAATAGAAGTGGTAGATCTCATTGTTGTTGCAGAATGGGAGATGGAAGATTAACATGGTCAGTGGCAGTGATAACAGGAACCCCAGCACTAGCGACCCTGCCACCAGCTCCACACACAAGGGCCAGCTCATGATGAGGGTGTATCTCAGAGGGTAACAGATCGCTACAAAACGGTCATAAGCCATGACTGCAAGCAGGACACAGTCAGCACCACCCAAGAAGACGAAGAAAAACATCTGGGCGCCACATCCAGTGATGGAAACAGAGGTTTTGCCCATCGACAGAAGGTTGGCTAAAGCCAGCGGGGCGATAGAAGTTGTGTAGAAGATTTCCAGGACTGCCAAGTTAGCCAAGAAGAAGTACATGGGCGTGTGGAGGGAGTGGTTGACCTGGACGATGCCTGCGATGGTAGCATTTCCACAGAGGCTGGTCAGGTACATCACCAGGAAGGCCACAAAAATCACCGTCTGCACCTCGGGGTGAGTTGAGAATGGGCGGAAGAAGAACTGAATCTTCAAAGTTTTATTGACTCCTTCCATGAGTAGCTCATTGGACCTGCTAATAGGAAAGAGGGTAGCTGCCCCTAGGCATCTTTCCTTTAAGATGACCCTTTCCCATGCCCTCCATGCCAATGTTAGAGCCCTTTCCTGAGGTATCTACACCTAAGGGCATACTTTCATGTTAAAGGTTTGCCACCCTATCACCTTTTTGCCACCTAAATTTGCCACCCTATCACCTTTATATCCCATCCCCAAAGACTGAGAAATTCTAAGTGGTGGGAACTTTAATGAACTCTTATCTAATGCCAGCACCAACCTTAGCACAGTGCCTGATACAGCAGCGTTTTCAAGAAATATTTTGTTGGGTATATTAATAAAGTCAGCTTATAAAAGTTATAAAGTGGTTAAAATAGAGTATCAATTCATTTGTGATGCATGGAAATAGAAACTTCAGGAAAGTGTTGGGAGATAGATGTCATGATTTAAAGACATCCAGGACCTGAGGTCCTGAGTGATGTCCAAAGAGTCTTCATAGATGTTTGAGGGATCTGCAGTCTTATGCCCTTGCTTGTCAGTGGGTAAGAGCCTAGTTTCATGACCGAGACAGTAACCTGGGATCAAAACAACTGATTTAAAAGAAGTTACTACATTCATTAGGATTTTAGGGATAAAATGTCTCAGCGATGGCTTCTGTTCATATTATCCTCTTCAGTTACCAACTAGTTGGGCTACATAAATGCATCCCACCATGTAGGCATACATCCACCACATTTCCTCAAGTTGCTTATTTCTCAATACAACTGGTAATTTGCATTGTTTCATTTCCTTACAAGGTCTAGAAAATGAAATATGAATAAATTTTGAAACATCCAGAATAAGAACAGGAATTTCAAGCACTACAATATCCATTTCATTGCATTATTGTCTTTGGCCCTCTCCATAGTATCACTTAGAAGCAACTGGGAATGGGAGTGGGGGAAGGGAGAAGACATCTGGCCTATGAGTGAATTTACTTAAAAAAAACAGAAGCATGCTTCTTATTTTTGCTAGATACTAATGACAGGACTGATAGAGCTGGTGGCGCCGTCAAGTCCTTCCTTAGTCCCTAACTAAAAAGGTTGGATTTTCAAGGCCATTGAGTGAACTTGGCTGGAGAAAAGACCTTGCCCTCTGCCATTGGTAAGGATTATAAACAAGAAAATCCTATGAAGCAGTGCTACGCTGTCACATGGGATTGCTATGAGTCAGAATTAATGTGAGGACACACAGTAACAGCGACAAGGTAAATATGTAAGTTAGATTCTATCTGGAACCTGTATTAACTTTAGAATACATGGACTGCTTTTGTTATTGCACACAGGAAGTGAACCAGACAACTTTCAGAAGATAGGATGACAAAAAATTGAATCAAATGTTGGGTATCATGCAGACAAATAGCGGTGTGCTTTGCTGATTTCATTCTTTAAGTAAAACTGGAGGGGTCACTCTGTGTATTTGGATCCTCGTGTGCTTCCTAAACTGGAACATGTATATTCTAGAATCTAGAAGGTAGCCAGCATGCTCCTTAGAAACAAGAATGGTGAGACTTCCCCTCACACACTTCAGACATATTATCAGGGGAAATCAGTCCTTGGAAAAGGACATCATGCTTGGTAAAGTAGACTAATCCCCCCCACCCACCCAAGCAAAAACAAAACCTTACTGGTATGGAGTTGATACTGACTCACAGTGACCCTATAGGACAGGGCAGAACTCCACCTGTGAGTTTCCAAGACACAAACTCTTTACAGGAGTAGAAATCTGTCTTTCTCCTGTGTAGTGGCTGGTGGTTTTGAACTATTAGTGTTGTAGAACACAGCCCAACTCATAACCCTTGTACCACCAGGGCTCCATAGAAGGGCAGCAAAAGAGAGGAAGAACATGGATGAGATGGATTGACATAATAAGTTGCTGCAATAGGTTCAAACAGAAAACGAGAATTATGTGAGCCTGGGTGGTGCTTCCTTTTGCTTTGCGAAGAGTCGCTGTGAGTCAGAACCAAACTGAAGGCTCCTAACAACAGAAGGTACAATGCTTCTCCCAGGAAGGATGACGTCACATGGAGACAGTGTAAAGCAGAAGGAAGGCTTGCCTTAATTTGGGGTGTACAAGCCATACGATTTCAGAGAAATTTCTTGTGACTACTCTTAAGTCCTTCGGTATATAAAGTATTTATCTTGCTAATTAGAGTAATTAAATGAAAGCTTTAGATATATTGGTTTACACCATAGGTTGTCTATTACTCAAAGGAAAATACAACACTCTAACCTCCCAACTGCATGATCTTGATTTAAATCGCTCCTTCTTTTTCATTCCAAAGAAAATAAGTAAAGTAGTAGGTATCCTCTTTTAAGATAGGAATGACCCAGAGAAATACTCTCAGGGGAACAGCTAGTTTTTAGAAAGATGGTTTATCACCTTTTGCGCATGTCCACTGTAGCACTTTCCACGTTCTTTGTCCTTAATGAAATCCCTGTACAAGTTGGCTCGTGGCCTCAGGAAAGTCACAGATACCCACAGAGTCAGGAGTTGGCAGGTTATCTGTTCTCTTTCTTCCAAAGAAATGGCAAACCCAAAGCTGCTTTCGCTGGCAATATTAAAGAATTCATCTCCGACATGCGCACAGTGCGCTAGGAGACGGCAAGATGATTGAGATGGAGCTTGCTCTCTGGAAACAGGACTCCCGCCATTTCCCTTCATTCTAGGTCTGTTTGCAAGATCTCTGTGCCCTCTCTTGTCAGTTTCTCTCAACTTACCTTATAGGCAGCATTTAATCATCGTGGAGGAAAGGTAGATGCGAGGAATTTCTGTTTGCAAAAAGTCTGCAAAGAAAAGAGGGAAAATCTGAGTAGATTTTAATGAAATCATTAAAACTGTCTCTTCAGTTATGCAGCAATATTTTTGGGTAATGACTATAATAATATATATATACTCATAAGTCTGTATATATATATATATATATATATATATATAACATATACATTTGGTAAAAGTAAGGATGTTTTTAAGAAAGGCGGCACAAATCAGGCTATTTTGGAATTGAATGATGTGAGTTCAAATCGAGCTTTGCCATTTATGTCAGGCCGGGTTGCCTAGAGAAGCAAATCCAGAGACATTCATATGTTTGCAAGAGAGAGGTTTATGTAAAAGAGAACTTGTATATTGAGAAAACATCCCGGCCCGGTCCAGATCTAGTCCATAAATCTGATATTAGCCCATATGTCCGTTACTAGTCCGGAAATTCCTCTTTAGACTCATGCAGCACATGTAATACTACTGAATGCAGAAAGATCACTGGCCGGTGGGGGAAAAGTCTTGTGGATCCAGTGCCGGTGGAAGAATCTCAGTACTGGCAAGTCTCCACTTGCTCTCCCTAAGGCTCTATTATCACCTCACTATTTTACAAGATTTTTGCGAGTTGCAAACAAAATCAAGTCTACAAAAAAAGTAGACTTCCAAGTCCATATCAAAGAGTTAGTATATTGATTCATTGATTCCTTCATAATTTATGCTGAAATAGGGTAAGTTAAATTGCACAGTAAATGGATTACCTGGAAGACCTGTTTGATTTTTTTGGGGGGGTGGGAAGGATTTTATGTCACATCTGATTACACTACTGGTTGTATATTATCACCTTGTACTTTAAATCTTTCTTGAAATAGGGTAAAAAATGACCATTCATCTACTTACAAACTGACTTATATTAAAAGATAGTTTACATAAAAATTTTTACCTGTGGAGGGAGGGTGGGGTGGAAAGGGGGAACCGATTACAAGGACCTACATATAACCTCCTCCCTGGGGGACGGACAACAGAAAAGTGGGTGAAGGGAGACTTTGGACAGTGTAAGATATGACAAAATAATTTATAACTTATCAAGGGTTCATGAGGGAGAGGGGAGGGGGAGGGAAGGGAAAAAAGAAGAACCAAAGCCCAACGGCTTAAGTGGAGAGCAAATGTTTTGAGAATGATGAGGGCAATGAATGTACAAATGTGCTTGACACAATTGATGTATGTGTGGATTGTGATAAGAGGTGTATGAGCCCCTAATAAAATGATTAAAAACATGTTTTGACCTTAAGTGCACTTTTATGGCCTATTTGACCAGCGTGGAACATGTATTAGGACATTTCTAGACTCACTGGAAGAAGGACATAAATCTTAACTTGGGGGTTTGGGGTGTGGCATGACCACAGAAAGGTCATTGCCAACAGCTATCATTCATAGGTCTAAAACCCTGCGGGAAGCACAGGTATTTGTGGCTTCTGGAGACACTCAGATCAGCTACAGAAGAGTGAAGGCACTCTCCAGTGGTACCTATTCAAAGAAAATGTTCCAACATCAGCTACACACACACTCACTCACTAATGTAATTTATCCTCAAAAGACATTCTTAACATTTTGACATGTCCGAATAATCTCTTGTGAACACATTCTAGAAATATAACCATGAAAGGGGAGCCAAAGTTTTATTCTATTATGGCTAATATATTGGAAATTGCTGTTTCTGGAGGTCCAAATGGTAGCATATAGGCAATTTCACTCAGCTCAACATAATACATTTAAAAGTATACTTTGGGTATATCAAATGAGACATTTAGACAGTCAGTAAATAGATATTCATCTCATAATTATGCATAACACTTAGTGGGCAATTACTGAGATAAATATTGTTCCTGCTAGCTGCCATGGAATTGGTGTCTGACTCATGAAATCAGTTCCTTGCGATCCAGAGGGTTTTAACTGGCTGTTTTTTCAGATGCAATCTCCAGATCTTTGTTTCCCATCTGTTATAGTCTGACAGCTCTGCTGAAACATGGTGAACATCACAGTGACACACAAGCTTCCACTGACAGAGGTGTCTTTGCATGAGGTGCACACATTTGCCAAGAATTATATCCAGGTCTCAAGCCTGGAAGGTGAGAATTTGAACACTGACCCATTACTACCTCCATAAGACCCTGAGATCTGTATACCAAGCTTATCATTCATAGCCCTATGTATTGTGTTCCTTTATTATCTATAATTTTGCAGATGAATGCTTTTAGACTTAAGGTTTCAAATAACTTGCTTAGCTAGTAAAGGACAGAGTAGCACTTAATGCTCAGATCTCTCTGAGAGCCAGTCCAACTGACTATCATTATGTGAACTGTCCCTTACACTGAGCATTACAGTATGCGCAAGTCTGAATAATTGGTACCCTACAGGGACAAATTATTTTAATTCCAATTAGTCTTTATCAACAAACTACCTTATTGTGAAGTGATGTGTCCCAACCTTCCTCAGATCACTACAAAGACAGGGTCCAGCACCACACTTTGTAATCTCCCCTCTCTCCTTTTGCTTCTCCTTTCCCTTTACTTCCACCATCTACTCATTTCATCAATATTTATTGAAGCAAAATATTTAGTAAAGCACTACTCCAGGTTGCTCTTCTCCAGTCTTACTAGAATATCGAATATACTATGGACTGCCGGAGAGCTAACAAGTGCTCCTGGAAGCAAGGATGGCAAGACTTAATCAGTACCTAGAGAAGGACATCATAGCTTGTAAATTAGAAGGTCTACTCTAAAGTGGAGGTGTCTCAGCAAGTAGCTGCAGCAATGGGCTCAAGCATAGCGACAGTTTTGCTGATGGCACAGCCCCAAGTTTTGTTTCATTCTGTTGTATAGCGTGTCAGATCTGAGCCTATTTGAAGGTACCTTGTCAACAACTTTGGATAGGGCATAGCTTTAGTTTCTGTACAAAGAGGGGAACATACGGAAAATGAAAGTTGGTGTCCATGTTCAGAGAGCTCACGATTTCATGAGAGGACTAAGACAAACATTTTGTTGTAGGCGCCATTCATTTCTGACTCATAAGCACCCTATGCAGAACAGAAGAAAGAAAACAAAACATTGCCCAGTCAAATGCCTGGGCATTTGTACAATTGTACAATAATCCGTACAATTTGAGCCCATTGTTGAAGTCATTGTGTCAGTGCAATTTGTTGAGGGCTTCCTCTTTACTGATGACCCTCTGCATTAACAACCATGGTGTCCTTTTCAAAGGATTGGTCTCTCCTAATAACATGTCCAATGTATGTGACATGAATTCTCACTATCCTTTGAATTCTATAATTCTCACTTCTAAGGCATATTCTACCTGTACAACTGGTCAGTTAGATTTGTCCATCCTTCTGGTAGTCCACCGTAGAGTCAACATTGTTTGCCAGCACTAAACTCAAAGAAGGCATATTCTACCTGTACAACTGGTCAGTTAGATTTGTCCATCCTTCTGGTAGTCCACCGTAGAGTCAACATTGTTTGCCAGCACTAAACTCAAAGAAGGCATATTCTACCTGTACAACTGGTCAGTTAGATTTGTCCATCCTTCTGGTAGTCCACCGTAGAGTCAACATTCTTTGCCAGCGCTAAACTCAAAGGGATAAGTCTTTCTTATTCCTTGTTATATTTTCACATGAGTCAATTGAAAAGACTATGGCTTGGGTAAGGTACATCTTAGTCCTCAAAATGACATGGTGATAAAAATAGCACAAGTCAAATTTGATTAGGTACTATCATCACAATAGTTCAACATGTCAGGGAAGCACAAGACTGTCTTCTTTATGCAATCATGCCTTTTGAAAAATTGCGTGTCCTTTGAGTTACCTTTTTAATGTATTAGGGGGATGATCCCAACTGTGAAGGTATCGCTATTATTTTTAAATGGAAGTTAACATTAAAATTTTTTCTGTTTCTGTAAGTTTGAAGGAGGAATGAGGCACATTTTTAAAAAGTGAGGAACTTGAAAGGGCTCCCATTCTATATTCAGAAGAAGGCAGTGTTGAGCACATCTTCTCTGACTACAGTGTATGATGTTCTGATCATGTTGAAATAACCTTTCTTTGCCTTTCATTGGTTTGAAGCACATGAGTTTATCAATGTGTATTCTTGAGCTCTTCCTAAGCCAGTTTATGTAAATCCCTGGTTCTGTGGAGGAACTGGATTCTGACTTTATGTGAAACCCATCATCCTAAACCCAGACTAATGTTTACCCCAAAGGTTGGTTTTTGTTACAAGAAAAGGAGTCATGTATCTAATAATTAGAGTCTGGGGAGAGATTCTTACCTTTTGCTTGTGTCCCATTGTAGATTCACTTGGATCCTTCGCTAAAAATTGACGAGGTCCAGGAGCTCTGGTCTGGTATACTGACTTCTAGATTCCTATATCTTGCATACTTAAGGCACTAGGCTGAAACATTACTCAGGCCAGACCCAGTTCCTATCAGATCAACTCTTGGACTGAGGATATGTGCGATTTTGCTTCTTTCTTCTTGGAACATGGTAACATTTGGGCTTTACTTATCAGGTAGCCTGAAACTTAACCATAAAGGTCTCTTGGCTTTCAGATTCTAAATTTTCATCTGTTAGAGACAGTCATAACTAGTCTGACTAGAGAGTCATTCTCGGTCCCTGGAGATGACTAAGATCTTGGGAAGCATAAAGCACAATGATTGAACATGTTCTTAAGAGTTAAAATTGCATCAGGATGAGTCCTTTGGTACTTAATCCCCCAAGGAAGATCTTTCAGTAACTTGTGGATGAGTTCAATGATGAGTTGAATTTGAGGAAAGAAAAAGTATGATTTTCTTTATACTTAAGTATAATATCTGTTACCTCTAACAATAATATTTTAAAAAGAAAATATTCAAATATATAATTATTCTTTTCTGCCACATTCAGCTATTGTCTTTTCTTCAACCAGAGTTATTTTCCGGCATGGAGGGGAAAAAAAGAGGAGCTGATACCAAGGGCTCAATAGAAAGTCAATGTCTAGAAAAGAATGATGGCAACATATGTACAAATATGCTAGATACAATTGATGTATGGAGGGTTATAAGAGTTGTAAGAGCCCCCAACAAAAGAAAGGATTGCCAAAAAAAGATCAGTAAGAACCCCCAATAAAATGATAAAATAGAGTTATTTTCTCCTAGTTTTAATGATATCTTGTTGATAGTCCTCATTTTTCTAATTTCCCGTTTCTTGTCTTTTCCTAATCTACCCAAGCATGGTCTTTGCCCTAGGTCTTATTTCCTATTTAATTTCACCCCCTGGTGATCCATTTTTGTTTGTCTTTAAACCAAAGCTGCCAGGTGAAAACTCTCAAATATGTATCTACGCCATAATCTTGTCTCTGAACCGCAAACTTCTTATGTATCCAGTTGTCTAGATGACCTCCATAGTTGGATCACTAGCCCACATTTAACATGTCTGAAATAGAGATTATAAAAAGGTAAATGGAAAAAAGTTAGACATTATCAAGGATTTCATCTTACTTGGATCCACAATCAACACTCAGGAAGAAGTAGTCAAGAGATCAAACAACTCATTGGATAGATCTGTTGCATATGCCTTCTTTAAAGTTTTGAAAAGCAAGGATGTGACTTTGAGGACTGAGGTGACCTATGGTGTTTTCAATGGCCTCATATGCAGGTGGAAGTTGGGCACTGAATAAGGAAGACCAGAGAAGAAGCAGTGTGAAGAATATTGGAAGCACCATGGACTGCCCAAAGGACAAACAAATTGGTCTTGGAAGAAGTACAGCCAGAGTGCTCCTTACAGGAAAGGATGGCGAGACTTTGTCTCACATACTTTGGACATGTTCTCAGGAGAGACCACTCCCTGGAGAAGGATATCATGCTTGGTAGAGTAGAGGGGCAGGGAAAAAAGAGGAAAGTCCTTGATGAGGTGGATTGACATCATGGCTGAAACAATGGGCTCAGGCATAAGAAAAATTGTGAGGGTGGCGCAGAACCAGGTAGTGTTTCATTCTCTTATGCATAGGGCCGCTGTGGATTGGAACCAACTTGATGGCACCTAACAACAACAACAAGAACAACAACAACAAATAGTGCTACTCATCCATCACTCACCTGGGTGTTTTGTATTAAGCCATTCATTTTCTGACAATCACCTCTCAATAAATAGCTGTTTAAGTGAGTGAATACCAATGCTTCATTCAATGTCATGTGCAACACTTAAAGAGATGCTTTTTATTCTTAGGTCCTTTGGAAAAACTAGGAGTGTTCTAGAGCTCCCTTGGTTTCTTTCTTCAAGCATTACCTGCCAAATGAGTGAAAATGCCTGTTCACAAAACTACCTGCACACAAGTGCTTCTTGCAGTGTGTTAGTCCGGGTGGACTAGAGAAACAAATTCATAAACACACATATGTATGTAAGGGAGAGGTTTATATACAAGAACAATTGAACATTGAGAAGATATCTCAACCCAGTCCAGTCCAAGGACATAAGTCCTATATTAGCCCATATGTCCGATACCAATCCATAAAGTCCTCTTCAGGCTCACAAAACACATGCAATGAAGCCAAATGCAGGATGATCACAAGTCAGTGGGTAGAAAGTCTTTGGGTCCAGTGGCATTGTAAGCATCTCACCACTGGCAGGGGTCTCTCTGTGGCTTCTCCAGCTTCCGAGGTCTGGTTGTATCCATGTGGCTTGTCTTCTGCAATGTCTCCCAGGGAGTCGCAGAGAGAGAGTCTCCTGCTTCCAAAAAGGAAATATCAGATTTCCCAGAATTCTCAGGAGAAAGCCATGTCCACACAGAAGTTTCATTGGCTATCTCCAGATTGACAGCCTAGATTCCACCCCTACACTTTTAATTCTTAAATTGACACCAGATTAGGTGACTACCACATGCAGTTTCATTAATAAAGACCCCAAATTGAAAGCCATCAAAATTTTCTTCAACAGATGACTGCATAAGCAAATAGTGCATGCCCATTATAGGATTTATTTAGCAATGGAAAAAAAATGGGCTACCAAGTCACAAAAAAGACCTGGAGGAACTTGAAATGTCCATAGGCTACATACTGTATGACTTCAGTTACCTGGCATCCTGAAAACACAAAACAATTATTGCTGTTACTGTAGTTGCTGCTTGCCATCTAGGCAGCTCTGAATGATAGTAGACCAATGTGACAGAGTGGAACTGAACAATGGAGTCTAAAACTTCAAAATTAAAATCTTAAGGGAGCAAATTGCTAGGCCCTTTCCTTCATGAACTGGTTGATGTGTTCGAATTGCTGATCTGAATGCTTTGAACCACCAGGGCATTTGTACATTGATTTACCAGAATTCCCACAGAGAGAATAAGAGATCAATGACTTCCAGGGGCCCCATTAGATGGAGGAAAAGTTAAGCAGGTAGAGCACTGAGCACTTTTAGGGAAGTGTGACTATTCCATATGACACTTGAGGTAGTAGTTTATTGTGCCAACCTGGCAGATAAACACACATGTGGGGTTCATTGAAGGACGGAGAGATAAATAGCTAGATGAGCCTAACCTTTTTAGTTCTCGGGTCTCTTGCTTTCTGATGGTTGGACCATGGTGCAGTTGCCTTAGCTAGTTCCCTGCTTCAGCTGGTGAGGCTCACTTCCTGCAAGACATCCCTGAGGAGAAGCCACATGGACCTACCCGGATGCAGCCCTGGATACTGGAGTAGCCGTGTGGAGACCCCTGCCAGCGCTGAGATGCTTACACGCTCACTGATTTGACTTTCCTCCTGCAGTCGGCATCATTGCTTGTGTTTTGTGAGATGGAGGAGGACTTTGTGGATTGGTGTCGGACATATGGGCTAATGTTGGACTTGTGGGCTTGGGCAGCCCTGGTTTGGGATGTTTTCTTGATGTGCACTTACCCTGTATATAAAACTCTCTCTTATACATATGAGTTTCTGTGGATTTGTTTCTCTAAAGTACCCAGACTAACACAATACTATAATTGTACATATATGACACTATGCATTTGTTAAAACTCAGAAGGCTGTGCAACAGAAAAGTTAACCTTTAAGCAAAGTATAAATTTTAGTTAATAATAATGCATTGGCTCATCAATTATAACACATGTGCCATACTAATTCTAGAGATTAACAAAGGAAGACACTGTGACGTATGTGTGTGAAGAGGGCTTATGGAAACCTTCTATACTTTCTGTGAAACTTTCCTGTAAAGCTGTAACTACTTGGTGGTGCTGCAGGTAAGCACTGGGCTTTTAGCTGCAAGGAAGGTGATCCATACCCACCAGCTACTCTGCCATAGAAAGATGAGGCTACCTGCTTCCAAAAATGATTAACATATGTCCTCTTCACATACATACATCATAGCCGACCTGTTTTAGCCATGTATCAGTCCTCTTGTGTTAGTCTGGGTGGACTAGAGAAACAAATCCAGGGAGACTCCCATGTGTGTAAGAGAGAACTTTATATCAAAGAGCAATTGTATATTAAGAAAATATCCCAGCCCAGTCCAGATCAAGTCAATAAGTCTGACACCAGTCTGTAAATACCTCTTCAGACTCACACAGACATGAGATGATACTAAATGCAAGAAGATCACAGGCCAATGGGTGGAGAGTCTTGTGGATCCAGTGTTGGTGGAAGCATCTCAGTGCTAGCATGGGTCTCCACATGACTCCTCCAGCTCCAGGGCTCTGGCTGCAATCAGCATAGTTCCATGTGGCTTGTCAGCAGGAAGACGAAACAGGGAGAGTTGCAGGAGTTCCTAGGATCCTCAGGATAAGGCCATGCCCACACATAGACCATTGGCTGTGGTCTGATTGACAGGCTAGACTCCACCCCTTTGCAAGTTGACAGGAGATTATGTAACTATTACACATCACGTTGAGGATTTCCCTCTTTTTCACCTGACCCTCTTTCAAGCTTGATGCCATTTTCCGGGGGCTGTTCTCTTTTCATAACGTACAAAATATATTAGATGAAGTCTTGCCATCCTAGTTTCTAAGGACCATTGTGGCCAAGCTTCCAAGGAAGATTTACTTGTTCTTTTGGCAGTACAGTTTGTATTTAATATTCCTCCTCAACACCATAGTTCAAATACATCAATTCGACTGTCGTCTTCCTTATTCATTGTTCAACTTTCACATGGATATGAGGAAATTGAAAATATTATGGCTTGGGTCAAGCGCATCAAAACAATCTCTTTGTTCCCTTTTTGTTTCCCTAACACACGAAAGAGATATTGTTCAGCACATTTACCAAATGCAAACAGATTATTTTATTTCTTGACTGCTCCTTTAATGAATGCGGATTATGGATCCAAATAAAATAAAATCCTTGACAATTTCAAGCTTTGTTTATTGTGATATTGTCTATTTTTCCATTTGTGAGGATTTTTGTCTTCTGTACATTTACGAACCATTCTGAAGCCTGCAGTCTTTATCTGCATCAGCAAGTGCTTCAAGTTCCTCCTCACTTTCAGTAAACAAGGTCGTCTCATCTGCATATTTCAGTTGTTAATCAGCTTCATTCAATCCTGATGCTGCATTCTTCTCTATGTAATCCAGTTTCTGAGTTATTTTCTCAGCATACAGATTGCATAAGTATGGTGAACGAATACAACTCTGCTCAGACCTTTTCTGATTTTAAGCCATGCAATATAGCCTTATTCTGTTTTAATGAGTATGTATTTGTTTATGTTCAGGTTCTTCATAAGCATTGGAATTTT
>NW_022111316.1:2351161-2352684 GCF_000313985.2 Echinops telfairi | reverse complement strand
TCTGTGATTCAGCCAATATCCATCTGACATCAGCAATGAGGTCTCTTGCTCTCTTTTTAAATCCAGCCTGAGTTTCTGGCAGTTATCAGTGGGTGTTACAGCTGCAATATTTAAAAAATATTGTCAGGAAAATTTTACCTGCGTGTGATATTAATGACAGTGTTTGGGAATTTTCACATTCTGTTGGATTTCCCTACCACTTGTCTGTTGGTCAAATTGTGGGGATGATATGTTGTTGTGATGCTGAAGCTATGTCACCAGTAAAGTCACTCAAAGGGAACAGGTTTCCTCAGAGCTTCCAGCCTGAGACTAAGCTGTGAAGTAGGACCAGGCTGTCCACTTCAGAGGAATTCGGCTCTGGAAACCTTATTAATAGCATCAAAACATTGTCAGATACTGAAGGCTTAATAAAAGGCAGCAGGACATTGTTAGAGTTAGTGCCAGAAAGTGAGCCCCTCCGGTCAGAAGGCACTCAAACTATAATTGATGAAGAGCTGCCTTCTCAAAGTAGAGTCAGTCATAATGTCACAGATAGAGTAGTCTGGGGAGTAAAGCCTTTAGGACCTTTATATGCTGATAGGACATGACTCACAATGAGGAGAAACAGCTGGAGAAATCTATTCGTGATTGGAACCGGGAATGTATAAAACTAGAAGTCATCAAAAAAAGAAATGGAGCTATAAAGATCAATATTCTAGGTGTTAGTGAGCTACAATGAATAGGTTTTGGTCATTCTGAATCAGAAAATCATATAGTTTATTATACTGAGAATAAATGATTCAAGTGAATGGTGTTGCATTTACTATCAGAAAGGACATTTCAAGTAAATCTTGAAGCACAATGTGGACTGTGATAGGGAAATATCTATCCCCATACAAGGAAATCCGGTTAATACACTATTATTCACATTTATGTTCCAACCATTAAAGCTGGTGTTGAAGAAATTGAAGAATCTATCAATGTCTTCAGTCTGAAATTGATCAGACACGCAATGAAGATGCCCTAATAATTATTGGTGATTGGAATGTAAACATTGGAAACCTGGCCATGCAATCTCCAGCAAGTTTTTTATTATCAAAGCAATACTTTCCAGTTACTATTTTTCCTTCTTTGTTTACAACTTTGGTATTCTAATCACCAATAATTATCAGTTCATCTTGACTGCATGTTTGATTCATTTCTGCAGATGTTAGTAACAGTATCTTCAATTTCTTCATCTTTGGCATTAGGGTTGATGAGTAAATTTAAATAACAGCTTATATTAGTCTTTCTTGTCAGAAACTAGTCTTTTTTTGTAGGGGTTTGCTTATAACTGATAGCATTGTACTTCAGGATAGCCCTTGAAAAAAATTGTTGCTATTTTGAGACTTTATTTTATTATTATTCTTCAGTGTTAAAGGAACATTTTATTATAAACACTTTATTAGCAAAACTCAGTACCTGTGGGAGAACAGATCACTTGTTCTTGCATTGAGGGAGTACTTGAGTGGAGGTCCAATGTCCATCTGCTACCTTAATACTAA
>NW_022111316.1:2321864-2347584 GCF_000313985.2 Echinops telfairi | reverse complement strand
TGCATAAATAAATTGATTAACACATTACTTATTTTTTGACTTTAAGTTTTGAATTTTGTGTACAGGGTCTAGTGGTTATTGCCATATAACCCAGTCCAATAATATGGATTATAATGGTCATATCACACTGAAATGCAACAGGGTTAAGTGTTATTGAGATGCTCTTTTTAGTGATGAATTTTAATGCTGTTTCTCTTCAATTTACCATTCCTGGAATAACAGAGTATAGCCAACGTGAAAGGGCCAGTATGAATCCACTCCAGCTCACTAATGCTTAGGGCATTGATCTTTATGTGTTGCATTACATTTTTTATGACTTCCAATTTTTTATATTCATACTTCCTACATTCCACATTCCAATGATTAATAGATGTTCTTCAGCTGTTTATTTTAATTTAAAGTCATGCCACACCAGCAATAGAAGAGTCAGAACGTTCTACTCCACCCATGTCATTGTCGACTCTTCTTTGCAGAAGCAGCTCAGTTGTGGTTTGACTATCTTCCGACTCAAAGGGTGCCTCTTCCAGCACTACATCAGATAACGCGCCCCAGTTATTTATAATGTGTTTTCTTCTGGCCGAATAGTTTTTCTTTAGAAACAAGTTGCCCTGTTGGTCTTCCTACTTTGATTTAGCCTGGAAGCTGGGTGACCCTGTTTCACAATTTATCGCAGTCCAGAATGAGGATTGCTCTCAACCACAGAGCATGGAATGGGGCCTATTCTTCCTTCCTTTCTGGAGGAAGATAGGGGATTTTGTCTGTATCAGCATTGGCTATACTTCATAGAGACTAGATTTCTAGATTTTGATTAGGTACAAAATAAACTAGATTTCTAAGAATCTGATTTGGTGCAAAAAGAGACTCCAACTTCAATACATTAACCCTGTTTGGCAAACTTATCTGAATTTGGAGAATCAAAATATAGGCAGTCATTTAAATATTGCAAAATGTACTAGCAATTAATCTAGTTTAAAACATCATGTTCCCAAACAATTCCTGTCTGTGCTCAAATATTGACCTACTGGGGATGGTTAATTGGAAGG
Organism: Echinops telfairi; assembly: GCF_000313985.2. NCBI lineage: Eukaryota > Metazoa > Chordata > Mammalia > Afrosoricida > Tenrecidae > Echinops > Echinops telfairi. The sequence goes on along the minus strand of NW_022111316.1, from coordinate 2,346,541 downwards.
CTAGTTTCATCTCTAGAGGATTTATGGAACCAAAGCAGAAGGGGGATTCTCTAGAAATGAGACGAGGAGAGGTGAGAGTTGAGCAGGAGCCAAGATTGTGCCTCTGCAAGTGTCAAAGTCCCACCGTCTTCCTTTGGGAAGAGGCAGCATGGGAAGAATCAGAGGCCATCGCTGTCTGTTTTTGTCAGTGATGGCTGGTTTCAATTGGCCTCAGCCTCCATGGCTTCTAGAATTTTAAGTAGGTCTCACTTTGGGCTTCAGTGAAGAATGTGGTTGCTGGTCTCTCTTGGCAGAAGGTAAGGAGGGTAAAGAGAAGACCAGATGATTGAGCTATTGTGTGGATTAGACCCGGGGAGTGGCCTCATGCCCTTTACTGACATTGAGTCTTCCAGTCCTTGAGAGGGACTACATAATGTGGAGTCACACATGAACTGAAACATAATTTCACCTCGTGGAGCTAAGGAAGTAGAAATATTTATCCAGGTTACTATCCACAGTGAGTCTTTAAAATAGACTGTAGGTGAGGGATAGAGCAACCAATCAACCAAACCCATGGAGATCAAGATGCAGTCCAACTACTACTTGCTATACAGAACAGAGTAGAACTACTTACTCTCTGTGCTTCTGAGGACAGGAGTCTTTATGAAGCCAGGCAGCTTAGTCTTTCCCGTGGAGCGACTGGGAGGTTCCAATCCCCAACGTTTGAGATGAGCAGCTCTACTGCTTAACTTCATGGCACCACCAGGACTCCTTGCTGAGGGCGAGAGAAGAAGGAACTCGCTCTCTAGCACTATGACCTATTTCTTATGCTGCATCAGAGTAGAAAGTTGGAATCGCTCATCCTCCCTGGGAAGAGGAGGGCACGGTTTGCTGGGACATCCAGATAACAGGGTGAAACTTGCTTAGTTTCTGATTTACATAATCAGTTCCTGGTAGATAGTAGATGTTCAGTAAATACCTGACAATGGATGCATGCACGAACAGCTCTGTTAATTGCGCTGTGTGATGGAGGAAGGAGGAGACATATGTAAAGGTCTTTAAGGAGAAGGATAGGGCTCTCTCAGTGGATGGAGATCAAGGAGGCCGCACTGTTGCCGTGAAAAAGACTCATCAAGGAGGGCACAATGTGACAGATGGTATGCCCCTAAATTTTCTGGGTAAGAAGAGACTCAGAGTTTATCAACAAGACCTTTAACTAGTTAGGAATTGTGCACCAGCAAAATTATATAAAAGATGATCACTTTGGGCTACAATTAAAGATCACAACTTTTTCATTTTTAGATCCCCGAGGATGAGAAACCCTAGAACTGGATAAAGTAAGTGTTACTCATTCACTCTTTAATGCCTTGGTTGAATACACAGAAGGTAAGAATGAACTTCTATTTGCCTAATATATGTATTATGCTATAAATGCTCCCCTAAAAAGATTACCTTCCAATAGAACCATATTGTTGCTTTAGTAGCTAATATGGTTTAGCTCCTGACTCCTGATGATTCCACATATAAGTAGTACAGTGTTGAATCTGGCACTAAAGAATCCCCATGATCACTTGTGGCTTGGACCAATATGATCACAGAGTTTTCATTGGCTTTTTCAGAACTAGATGACTAGGTTTTCTTTCTAGCCCTTCTTAGTTTGGAAGCTGTGCCGAAACCTGTTCAACACCCTAACAATATGCAAACCTCCACTGAACAGAGGGTGGTGGTTATGTCTGAGGTGCATGGACTGAGAATCAAATCTAGGTCTTCTGCATAGAAGGCAAGAATTCTACCACTGAACCATTAATGCCTCAAATAAAACCTTAGGTGCAATGAAATACAAATCAGTTTTCACAGGATAAAATGCCCAAGTTAAGCAGAAAAAGTGATCCTGTGGTAGAAGGTGATGGAAACAAACAAAATCAGTTGCCATCCAGTCACATAGGAGGCAGGTAGAAGATTATATAAGATAGAGCGGAGTTGCTTTGTACCATGGGATATAAAGCTGTGGAAGCAGGGCAACTGAAGAAGATATTGGTGATGAAGGCACTTGATCATTGAGGATCTAGTTAGCCTAGCAGACATCTTGGTAGTCAAAGAATGCTATAGAATCAGCCAGTGAGAATGTTGGTGAATTACTTCAAGGTGGTTTCTGTCCCCCATTCCCCTCCTCCCCATTGGAATTTGGAGGCAAGTCCTCTGTTATGAATGATGGAGGAGGTAGCAGACCAAAGTACTTGAGAAGACCAGTGAAATTCTTAGAGTTCAGCAAGTAGAACTGACTGAGCACTTATATTAGGACCCATCTTCGTGCTTATAGTGCCACTCTAAATTTGTCATGGCACCAGTCAACAAGTTTTGTGGTCTTCTTTAGCCATGCCATGGTCAGCCTGTAATAGTAATGGTGGATATTACATAAAGTGTGCTAGAATTCTGACCTTATTTGTTGGGAGATTGAGCTTATTATGGGACCAACGCACCTATATGTAACCCAAACCATGGAGACTTTTGTGTTGCTTGTGTGTTTCAGCAGAGCTTCCAGACTAACCTGGACTAGGAAGAAAAGTCTGGAGATTTACTCCCCAAAATCAACCAAAGAAAATCCAATGACTCACAGTGACTGAGTAGTGTTTCATTATGCTGTGCTTGGGTTGCTATGGATCAGGGTCTGATATAATGGCAGCTAACAGACAATAATCAACAGAGTTGATAGTAGACCAATTAGCCAAGGATACAGAAGAGGACATGGAACAAGGGATACCATTTCTGACGTCAGATAGAACTTGGCAAAAGCAAAAATACCAGAAAGATGGTTGCATGTGTTTTATTGGCTATGCAAAGACATTTGACTGTGTGGATCATAACAAACTAAACTATGCCTTGAGAAGAATGGGAATTCCAGAACACTTCATTGTGCTCATACAGAAACTGTACATGGATCAAGAGGTAGTTGTGCTAACAGAACCAGGGACTACTGCATGGTTTTAAACCAAGAAAGGTGAGTGTCAGGGTTGTATTCTTTCACTTTATTCAAACTATATACTGAACAAATCATCAGAGAAGCTGAATTTTATGAAGAAGAATGGGGCATGAGGATTGGAGGAAGGCTCATTAACAATCAATGGTATGCAGATTACACAAACTTGCTTTCTGAAAGTGAGAAGGATTTGAAGCCCTTGCTGATCTAGATCAAGAATTTTAACCTTTAGTATGGATTACAACTCAATGTAAATAAGACCCAAATCCTCACAACTGAATCAATAGGTAACATCATGATATACAGAGAAAAGATTGAATTTGTCAAGAATTTAGACCTTTCTTGGATTCACAATCAATACTTCATGAAAATGTCAATAGATCAAATGACACACTACATTGTGTACTGTGCACAAGACTTCTTTTTTTATTATTAATAATAGAAATATCTATTAAACTATTAAGATGTGAAAATATTGTTTTTTTCCATTTTATCGGGCTCTCTTACAGATATCATAACAATCCATAGTTCAATTAGATCAAGCATGATTGTACAATTGCTGCCACCATCATTTTCAAAACATTTTCTTTCTTCTTGCACTCTTTGATAGCAGCTCTCCTTTATATCTGCCTTCCCCCACCCTCCCCACCAGAAATCCTTGTTATTATATCAAATATTAGTATTAGTATTGTTATTCCTTCCCACCTCCGTGTCTTACACCATCCTATGCATCCATGCAGCTACCATTCTGTATTTTTTTCCCCTCGAGTAGGGTTATATATTCATTATCGTTATCACTCCCCCTTCTCCCTCTCCCCTTCCCTTTCTGTACCCTCAGGGAATCATTACTCCCATTACTTTTTCTGAAGGGTTTATCTATCTTGGATGTTATGCATTGAATGATCTTAATTATACAAATGAACATATGCAGGCCTAGCAGGATAATGAGGTAAAACAAAGACCATAATAGTAGGGGAGGAAATATTAAAGAAATAGAAGACATTTATGTGTTTCAACAGTGCTATATTGCTTTCTGGATACATCATCCCTTCTGCGTAGCCCTTCTGTGAGGGACTGTCCAATTATCTTGCAGGTGGTTTTTAGGTCTCCACTTTGCTTATGCTTCATCACGTCAATGTGGTTGCTTGTTTTTGAACTTTTGATACCTCTGCCCATCGACACCTCCTGATCACACAGGCTGGTGTGCTTCTTCCATGTGGACTTTGTTGCTTCCCTGCTAGATGGCTGCTTGTTTAACTTCAAGCCTTTAAGACCCCAAATGTTTTATCTTGTAATAGCTGGGCACCATCAGCTTTCTTCACATTTGCTTATGCACCCATTTTGTCTTCAGCAATCATGTCGGGAAGGTGAGTATCATACATTGCCACATTATTGGAACAAACCATTTTTGTACTGAGATAAGATTAAAGTAGAGACCCAAAGTTCATCTGCTTCCTTGTTGGATTTATACACAGACACACACACACATATGTGTATATATATGTAATAAACCTATCTTTATATATTTACATATATACATATCTAGATTTATGGCTATATATAATTTTTACTTTCTTGTTCTTTTCTGTTTTTCTTTCCTCCTGCCCCACTATCATGTTTACCCATCATTCACCTCTCAGTAATTCCTCTTGAATACATTTCTGTGGATCAAGCATGACTAAGAACGCTTCCCTCTTCTCACCCTCACTTTTAAATCCTTTGCTATTTCCCTGTCCCAGTTGTTATTGGCTCATTGCTCCCCTCCCCACACCTTCTCCTCTCCTATGTGGCCCTCACCCCAAACTTTGGTCCATTGCCTTCTCCTTGAGATTGTTTATCCTGCCTATCTTATATAGACAGACACCAAAAAATAAAGGGAAAAAAAGAAGAAAACAAAAATTTTAAAACTCTGCAAATAGTTCCAAATGTAACTATTGTCCTGACTCCAAGTATTGATGAGTATCCCTCTGTTGAATAGCAAGCAGGCCCTGATAAAATCTATCGGACCATTCCCCTTTCCTTTTGGGGATCCATCTCCCAGAACCCGCTTACCTAACAGTACTTATACCCTTTTAGTCTTCAGCATTCATGTCTGAGTGGCACACCTTCTACAAGACCCATTGCTCTTCCTCCAGCCAAGGCTGTAGCAGTCTAGTGTCCTGTTATACCTTTAACTCTCAATGTGGCCCCTTTGTGGATATCCCCCAACCAGTTCAGATGAGGTGACAGGTACTGCCCCTCCCACCCCCCTGAGTCAGAAGTCTGCTATGGAGATTCCTCACGGACTTTATGTGCACAGACCTCTTGAAAGTGTGGAAAAGCAAGAATGTTCCTTTGAGGACTAAGGTGCCCCTGACCCAAGCCTTGGTCTTTTCAATCTCTTCATATGCATATGAAAGTTGGACATTGAAGATGGAACTCTGAAAAAGAATTTTTGCTTTTGAACGATGGTACTGCAAAAGAATATTAAAAGAACCATGGATTCCCAAGACAACGAACAAATCTCTCTTGGAAGAAGCACAGCTAGAGTGCTCCTTAGGGAGCACGCTAGCTCCCTGAAGTACAAATCCTGATTTTTGTGATTTTCCTGATTATGTCCCTGGTCAGCATCAGTCGTCATTTCTATTTTCCTCGTCACGTGGACCAATCATTCTCTCCACACGCCTATGTACTTCTTCCTGGCTAACTTGGCAGCCGTGGGGAACTGCTCTTTCTTCAGCATAGCCCCTCTGACTCTGGCCAGTGTCTTGGTCTGTGAAAGTACCACCATCTCCCTTCTGGGGTGTGGTACCCAGATGTTCTTCTTCATCTTCCTGGGCAGCGCAAATTGCATTCTGCTGGCCATCGTGGTGTATGACTGGTTTGTGGCCATTTGTCTTTTGATAGCTGAACTCCATCAGCTTTCTTTACCACATTTGCTTATGCACCTGCTTTGTCTTCAGCGATTGTGTCGAGAAGGTGAGCATCATGGAATGCCAGTTTAATAGAACAAAGTATTCTTGCATTGAAGGAGTATTTAACTAACTCCATAATTTTAAGTGTAATCTCTTATTTATATTTTATTAAATGTTATTGTTGTAAAATTTCCAACCACTGTGAAATGTAATGGAGAATGCTTTAGTTAATAAGGTAGATGTAGTTTTTCCCAATTTGTGGAAAGCAAGCAGGCAGAGAATGAGTCATTGGTCATCAAGGCTAGGTTGGAATGGGTCACTAGCAAGGGAGAAGATCAGTCTTGACAGACAGGTCAAAAGAGGAAGTATGGAATGCATAAATGATGGGAGGCATTGAGAGTGAGGCTTATGAGATGTGCAGGGTGTGAGGAATCCCAACATGTGTCGTATTTTGTTTATCTCATGGAAACCTGTGATGATTTGGCAGTTATGATGCAGTCTTCTCTCATGATGAGACTGGATATCATACTCCCCTCCATGAGTTCTGCTATGAATAGCCAATGAATTGAAAAGGAGTTTAGTTGGGTGTGTTGTTGATTCCAGTATCTATAGACAGTCTGGCAACGCTATTTTACTTTCTGCTGGATCAGGACCTTACATGTGAGTCATCATCATTTGACTGCCGGTTTCTTTTGACTTCCTGCCTGCTGATCCTGGGAGCTTTTAGGTTCTGAAATCTGTAAATCAGCAGCCTGCCCGCTTCCCTGCCAATCTAGAGCCTGATCTTGGCTTCATCAGTCCCTGAATGTATTTGAGTGAGACGAATCCTCCATCCTAACATCTGACTCATGGACTTGGAACTTGCCAGGCTACAACTATTCTCTTGGAATCTCTCTCTCTCACTGCCATTGAGCCGATTCTTTGATTCTGATTCAATGCAATCCTACAGGACAGAACAGGGTAGAACTGCCCCTTTGGGTTTCAGAGACTATAACTCGGTGGGAGTAGAAAGCCATGTGTTCTCCTGTAGAGTGGCTGGTGGTTTTGAGCTGCTGACCTTGTGGTAAGTGTCCAATGCCTAACCACAATGCAACCAGGCCTCCATAAATAAATAAATACATATAATCATATACATTTCGCTGTTTTTGCTTCTTTAAAGAATGCAACCTCAGGCCAGTCCTAATTACCATTTTCTTTTCATTTATATGGAATGTTTTATTTCCTTTAGAATTCTGTATAACTAATCTGTTGAAATAGAATTATTAACGATAGGGGTTCTCATCAATTCTCTAGACTACGTAAGTCTAGCAACATAGTAAAAATAAATAGAAGAGCAAACCTTGCCATCCAACTTACCATTTAGCAAAGCCTTCAGGAGGCTGGTGGGACTCTGCCAATACCACAGTTCTAACACTCAGAATGCTGATGAAGCAAAAGCTCTGCCAACCTGGCAGGGCTCCCGACAGATTTGTGCTTCCACACGTTTTAAACAGGCTGCTACAGCTGGTTAAGTCCTACGAGCCAAATGAAAAGCAGACTTTTCTTCAATAATGCTACACATATTAAAATTAACTAGAATGAAGCATATCAAAATAATAATCTATAAAGTCATCCTTGCAAACTTTAAACAAGACTATTTACGGTATTTACCAATTCCTAAAATTTAATGCATCTTTGTGTGTTAAGAAAATCCCAAATTAAAAAAAAATCACTTTAGCACTAACTTTGGCTGTTTCTATACATCATATGCTATGTGATGATATAAATTGCAGTCATTAATTTTGTAAAAATACACTGTCTTTCACTGCCATCGAGTAAATCCTGACTCATAGCGACCCTTTAGGACAGGGTAGAACTGCCTCTGTAAGTTTCTGAGACTGTAACTATTTATGGCAGTAGAGAGCCTCATTTTTCTCCCAAGGAGCAGCTAGTGGTTTTGAACAGCTAGCCTTTTGGACTACAGCCCAATAAATAGCCACTACATCACCAGGGCTCCTAAACACACACACACACACACACACACACACACACACACACACACACACACACACACACTCTCTCTCTCTCTCTCTCTCTCTCTCTCTCATGTATAAAAGCAGTAGTATAAAAGTTAAAATTAAAAGGTTATCTGTAGTGACATAAATGTCCTAAACATTAAGGAAACTTTACAAATACCTTTTCTATTTGTAAACAGAAGCAACATAAAATCGATCTGATTGTGTTAGGAACTTTGTTCTGGAAACTTGTGAATAAAGTATTGATTGCTGTTGTTAGGTGCCGTTAAGTCAGGTCTGGCCCACAGCAACCGTATGCACAGCAGAAGGACACACTGACTGACCCTGTGCCATCTTCACAGCTGTGTGGTTTGATCCCATGGCTGCAGCCACTGTGTCAGCCCCTCTTGCTTAGGCCGCCTTCCCTTTCACTGCCCCATCTGCTTTAGTCAGCACGATGTCCCGATAACGAAGTACAGGAGACTACGTCTCACTATCCTTGCTTCTAAGGATATTCTGACAACCCTTCTTCCCAGACAGAGTGGGCGGGTTTTTTGGCAGACGATGGTCCCTTCAGTGTTCTCATAGCACTGTAATTCAAACGCACCAGTTCTTCGGTCTTCCTGACTCAACGTTCACCTTTCACACGGGAGGCGTCCTGGTCCTGTAAAGAGTTACCATCTGCGAACCCCACAGGGGTGGTTCCCTTCTGCGCTAGAGGGACACTGGTTGGACTTGACTTGGCAGTGAGTTTGGAGTGCTGAGCATTGCGTCTGCGTGTTTTAAGAGTTCATCCTGATGAGACCCATCTGGGATAGCCTCCTTTGGGTTGAATGCTTTATAAGAGAAGTTGCTGAAGAGGAAGCTCATCTTCCCCTTCCCCCTTTTCGCTGATCCAAAAATCTCACATTGTTATTTTCAATTATTGCTTAACACAACGTGTTGCAAATTCGTTGTCATGTGCACATGTGGGTTTTTTCCCTTTTTTCTTTTTTGCATATGTGGGTTTGAAAAAGAAAACTTCCCAGAAATGGACTATTTCTAGGCCTTTCGTCCTCCCTTTTTAATCAATGATTATGGTGGCCTAAAGCAATAGTCCAATTCTAATTAAGTTTGGATATGACATAGGAGCAATTGGGAGGATGGAGCAGGCCCACGCAGTGTTTTCGTTCTGTTGTGCGGAGGGTCACTGCGGTCATAACTAACTTGAGAACACCTGACAACAGCAGCAGTTTGCTAAGTATTGAGCAGAAGAAATGGCAGAACTTTCTAACATAATATGAAAATGAAAGATTAAAGAAGATAAAGTCAGGGTAAGAATATTGAAAAACGAGAACAACTTCTTTAAAAAAATCATTTTATTGGGGGCTCATACAATTCTTATCACAATCCATCCACAATACATACATCCATTGTGTCAAGCACATTTGTACATTTGTTGCCACCATCATTCTCAAAACATTTGCTTTGTACTTGAGCCCTTGATATCAGCTCCTCATTTCCCCCCACCCTCCCCCTTCCCCCTTCCTCATGAACTGTTGATAATTTATAAATTATTATTATTTTGTCATATCTTACACTGTCTGACGTCTCCCTTCACCCACTTTTCTGTTGTCCATCCCCCAGGGAGGAGGCTATATGTAGATCCTTGCAGTCGGTTCCACCTCTCTACCCCACCTTTCCTCCACCCTCCAGGTATCGCCACTCTCACCACTGGTCCTGAAGGGGTTCATCTGTCCTGGATTCCCTGTGTTTCCAGTTCCTATTTGTACCAGTGTACATCCTCTGGTCTAGCCAGATTTGTAAGGTAGAATTGGGATCATGATAGTGGGAGGGAAGCATTTAAGAACTAGAGGAAAGTTGCATGTTTCATCGTTGCTACCCTGCACCCTGACTGGCTCGTCTCCTCCCCACAACCATTCAGTAAGGAGATGTCCAGTTGCCTACACATGGGTTTTGGGTCTCCACTCTGCACTCACCCACATTTACAACTATATGATTTTTGGAGAACAACTTTTGATAGTCATTTGTGATGGATTGATTGGGACAATAGTTCCAGAGGGTCATCCATTCTTTCTAGACAATCTGGGATCTATGAGAATTTAAAAGTCTGTTCTGAAAATTTCCCCTTTTGATCAAGATTTTTCCATGGGCTCTTTTTTTTTTCTCCAATGGTTTTATTGGCAAGTCATTTACATATTATGGAATTCAATAGTTCAATCATTCAATCATATCATGGAGAATTGTACAATCACCCCCACATCAATTTTAGAGCATCCTCCCATCCCACCATGGATAAATCGTCTTTAAGTTGATTTATGCAATCACAATCAGTTCTAGTGCTCCCCCCCTCCCTCCCTCCTGTCTTCATTAGTTACTCCCCAAATCCCTCTTCCCTCCCTAGCCTCCTCCCCACCTCCGTATTCCCTCTATCCCTTTGTATCAGTTATTATCATTAGGCATCCACTCCTCCTGTGCTTCACAGTTGGGGGACCCAACAGAAAACAATAAAAAACAAAACTGTGCTAAGGTGGGAAGGATGAAAACATAATACTACACAGACAAAAATACTAATAATGCATAAGATGGGAAAGACCCCCAACAATGAACAAAAAGCCAGGGAAGAAATTTCTGTCATGGAATAGATTCAGGTTGCATCTATGGGTGGTCAACTGGCTAAGTACTGAGTTTGGTCCAGTGTTATCAGGGTTACAATAGATTCTGCCTAAGTAAGGCTGATGGGGGCTCTTGCCTGTGGCTAGCATGCATCTACCAGTACCTCAGTCTGACCAGATGCTCTGCAGATAGGGTTTGGGCTCTCACCATCCCCCACAGCCCTCCACAAATTTGGTGTTCATAAGTTTTGCTCAGATACTTTTTTCTTCACCATACTTGAGTTTTTTAAGTGTCATCTTTGGATCACACAAGCTGGTGTGCTTCTTTTGTGTGGACTTAGTTGACTCCTTGCTTAGATGGCTGCTTGCTTGAATACAAACCTTTAAGACCCCAGGCACTGTTTTGATTGATAGCCGGGCATCTGCTTTCTTCACCACCCTTTGCTGTGGCGCCTTTATCTTCAGTGATCATTCATGGTTGCGAGTATCGAGTAGGGTCATGATATAAGAACTAATTATTCTTAAGTTAGAGCTAGGATTTAGTGTGAGTTCAAAACCCATTCCTGGATCTATCGCTTTCTTTTATTTATTTAATTTAAAATTAATTTCCTATACTTTAGGAGGTAAAACATGTCATATCACTCCATAGTCCAATCATGTCAAACATAATTGTACAACTTCTTACATAATCCTACATGTTTTCCAAAACATACTTTTCCTTCCTGAACTTCTTGACATCATCTCCCTCTTGTCTCTCCCACCCTTTTATATCCCTCTTCCCTCAAACCCTTGTTATATTTCTTTTCCCTGCAGGTTCAACATCTGTGGACTTCATTTGCAGAAAAAAAATAAAACAAATAACACAGCTTCAAGAAGGTGAGCTCCAATGGTGACACACCTCTGAGATACACTCTAATGTAAATGAGCATAAGCAGAGAATAACAGAATGGCCATCACAGGGTTGCCAGGATAATACATGTCTTAATACAGCACACCTGGCATTGATGTATGGAGACCTTGTTTGTTCACCCACCAACAGTACATAGCTCTTGGTATACCTGTCTTCTTCTCCCTCAGACACCACGTGTTTTCCAGCTTATATCCTCAGGTTCCAGTTCACCCAGCGGAGTTCCCATTTAGGGTCTCACCGCTGCAGCCTTGGGAGCATGCCATGTATCCACAGCTCAAAATTCAGTGTCCCGGTGTCTGCAGCATCGGCCTGGGTTCCTGGGACACCCCCAGGTGCCCTAGATCAATTCTGACCTCCCTCTGAACATCACTAAAGATCCTTTCTACCTAAAGATCCCAAGAGCATCCTCAGTCTCACTTGGGTCAAAACATTCAGTAGGGGTAGCTGAGCACCATCCCACTGTGCTGATTTCCTGGCAAAGGAGGCTGTCACTCCTGGAGGCAATTAGACACAATTTACATTTCTTCCTCTTATTTATTACTGCCTCTCCTTCCTAATTAGCAGTCAATTGTGCCTTAGATGCCTGCATGCAAGCTTTTATGACCCTGTGTACGGTGCTCTCACAGCCACTATTCTGACTCATAGCGACCCCCTGTGGGTTTCGGGGACTGTAACTGTTTACTGGAGTAGAAAGCATAGTCTTTATCCTGAAGAGCTGCTGCTGGGTTTGAACTAACAATTATGTGGATCACAGGCCAACCCATAACCATTACACCACCAGGGTTACATACACACTATGATATGAAATATGAAATACAAGAGAAATGATAAACACATTATTTGCCCAAATGAACTGGGATGTCCCATGAAACCCTTAAACCAAGGAAAAAATTTCCATGAGGTATTTGCTTGAATATAGGAACCTCAGCAGCTACTTGTGTGTGTGTGTGTGTGTATGTGTGTGTATTCACATGCCATTGTTGTAAGTGTATCCAACACATAACTTCTGATAATTCAACTTATAAAAGGTCCAGTTTATTGACACCAATTGCAATTGGCTGTGTACCCTATCCTTCACCAAAGTGATTTTTCTACTATCACTAAGGCCCCTTTCCCTGGTAACACTAATAAACTGTAGACTCCATATTTGCCTTTCTTGACTTTTTATGTAAATGAGGTCATACAACACATGTCCTTATGTGATTGGCTTATTTTACTCAAAGTAAAGCCTTCCGACTCCATCCATACTGGGGCATATACATCAAAGGTTTTCCCACATGCTTTACATTCATGAGGTCTCTCTCCGCTTTGAGTTCTTCTATATAGAGTAAGGTGTGAGGAATGAATAAAGGCTTTCTCAAATTCTTTCCATTCATCTGGTCTCCACTCTGAGTTCTTAATATAACCCAGCGTGGGATGAGGCATAGCTAAAGGTTTTCTGACATTACTTACATTCATAAGGCTTATCTCCATTATAAAAATTTAATGGGAATGTGCTACAATGGGAATTTAATGGGAAATGAAAGACTAGAGGTTTTTTATTTATCAATTATTATTATTTTTAATCGTTTTATTAGGGGCTCATACGACTCTTATCACAGTCCATACATACATCAATTGTATAAAGCACATTTGTACATTCATTGCCCTCATCATTCTCAAAACATTTGCTCTCCACTTAAGCAACACGGGGCATTACACTGAATTTTAAAGACTTCTACTTTGATTAAGTGCAAAAATTAACTTCTATTTGGATACATTAAAGCTGTTTTGCCAAACGACCTCAACCACGAGGAATCAAAATTTAGGCAATCATTAAAACATAACAAAGTCTCTTGTCCTGTTAAGGTTTAACAAAAGTGGCTCTATGAGATAAAAAACAAAGCAACCTAAAAAGAAAACATAGCACAATCTAGTAGCAATTAACCCAGTTTAGAATATCATGTCCCCGAACAATGCTTGTTTGTGTTCAAATATTGACCTACTGGGGATGGTTAATTGGAAAGTTGGGTTAGCCTCTTGGGGATTCATGGACCCAACGGAGGCAGGGAATACTCAGAGATGAGATGAAGAGGAGTGTTGAGAGATAACCCCGAATTCGGTCTCTGCAGTCTCAAAGTCTTCCCTTTATGAACGGCAGCATGGGAGGATGAGTAGGACACAGATATGTGTTTTGTCGGTCATGGCTGGGTTCTGTGTGACTCAGTCTAACCTCCATGGTTTCTAGGATATTGAGACAAGATCCCACCTTCTATTTCACTCAGCCTCAGAGAAGGATATGGTTCCTGGTCTCTCTGGGCAGAAGGCTGAGCTGCTGTGTAGTTTGGACCAATGCACTCTACTGGCGTGGAATCTTCCTCGCCCCAGGAGGGGCTTCCTGGAATAAAGTGATATATGAGCCAGAACACTAGTTTAACCATCTGGAGCTAAGGAAGTGACAGTAGTTATGCCAAGGATATCAGTCACAGTAAGTCTTCAAATCAGGCACTCTACAATTGAAGGTGGGAGAAGAGGAATAAGTCTCTGGAATTGTGACTGATGTTCTGTCTTGGCTGAGAGCAGCGAGAAAGACTTGTGCATCCTTTCTTGGAAGAGGAAGGCATGGTTGGTTGGGACATTCCGATAGTGGAGTGTGAGCTGCTTAGTTTCTGAGATATACACTTAGTACCTGGTAGAGAGTAGATGCTCAGTCAATACCTGACAATGGATGGATACGCGAAGAACCCTTTGGATTGCATCCTGTAAGAGAGGAAGGCAGAGGAGTATGTGGAAGTCTTTAAAGAAAAGAAGGGGCTCTCACTGTGGATGAGGCCCAAAGCAGCAGCACTGGGGCCAAGAAAGGGACTCATTAAAGAGGGCATAGCATTGCAATGAGAGTGCACTTCTATTTCCTGGGTAAGAAGACTTGGGGTTAACCAGCCTGACCTACAAATAGTGAGGAATCATACAGTCCCCAAAACATGTAAAATTGATAAAGGAAGAAGCTATTCAGCTACAATCAGTGTTCCCAGTATTATCCCCTTTAAAAAGGCCCCTGAGGAGGAGCCAACTTGGAAATGGCATCAGAGGATATTTCGTATTCACACTTCAGTGCCATGGATGAAGACACAAAAGGCAAGACTACATGTCCATGTGTCTAATACATTTGTTTTGATTTAAATGTTTCCCCCAGTAGTGCACCTTCCAATAAAATCCTGCAGCTGATAACTGCCATGGCGTCAACACCGGCCTCAGGGTGATTCCACACACCGTGGGCCCAAACACTGGCTGGTCCTGTGCCAGGCCCAGGACGTTTGTGACTTGGACCATTGTGATTCAAGGGGTTTCAATGGTTTGTTGTCAGTAAGAGATCACCAGCCTTTTCTTCCTAGTCCTTCTTAGTTTGGAAGCTCTGCTGAAATCTGCTCAACACCCTAGCAATGTGCAAGGCATCCCCAAAAGGCAGGGGATCGTTATGTATGAGGTGCACTGACTGCAAATCGAATGTAGGTATCCTTCATGGAAGGCAAGAATTCGACCACTGAACCAGCAATGTCTCAAATAAAACTCTAGGTTGAATGAAGTAAAAGTAAATTCACACATGCTAACATAAAAAAGTTAAATAGACAAATCTGTCGTGGGACTCAGGATCACTGCATAAAAACCAAACTTGTCACTGAGTCACAGTAGCCAGGCATAAGTTGTTACAAGATGGAGGGGACTTGCTTTGTATTCTGAGAGATAGCTGTTGAAGAAGGGGAGCGGAGGCAGATCTTGGAGATACGGGCACCAGGTCACCAAGAAAGCAGAAGGGACTGAGACTACAATTTGCTGTGTGGAGGGGGAGAAACACTTCTGTGGAGACATTAAAGGTATCTGGGTAGGGAGGAGAGGTTAGAGGTTCAGAGCTGGTATGAATGATGGGAAGTTACGGCCAGATGGCTTTTTCCCCCTTTCTGGAAGTCGGAGGCAGGTCAGGTCATCTCCTATGAGTGATGGAAGGCAGCCACACTCACCACGTTACCACAAAAACTATCCTACATACGAGTGGTGGGAAGGCAGCAGAAGAGAGGACTTGAGAAGATGAGGGGCATTTGCAATCCTCGTGAGTGGAAACCAGTGGAGCTGATTGGGGTCAAATAAAGGGGAAAGAGGTCCTGTTTATATCGCCCTTGTAACTGTACCTCGGCACCCGTCAATCATTTTTGTCCCCTTCTATAGCTGTGTGCTGCCAGGAAGAGTCATAGTCGGTATAACCTAAAGGATGGCTGCACTCTCGACTTTCTTGGGATTCAATTCCTGGCCACTCTACCTCCTGTGTTGCTACTGCCTCAGAGGGGACTTGGGCATTGCTGTGATGGTGGAAAGATTTTATTTATTTATTTTTAATCTTAATAAATGATTTTATTGGGGGCTCTTACAGCTCTTATAACAATCCACACAGCCATTGGAGCAAACACATTTGTACATATATTGCCATCATCATTTCCAAAGCATTTTCTTTCTACTTGAGCCCTGGGTATCAGCTCCTCTTTTTTTCCCCCTCCCTCCTCCACCCTCCTACCCTCGTGAACCCTTGATAATTTATAAATTACTTTTATTTTCATAGTTGGCACCGTCCACTGTCTCCCTTCACCCATGTTTCTGCTGTCTGTCCCCCTGGGGGGAAGGGGTTGTACATGGATCATTGAGATTGGTTCCTCCTTTCTCCCTTCTCCCCTCATCTTCCCCCCTGCCCTTGTGGTACCATTACTCCCATTGCTGTTCCTGAGGGCTTTATCTGTCCTGGTTTCTGTGTGTCGAGAGCTCTTATCTGTACCAGCGTACATGCTCTGGTCTAGCCAGATTTGTAAGGTAGAAGTGGAGTCATGATAGTGACTGGTGACATGATAGTGGTGGTGGGGGGGCAGGAAGCATTAAAGAACTAAAGGAATGTTGTGTGTTTTGTCGACGCTATACTGCACCCTGGCTGGCTGGTCCCTTCCTTGTGACCCTTCTGTGAGGGGATTGTCTCCAGATGGGCTTTGGGTCTCCATTCCAACCTCCCCTCGTTCACATCAAAATGGTTGTTTGTTTGGGTCTTCTGATACCCGATCCCATTGACACCTTGTGATCACCTGGGTTGGTGTGCTTCTTCCATGTGGGTTTTGTTGCTTCATTGCTAGATGGCTGCTTGTTTACTTTCAAGCCTTTAAGACTCCAGACACAATATCTTTCAGTTGCCGGGGCACCATCAGCTTTCTTCACCACATATGCTTATGTACCCATTTTGTCTTCAGCGATCATGGGAAAGACTTTAAGCAGAGCTTCCAGACTAAGATGAACTGCTTCCAGGCTAAGATGGACTGGAGACGGACTTTCCCAAAACTAGCCTGTGAAAATGCTATGGGTCACAGGGGCCCAATTCACAAGTGATCATGAGAACGGCACAGGACTGGGCGCATTTATTATGTTTTGCATGTGTTACTATGCAAACCCTAACAACAGCAGGGTTGATAGCCGCAGGTCAGTCAAGGCGCCAAGAATGGTGACTGTAAAAGAGACATTGACAAGTGGGACCGTCGGTCTATACTGCTTGGAGCAGAATCGACTGTCTTATTTAGAGGAATTGGAAGCATCACAAAGAGCCCTGGTGGCACAGTGGGTAAACATTAGGCAGCTAACTGAAAGATGGTGGTGATGTGAACTCCGCAGCCACACCAGGGGGATCACCTGGCGGGCGGTGGCAGTCTGTGACCATACAGGTTACAATATGGGACACCCTCTAGGGCAGTTCCACTGTACCCTAGAGGGAACGAAGAGTCACAGTTGACTCAAAAGTGATGTGGTTTTTAAAAGCACGTACGTGACCTTGAACAGAAAGAAGAAGAAGAAGAGTTTAGTAATAGGGATGATTGCTAACACTAATTGAGAGCTTAGGAAGTGAGAGACATTTACTTCTGACAGCCCCCCCAAGACCTGTGTCTTGGTGTCATTCCCGCGGTAAGACCAAGAGATGACATAAACACAGTTTAAGCACCTTTTCAAACTCTTACAGTTGTTAAACAGATCAGGGATTGGAAACCAGAAGGTCCCAAACCACAGGGTTGAAGAAACAAGAGTACTCCAAAGTGAGGGATTTGTGGTCTGGGAAGAGGCTACCGTGATTTAAAAACCTGGTGGTAAATGATTTCTAGAGGATTGCACTACTAAGCTCTTTCGGGACACGAGTAGCTGAGTTTAGACTGGAGGTAAAGACTGTTGGCGTGAGGAGGCCCAGGGACCGTGAGGGGAGAGTTGCCTGGGTCATCCAGTCGAGCATCTCTGTCCTAACACTTCTCTATTCTTAGGAGCTGCGCCCGTGTCATCAGTAGGTCCGATGCTTTGAGAAAATGGAGGATGCCAACCACACAGGGATGGTTTACTTCCACTTCCGCCCCTTCTCCACACTCCCGGAGGTTCAGGTGTTGCTTTTTGTGGCTTTCTTGATTATGTACCTGATCAGCCTCAGCGGCAACATCTCCATTCTCCTGATCATCTGGATCCATCCTTCTCTCCACACCCCCATGTACTTCTTCCTGGCCAACTTGGCAGCCCTGGAGATGTGCTATTCCTCCACCATTGCCCCTCTGACTCTGGCCAGTGTCCTGTCCCCTGAGGGAAGCATTATCTCCCTTCCGGGGTGTGGTACCCAGATGTTCTTCTTCATCTTCCTGGGAAGCGCGGATTGCATCCTGCTGGCCATCATGGCGTATGACCGGTTTGTGGCTATTTGTCACCCTCTGCGTTACACTCTCATCATGAGCTGGCGGTTGTGTGTCCAACTCTCCCTAGGATCTCTGGTGCTGGGATTCATCTTTGCCTTGCAGTTGACCGTGCTCATCTTTCAACTCCCCTTCTGTAAGAGTAAAGAAATCAACCTCTTCTACTGTGATACCCTCCTTGTCATGAGAGTAGCCTGTGCCGATACCCGGGTCCAGGAGGCTACTCTGTTTGTGGTCAGCATCACAGTCCTCGCCATCCCATTCCTGCTCATCTCTCTCTCCTATGTCTTCATCGTGGCTGCCATCCTGAAGATCAGCTCTTCAGAGGGGAGGCACAAGGCCTTCTCCACCTGCTCCTCCCACCTCACTGTGGTCCTCCTCCAGTACGGCTGTGGAAGCCTAGTCTACTTGTGCCCCAGTTCCAGCTACTCTCCCGAGAGGGCCCAGATAGTGCCTGTGGTCTATACATTCATCACCCCTGTGCTGAATCCCTTGATCTACAGCATGAGGAACAGAGAGCTTAAGGATGCTTTGAAGAGAACCTTGCTGCCCAGGATGCAATGAATACTCTGAACGTTCTTCTGGAATGTTGTTGGACAAGATCAAAGAATCTGCTAGCTCCAAGATGGGGAACCATGGTGACCAAGAAGTCATTTTATATTTTGACTTCTTCCTGATTATGTTCTTGTTGAAAAGTCATTGCCTGTTTCTTAACCTGTTTCTTCATCGGTAAGATGGGGATTAAGATGCTTGAAGGATCTAAATTCTATTGTTTGTAGTAGCCACGGACCGAGTGGGGCACTAACTCTTGGCAACCTTACATGCAACAAGACAAACTCTTACCCAGTTCTGTGCCATCTCCATGATTAATGGTGCGTTGTGGCCTGTTCTTGTGGTTACTGTGTTGTACTGTCCAAGTTGGGGAAGCTTCTCTGGTTTAGTTACGAGGATTAAAAATTACAGGAAGTAAAAATGCTTTGCGATACCCACGGTGAGATCCAGCAGGGAATGTCCTTGTTATTGGCCTCCCCATCTCATGTGTCCTACATTGGATCGATCTCTAGAGATGACTCTTGGGTTCTTAGAAGGTCCCAACACTGTTCATCTGAGCAGAGGTAAAGCCAGAAACACAGTGCAAATCAATATGGACGATCTCCATCGCTGTTCTAGAAATCCCTTGTTGCAAAGGCTGAGATCTCATCTAGGGAAGGAGGATGAGGTTGAAGAGCTTGTTAGTTTCTTTTTTCTTACCTTTATGCTCAGAGCCAATCTAGCTCCATCTCTATCTATGACTCTGTATTCACCTGCCTTCTGGGTGCTCTCCCTATCCCTGTAGTGGCTATTCTGTCTCTCTGTTTCTCTCTGCCTCTGTCTCTCTCACACACACACCTCTTATTACCCTTTATTTCTAATTATCTCTAGTTATGTATACCTTACATGGAAAACATTGTCTTGCTAATTAAGCTTCTATAGATACAATGAGGATACTGTTAGTGCAAATCTGGATCCAAGTAGAACAAAGTTAGTTCTGTGAAGGCAAACTGGATACTAATAGGTCTGCAAATGACTCTTAGTCACCTGCCTCTGAGTAGTCTAATTAGCATGGTAACCATTTTCATGATAGTCATTTGATTCAAGGTTTTGGTTTCAGAACATGGGTGGCTTCCTATCTTTTTGTAAGAAAGAAGAAGTTCATGTATCCCTCTTGGTGGTGGTAGCTGTCATTCAATTGGGTCTGACCCATAGAGACTCTTGTACAACAGAACAAAACCATCAGTCAAAACCCGTCTGACATCAACAATGATATTCTTTGTTCAACACTGAACCTGGAACGAATTTTTGGCATGTTGGAACCATCTTTGTATTATGTCTCTTTAGAAAAATTGTGCTTGCATGCGATATTCCTGATAATGTTTGACAATTTCTCCATTCTGTTTGATCCTGTTTCTTTGGAATGAGCACTGTAAAAGTAGTCTCTAACCTCTCAACTCATACGTGTGGAAGAGGCGCAGCAGCAGTAGCAGCATTAGCCAAAGACGGACTCTTATGAGGAGGAAGTCAGGTGTGCCTCCACCCTCGAATCTTTTTTTAAAAATAAATTCTGACACCAACTGCTCCTCTTATGCATGCTCAACTTCAATATTATTATCATTGTTATTGCAATTGCCATGGAGAACTCAGAGATCATACCCACTACGACGGGGTTTATGAGGGGAGGCACTCAGGATACAGTCCTTTAATCAGAACAGCCTCTTCTCAGTCATGTCTACAAGGCACACCTTTCTCCAGCCCTGGGCCTCATCCTGCTTAGGGAGTTTTACAAAGGTCATTCAGCTCTGCTGATAAATGGCCCATGACATTGCCTTCCACCAGCCAGCCCAGGCAGACTCAGCTTTCTCGCTGTGGTGCAGGAAGCCCATTGCTTTATCTTGTTCTTGTCTTCAGTTCTGCTGCCTTTGCTGTTGCCATTTCTCTGCCGCCTCTAATGTCACAGTTGTCTGTCTCCTGGATTGAGGAGGTTCACAGGAACCTCAGGGTCAAAGGTCATGGTTCTTTCTTTGATGGTAATGGAATCCTCCTCGCTGCCTCTGGGATGGTTCCTTTTAAATCGACTACAATGGAAAAGTTACCAATCCCAATGTTAAGGTTCTATATCCCTAGTTGCATGGTCTCATCCAATCACTAGGAGCCCTGGTAGCGTAGTGGTTTCACATTGGGCCAATAAAAGCAGTTCAAAACCACCAGCTGTTCCAAGGGAGAAAGAAGAGGCTTTGTACTCTCATAAAGAGTTACAATCTCTGAAACCCACAGAGGCAGTCCTATCCCGAGATACCAGAGCCCTGGAGATGCTTCCACCACCTTTGGATCCACAAGACTTTGCACCCACTGACAAGTGACCTATAATCTTCCTGCATTTTGCCTCCTTGCATGGGGCTGCATGAGTCCAAAGAGTGGCTTATGGACTAGTATCAGATTATGGACTTGATCTGGACTGGGCTTGGATGTTTGCTTGCTATGTAATTACTTATTGATATAAAGCTCACTCATACATATATGAGTGTTTCTGGATTTGGTTCTCTAGTCAACCGGGTCCAGCACAATGAGTCAGACCTGACTTGATGGCACCTCACAATAATAACCACCCCACTGTGCACCCACCTGTGGTGGGGAAAGGGCAAAGCTAAGCTAATGGGGTTTAGGAACATAAACCCCCATCGCACCATGAGCCGAATGATAGCACGTGGTGACATGTCAGAGGCGGGCCAGTGAAGGGATTCAGAGCTTGATGGGAGGACGTGTCATTTGAGCCACCTGAGACAGGATGCTGGGCATGCAGAGAGAAGCAAGAGGGCTTTTCAAAGAAGGAAAGGTGGAAAGGGTGGGAAACTCTCTGTGTCTCTTCTTTCTGTGCAAAAGGTGAAAAGCCAGCGTGTTACAGATGGTTTCTCCTTCTAATTCATAGCAACCAAATCTCTGCGCACGAAGATGAGACAACAGTGTCTGGCTCAAAGATGGCAGCCGACAGTACTGAGTTGGATGAAGGTTGCTCTCAGAGGTCCGGGCAATAATCCAACTGGGCATCAGACTGGATTCCGTACACCTGGTTCTGGTGGACCATCCCCAAACAGGCATGCTTTCCAAATTTGGGTCGGTGCTGATTTCCCTGCATTGGCCACAACTGAACCACTTCCTGCTGGTATGAAGACCAGGTTCACTCACAGACCGTTGCCAAGCCTCCGATGTTCTACGGCATTATTCTCCTGCATGAGCAGTATTATTTGTGGGACTCGAGCCTTGCTGAGGAACTGGTGTTTGGGGGCACGGACAGTCTATGGTCAGAGAAGTGTGAAGAACACTGACTTGATCAGGGCTGCTGGTTTGCCCCGAACCTGTACCACGGGAATGTGGAGTCACGATTCTCTGAAGATGGAGGAGAGGATCTCTTTCACGTGCTGTCCAGACTCTGTCACCGCGACAGTATTTTTCCCTCGATGTATCTGTGAGCTGCCTTATGCTGTTGAAACGGCATTGGGCAACGCTGCATTCGCCAAAGCTGACTCTGGATACTGAGAGAATGATCTCAGTCCTGGTATTCAGGGCATTTCTCAATAGCTCATGCTCTTGGAGAAAGCAGTATAGCCATCATAGGTTGCTAGGCTTCCTTTTTATATATGAGCTCATTTATCTTTACCAATATCCATGAGAGTTTATCTCTGCTTACAGATAAAGGAAACTAAGGCACTCAACTCACTGTGACTGAGGATGGAGTAGAACCGCTTCTACGGGTCTCTACAACTGTAACTCTTTACAGGAGTACAAAGCCTCTTCTTTCTCCTGTGGAGGAGCTGGTGGGTTCAAACGACTGACCTTGTGGTTAGCAGCCCAACGTGTAACCCACTACTACACCAGGGCTCTTCTAAATGGAGGCACAGAAAGTGTACATAGAACTGATGTGTAACCTGAGAGGTGTCCTATTTTGGGCCATTTTGCTAGGTTGTGTGCTATCAGGATCCTCTATAAATCACTTAATTTTTCTGTGCTTGACTTAATTCATAATAGATTGGGGGGTAATAAAAGCTACTCTAACTGCCTCACTGAGTTATTGTGAGATCTCAAAACAGCAACTACAACAAACCCTGTTGAAGTGCAATAGACACATCATCCTGACTCTTCAAACATTCCGGTGGAGAAATGTGGATACCAGATGGCTTCGTTTTTCATGACAAAAGTGTCAGGCTGGAATAATTCAATTGCCTTCAGCTGTGCTTCCTCGTGTTTACCCTGTTACTGTTGACATGAGCATCGCATTGAAGGTGCTGTGAGAAACAAACAGGTCTCCTGCACTCCGCAGAAACAACAGCAGGTGTCTCTGCAGGAGGCTTCATGACAGAATTTTCTCACGTGCTCATCAGCCTCCTTAGAATCATGCCCTGTGCAAATACAGCATTTATAGAGCAAATTATTTTTGTCGTCAAATCATAGGCATAGCTATGATAGATAGAGATTTATTCATGACTTATAGAGATCAGTGCTAGGGAAACATCTGAGCAACATGATATAAAGTATCTTTACAAATAAAGCACATTATTCTTTTTTTTTTTTTAAAGGAGCTGTGGTTGTATAGTGGTTTTGTATTGGGTAGTGATCCACAGGGTCCGCAGTTCAAAACCACCAGCAGCTCCATGGGAGAAAGACTATGCTTTCTACTCCTGTAAACATTATAGTCTTGGAAAACCCACATGGGGTTGCTATGAATCAATCGGCAGTGACTGGATGGCAGTGAGATTTGTTTAAAATTTATTCTTACCCGTTTTACTACCATAAAGTTCTCACACAATACAATTCAATAAATGTATTAAAAAGTGTTGATTTGCAATCACTACCACAATCAATTCTAGATCATTTTCTTCATTCTTCTGTCCATTATTATTAGCTCCCCATTTCCCTCCAATATCCCCTGACATAACCCTAAGGAGCTATTAATCTAGTTACTGTCTTTATTGATTTGTTTATGCTGGATTTCCTCCAAAGAAAATCATACAAAAGCCCCCCAAATTAAACAGAGAAATTTCAGTCCAAAAGAAAGCACAAAACAATAAAAACTAGAACAAGTTAAAAATGAGTCAAAGGGAAAACATGATTAGATGTTAAATTTTAACCAAACTGTATCTGCATGAATCCACTTTCCAATGTACTGTGTCTGAAACCAAGATTACCCTGTTTCCCTGAAAATAAGACAGTGTCTTATATTAATTTTTGCTCTCAAAGATGTGGTAGGTCTTATTTTCAGGGGACATCTTATTTTTCCATGAAGAAGAATACGGTACACATTTATTGTTTGTTTTATTAAAAGAGACCTTGCACTTCCTGGCTGCTCCAGCTGCGCTGCAGCCAACAGTGAGCTGCATGGCAGAGCCCGTCGTTACAGTCCAGAGTCCAGAGTTACGGTAGCTTTGAGGGGGCCTTATTTTTGGGGGGATTCCTTATATTTCAGCGAGAGGCAAAACTGTAAGTAGGTCTTATTTTCAGGGGATGTCTTACTTTTGGGGAAACATGGTATTTACATACAATGGTCACAGGAGGCTTACTCTATGTGGGGACCCAGCAAATGGATTTTGGGCTTTCACAGTTATGCATAACCTTCTGCAAACTGGCTACTCATAATTTAAGCTCTAACACAATTCCCTCCTGTGGTCTTGGATTTTATCATTTACAATCCTGTCTCATGTGCCCTTTCTGTTCAGACTTAGCTGACACTACACTTAGATGACTGCGTGTTTTTAGGGCAAACTAAAGCATATTATTTTAAATACTCTACTTAGTTGTGTTAGCTTGGGTTGTCTAGAGAAAGAAAACCAATGACACTCATCTATGTACAGGAAAGAATTTTATATTAAGCAGCAATTTAACATCAAGGAGGGGCCCCAAGCAGCCAGTGCATAGAGAGGACCTTAGGGCCGCCCCCCACCCCCATGAGTGCTACAGGGGACAGCACTGGAGACATTGTGCGGAAAGTGTACCTGGTCTGGCCCATGCACAATGGGGTGAAATGCTAAGGGAGTGGATTGGGGCATGGGGCAGCAAG
>NW_022111316.1:2316408-2321337 GCF_000313985.2 Echinops telfairi | reverse complement strand
ATGTATATATGTAAGTATATTAATTTATAATGAAAGGGATAGAGGCCAATTTACATTTATT
Organism: Echinops telfairi; assembly: GCF_000313985.2. Lineage (NCBI taxonomy): Eukaryota > Metazoa > Chordata > Mammalia > Afrosoricida > Tenrecidae > Echinops > Echinops telfairi. The sequence goes on along the minus strand of NW_022111316.1, from coordinate 2,321,276 downwards.
TATATAAGTATTAAGATAGCAGATGGACTTTGATTCTCTCCTCAAGGCCTCCCTTCACACAAGAACACTTTGTTCTGATAACCTAGCACTCTTTGATACTCACCTCCCAACACAATCACTAAAGACAAAATGGGTGCATATGCAAATGTGGTGAAGAGAGCAGATGGTGGCCGGTGAACAAAAGGTATAGCATCTGGGGTCTTAAAGGCTAGAAGTCAAACAAGCAGCCAGCTCGCAAGGAAGTAAATAAGCCCACATGGGAGAAGCACACTAGCCTGTGTGATCATGAGGTGGCGATGGGATCAGGCAACAGGTGTCCAAAGACACAAAACAAACAATCATATCGATGCAAAAGAGAGCAGTTGGAGTGGAGACCCAAAGCCCATCTGTAGATAATTGGATACCCCCCCACAGAAGTGGTATAAGGAAGGGATAATTCCATCAAGGTGTAGTACAGCACTGACAAATCACACACCATTTCTCTAGTTCCTGAATACTTCCTTCCCCGATTACCATGACCCAGTTCTAACTGACAACTCTGTCGAGACTGTCCAAATTGGCACAGATAAGAGCTCTCGACACAGGGAATTCAGGAAAGATAAACTACTCGGGAATAGTAATGGGAGTAGTGATATCATGAAGGTAGGGGGCTGTTCATGGAGGAGGAAAGGTGAGAAAAGGGGAACCCATCACTAGATTGGATATATAGCCCCCACCCCACCCCACGAAGGGGATGAATAACAGAAATGTGGTGAAAGGAGACAAAGGACAGAGTAAGATATGAAATAACAATAGCAATATAGAGTTGATCAAGGATACAGGAGAGTGGGAGGGTGGGGTGGGGAAGGGAAAAAAGAGGAGCTTATATTAAGGGGTAAAGCAGAAAATGTCTTGGAAATGATTATGGCAACATATGGACAAATATGCTTGATAAAATTGATGTATGGAATGGTATAAGAGCTGTAAGAGCCCCCAATAAAATGATGGGGGAAAACATAAAGATGATTGGACATTAAAAAAAAAGAGAGTGGCCCCATCGCCATCCACTCACGTCCATGCCCTCTTCAGATTCACACAGCTGCAGGCTGATAACACTGAAGGGAAGGAAGCAGAGCACAAACTGTGGGGACAGAGTCGTGTGGGTGAAAGGTTGGTGGCAATATGGTAAGGTGGGGTGCCTATAGCTGTCAAGGTTGGGCAGCCCACATGGGCCACCCCTGGAGACAAAGAGTCCCAGCAACAGGAAGACAAAGGGCCCAAAAGAGAGAAGTTTCTAATTTCTCCTTGCTAAAAAGGCCACATGCCCAAGGAGGTGGCCCAGGCTTGATTGACAGGTTGTGGTCTGCCCCTATCTCCACACAGGTACCACCAAGTTGACATAAACATGTAACTTCCATATGAGTGATACTGCTTTATTCGTACATTATGTTTTTGATGTTATCCCATAGTTTGCCAGATCGTCTGTCATTAGTGCTCAATGAACCAAATTTATTCTTGAGACTTCTCAAAATTCACGTGGAAACTACTCAAGGTTGAATTTTGGCTTCCATCGACTTGTTTGAATTTCCTTCAAGTTCAACCTGAACTCACATATGAGCAATTGATGGTACGCTCCACCGTCAGTCCCTGGCCTCATTCTGGCTGACGATATTGAACTTCTCCATCATCTCTTCCCACAAATGTAGTCCATTTGCTTTCAATGTATTCCATCTGGAGAAGTCCACCTTCTGTGTTGTTGAAAAGGTATTTTCAATGAAGAAGTCATTGGTCTTGAAAAATTCTGTCATGCAATCTCCAGCTTCCTTTCTATCAGCAAGACCATTTTTTCCAACTATTATTCTTTCCTCTTTGTTTCCAGCTTTTTCATTTGCCAATAATTATCAATGCATCTTGATAGCATGTTTGATCAATTTCAGATAGAAGGTATTAGTGGAATTCTTCAACTTCTTCATCGGTAGCTTTTGTGGCTGGTGCATAAATTTGAACGTCTATTTTACTTTTCAGGGCTTCTAGTTTTCCTACAGCTATACTTCTTATCTTCTAAGTCCAATTATTAATAGATGCTTACATCTGTTTTATTTCATTTTGAATGGTGCTTCAACCACAACTGAAGGTCCTGACAGAGATACTCCATTCATATTATTATGATAGAATTTACTTTGAGAAGGGTGCTATAGCAAAGTGTGGTGAAGAAATCAGGTGGTGCCCAACTATCAGGAAGAATAGCATCTGTGGTCTTAAAAACTTGTCTTAACACAAACAGCCATCTAAGTGAGGCATCAGCTAAGTCCACATGGAAGAAGCACACCACCATATATGGTCCAAGGATTGTAAATAATAAAATCCAAGATCAGAGGAGGGAATTGTTGAACGTAAATTCGCAGCATCCAGTTGGCAGAGGTTATGTATGACAGTGAAAGCCTAAAAACCATTTGCAGAGTCCTTTTGTGGATTAAGCTTCAGAGAACCACCTCTGACCACTGACCAGTGTTGTGAAAAGCCTTGTCCTCAGAGAGAGTGTTTAGAAAGTGGATTAGTACAGATATAATTTGCTTTAAATTGAAAGCAATTTGTTTTCCCTTTTAACCTATTTTAAATTTGTTCTCTTTTAACCTATTTGTTTTCCCTTTTAACCTATTTTAAATTTGTTCTAGAATTGATTTTCTGCTTTCTTATGGACTGAGGTTTTTCTTTTTTCCTTTTGCTTTTGAGGGTGCATGTGTGTGATTTCTTTATATGATCTCCCTAAGGAGCAGTTCCGCAGTGTCACTATGAATTGGAATCAACTTGAGGGCAATGGTTTACATTTTTTTTCACTTAATGGCTTGCTTGCTAGGCTTTGCCTAACACACCATCCCGGGTTATGAGCTTTGTAATAGTTTGTGCCTTCCATTGGAGCCCTGGTGCCACTGTCAGGTAGTTGTTGTGTGGCTAATCGCAAGGTTGGTGGTTCAAACCCTTCAGCCTGCTCCTTGAAAGCTAGATGAGGCTATCTGCTCCAGTCTGACATTGAGTTGGGATTGACTGGATGGCAGTAGTTGGTGCTTTTCACTGGTTTGGAGCCATTTTGAAAGTCTACAACCTTTGGGGGAAAAGTGATAGTAATGCAAATTAGTCTTGTCTATAGAGATGCACATGAGTTTTGTCTGGTGGAGAGGAACTTGATCTTTCTCCATTTACACTTATTAACACATTCATTTAATCATTCCTGATTGCACACATTCATTTAATCATTCCTGATTGCACACATTCATTTAATCATTCCTGATTGCCTTTATTTGCTCTGTAGATTTTCCTCTGCACTGGTGTTTAACAACCTTACTGGTCACCTCCGAAATGAATGAGTTACATAAATATCTTCGATGTACGTTCCTTTCGTATTTGCATGAAAGTCATATTTTTACCCTTTGATCAACAATGATCTCTTAACAAGAGGCCATGCGTGTTCCATCCCTGGATGTGCTGAGACCGAGGCTGCAGTGACCAGCCTTGATTCCTGAAGTGGGAAAACAAACACGCCAAAGTAGCAGTTCCTGTGGGGGGAGGGAGGCATCTCGGAATCAGGGAGACCACATTTTCGTCATAGCAGATCTGAGCTCCGCAGGAGTTTCAGTGGTTGATTTTTTTTTTTTTGTAAGTAGATCGCCAGACTTTTCTTCTTCCAGATCTCTGGGTGGCCTAGCCTTTTCATTAGCAGCAGAGTGCATTAGCCACTTGCGATGCCCAGCGTCCCCTCCTGCTGTGGAAAGGATTCCCTAATCCAGACTCAATAAGTGTGTGTGTGTGTGTGTGTGTGTGGGGTCATTGTTCACATCTCTGTCTCCCTCACGAGATTCTTCTCTCCTGGAGCTCAGGGACCCAGGCCTAACCAAACTTTGTTCAGGGAAGTTGGGAGGACTTCTGATGTACTTGCCCTTTTCGCTTGAGAACACCAGGGGGCGGAGGAGCCTACGCTCAGCTCTGCCTGGGTTCTCCATTTAGCCTAGGACTGGGTTAAAAGGAAGTGAGCGCGAGGGAGGGTGGGTCAGGACCAAGGAAGGCAGGACCGACGCCAACAGGCTGACCTGCCACACACTCTATCTTTAAGGAAGGCGATGAAGTCATCCTGGAGCATGCGTACGCTCGCAGAGAGGACAAAGTCCTGCCAGAATTACAAAAAAAACTTACCTGCCTTTTAACCTGCGCGCACAGAGCAAATTGTTTCTCTAACTTGAGACTGAAACCCTTGTGCCCTCAGATCCAAGTACTGACCTCCAGTTTCTGGCGGACATGCCAGCTGTTCGCCTGAAAATAAACAGGGGAGGGAGAAGGAAGGGGAAGTGGAGAGAGAATCCGAAATATCCACCGAGAAACTCTTCCACCTTTAAAACCCACAACCCACTTTAAAAATATCCCTATGGGCGGCAGAATGGAACTGCTTCCTAGGTTGCGTTTCGTTTGGGCTGGATCCTTATGCAAGCCGATCTCCAAGTCTTTCCTCCGCGGTGCCCCTGGGCGTGTGGGAAGCGCCCACCTCTCCGTTAGCCGCCGCTGATAGGATCACAAACCCACGCTATCTACATCGCGTAGACAATGAGAATGACTTAAGCTTTCCAATACAAACATCTTTATCATTCAACCCTGCTCTATAATTAACAAATTACCTCCCTTCCTCCTCTCGCTCAGACGTCGCGTGGCACTAGGAAGCGAGGCTGGTATCTCAGTTAGGGACATGAAAACGGAATGCTCCCGAGAAATACAGACGATGCAAACCTCGATCCGGCCGGGAGTTCTGACTGCTACCTTGAACCGCTGAGGAGTCTCCACGGGCAATACCATGAAATGTAAATTTTTCCCTCGCCCATCTATTGCTATGTAACATCCACCCA
>NW_022111316.1:2295664-2315153 GCF_000313985.2 Echinops telfairi | reverse complement strand
GGGAGGCGACTTCGCTGAACGCCTGGCTCTCTCCCGTGCCCTCCACCCCTCACCCCTCTTCCAGGCTGGACAGCAGGGATGCTTGGGCCCGCGGGGGCCTTCGCTGTGGCAGGGGGCCACCTCGCCACTTGCTCACCGCGCCCTGGCCCTGTGCCCAGATCGGCTCCCTCCTACCCCTCACCCCCAATTTTCCCTCCTGCGTTGGGGGGAACACCGGACTCCGGCCCCCTTCTGGGCGGGGGGGCGCGAAGCCCCAGGGTGACATCCGGAGCTAAGAGCCAGTCATGCGGGGATGGGCGGCTGTTAATAATGATTAATTAAACCCCCCCCCGCCCCCACTTGGACAGCTGCTGTGGTCTGGGCCGAGGATTTGAATGTAGCCCGCCTCCCGCGGGTGCAACAGAAACTAAGACCGTTGACTACTTTCGATGTCTCTTGGGAGCCTCTGTTTCCTTATCTGTCATGTGGAGGTGACCGGGCACTCCTGAGGTCGGCTGCGATCTTGAACTTGGACGTTGCCAGGCTGTGATTGAGGCATTCACCGACTCATTCAGTCACAAGCCAGCGCCTCTCTTGGGCCGGGCACGGTGCGAAGTCACCGGGATTTGGTGTCCCTGCCTTTGCCCTATGGAACCGAAGATTGAGACCCTGTGACTCAAAAGTGTAGTCAGCCGGTCTGCTCAGGAGCTTGCTAGATAATGCCTATGCTGAAGCCCTGCTTTGGACGTGCAGATCAGGGTCTGCATTCTTCATGAATCGCCCCAGTGGATTCTTAGGACTTGAAACGTTGGTTCGAACCCTTGGGCTGGTTACAACTGGGTCTCATCCTGGTTCCATCTGCTAGTGAGTGGAGTGTCAGGTTGCTCATCTGTCAAATGGGTGGTTTGAGAACGTGAAGCTCAGACAACAGGCTGACCTGCTGACTGTGTTTGGGGAAGAGGACTTCATACATGCTGATTCTGTTAACTGGGAAAGCTCTTTGAGAAACTTGTGGGGTGGTCTCGTAGTTTTCTTTCTCTTCTGCTCTCTTGGGGGAGACCTGGGTGATCCTGCCACTTGCTCAGGGGGGTGGCGAGCTGGGGAAGCTGGGGTGGTGAGCTGGGGACAGCTGCTTCTTGTGCCGATGAGCCTCCCTCCTCCCCTCCCCCCCTCTCTCATACTTGTCCTCTGTCATCTGAACCTCACACAACATCATGATTACGTTGACGGGGAAGAATTTATTAGCTTTGTTTTTATAGATGAGGAAACTGGAGCTCAGGCTGGTCAGTGGTGTGCCCCCAGGCACAAGGCTGGTATGAGTACAACCAGCTCCTGCCTTCCCAGAACTCTTTGCTTTGAACTTGATGGTCTGGGAGGCAGGTAAGAGAGAAGAGAAGGGCTTTTGCAGATCTCTATCAACATAACGCCACCGCTGTCATAAAATGGTGCAGATCAAACAGCAGGCGAGGTGGCTCCCTTGCTTTTGTTAGGAAACCCATTTCCAGGGCCAAGGTCTTTTTGAACCAGAACTTCCAACTGGCCCATTCAGTGTTTGACCCCTTGAAAATGTAGATTCCGCTGATTGTCAACCAACAGTGGAGTCTTCTCTGAGCTTACGACTCAAGCACAAATAAACTCAACATCCCAGGGAGCCAGAGCAGGTCCATTACTTCTCCAAGTCTCCTTTTTTGTACAAGGGAGCAAATGACCTTTGCTTCTTGGAGGATGTTGGAAAAGAACGTAGAGGGCGCTGTGATGATGGGTCTCTTGTCCAGAAATCAGGGGGCAGCTACCCTAGTGTTTTGGAGCAGGGGGATGCATGAAGGTGCAGTGCAGAGAGGACCAGACAATTGAGATTCTCCTGCCCTGGAGCTGTGCTCTGTTGTGTCCAGCAACCTCTCTGTTTCCCTGCGTCCTCCTTTGTAAAACAAGGAGTTGGGTCGACGTGGCAGTTGCGATATTTTCTCTGAAGAATGTGGTGAGAGTTTGGGTGGATTCGGTGTCTAGCTCCCCTCCTGTGGCCTCCTCCCCAGTAAAAGAGGGATGGACCCCACCAGGATGGCATCTTCTAGGCCTGGTTCTTGTTATCGGCCCAAAGCATCTATTGACCTGCACCACAGAGTTTTCACAACTGGAGCAACCTCTTTCCATGGAGGTCTTTCTAAACCTTTGGGGGAGGGCGGGAGATAACTGTCTTCAGATAGCGGGAGGGCAGTCATGCGCCCTGGGCAGATAGCTATCAGGAGGAGATTATGGGCTTGATGGGTAAGACATAGGGCTCATGGATGAGAACTGTGTTTTTTATCACTTAGCCTTGCCCAAGGGGGAAGTGGGCTGCCTGGACTGGTGGTGACTCCGTCCCAGGCCGGGATGTGGGGATGCTGAAGGTTGATGGAATTTGTACTTCTGTGGAGGCTTGCGTTTTCCCTTATAATCCATGGTTCTAGAAAAGGCTCCATCACTTGCCACCCTGTTCAAAGGGCTGTAAATATGTAGGGCCCTGGAGGCAAGAAGGACTTAAGGCCCAGAGATGGGCGATAAGGTGGGTCATCATACAGTTTCCCTAGGATGAAGTCAGGTAATTACTGACCATCGCTCACCCGGGGAGAAGGGCCAAGATAAGGTGAGTTTCCTGCTGGGAGCCTTGTCCATATTGAAGGGCAAACCTGGCTGAGGGCATGGTCACAAGACCTAACTCACCTTATCTCTTGCCCTGCTCTTCCTGGTTCGTTCTCACGCTGTATGACGTAGGACCAGTTTGCCTATCCAGGGCCTATTTCAGCAGGAGGTTCTTGCTGAGTTCCCACCAGCTAAACTTTGGATCCACAGAATCCAGACAAGTCCAGACATTTCCTGGTCCAAGGTCCTTTTGCTCGGCCTCCTTTTAATTCAGTAAGCATTTGGGTGGAGGGGGGATGGGGGACACCTACTATGTCTTAGGCCTTGTGATAGATGCTGAGGTGTAGTGGTGGTACACAGAAGTTTTAGGCCTCCAGGAAGTTCATGGTCAGTCGGGGAAACATAAGAAACACACACTGTGATACTGTCCTTATGAGAGAGGCAACCACAGGAAGACCTTATCGACTGACCTTGCGCCATGATGGGCTGGGCGAAGTAATACTAGAGCTCAGCTACCTCTTCGCGTGCTCAGATCGAGGTCTGATCCCTTCAGGAACATGTCGTCTCCCCTAAGAAGAAAAGCAAGGGGTCTGAACTTTCTCAACAACCCCCCTCAGCACCTGTCTCAAGTGAATTCCACCAACCGTGTGGGACACAAGGGGGTGGCACCCACCAGCAGCAGTGGTTTTTGATCCCCGATGGCAGTGAGTTTGGTCCTTGGTACTATGTGCCGAAGAGCCCTGGTGCTGCTGAGTAAATGTTTGGGCTGCTAACTACAAGGTTGAAAGTTCAAACCCACCAGCAACTGTTCAAGAGAAAGATGAGTCTGTCTGCTCATGTAAAGATTTAGTTTTGGAAATGCTGTCTAGGTAGCTATGAGTCAGGGTCAATTCCAGTGGGCTTGCTTTGGGTCTTTGGCTGTTATGTATGAGGTGTTTTGGAGTAAAACTAAATCTTAACAGGCAAACTTGCCCCTTTGTTGAGCTTGCATCCTCTTTTTGGTGATAGCCTGTCTCATGGGTCAGTGAGTCCTTCCTTGTCTCCCGCTGTAGTGGGAGGATTTATTCCTGGCAGAGCTCTTGTGCTGTGAACAGGCAAAGCAGTGCAGAAACCAGAGCGATGGGGATTGAGTAGGGATTACAGACCCATCAGCCCAGGTCAGAAGAGAAAATGCCTGGATGAGAGAAGGGGATTAATTTTATTTTTATTCCTGTGAGTGTGGGCGAGTCTGGGGCACCAGCAGGTGTTAAAGGAGAGAGGTTTACTTGTGCCACTCACTTCATTCTCTGCCCCTTCAGTGTTCATTTTCCTACTTTGTCCAAATTCCTACTCATCTTCCAAAACTCATTCTTTCTACGTGAAAGTCCCTTCTTGCAGCCTACAGTGTTCTCCTTATGCCAGCAGCCCTCATGGGCCATATCTTGGTGGGCAAGGAAATGCTTTTCTTTTATTAAGCCAGTAGGAGCCCTGTTGGCATAGTGGTTACCTGTTGGGCTGCTACCCATGAAGTCAGCAGTTCGAAGCCACCAGCCACTCTTTGGGAGAAAGTGAGGCTTTCTCTTCCCTTAAAGCGGTCCAGTCTCAGAAACCCACAGGGACAGCTCTACCCTGTTCTGTAGGGTTGCTATGTGTCGAAATAGATTTGATGGCAGCGAGTTTGGTTTATTAAACCAGTAGAATTATTTGTTTTGTTTTTGTGAAGTGGGTCTCTGTCTTCTGTGTGTGTGTTTAATGAGTTAGACGATGTTTCCTGTGTCTTCTTTAAGATCCATGGTTTCCCTCCTACTGTCAACAGAAATCGCAATGTTCATTTCTTGAGCAGCTTTGTGCTTAGTGCCTTGCATACCTTGTCTTTAATCCTCTCAGCAAGGTGACTCTATTATTTTCCTCATTGACAAGTGAGGGTATGGAAGCTCAGAGTTGGCTGAGATCCCCAGCTGGGAGTGATGGGATCAAGAATTGAACATATCTGCCTGGCTTCCAGAGAAGCCCTGGTGGTGCTGCCCAGTCACAAGGTCAGCAGTTCAAACCCCTCAGCTGCACCACAGGAGAAAAGATGAGCTGTCTTCCCTATATAAGATGAGCCTCTCTGTAGGGCCGCTACGAGTCAGAATCGACCCGAGGGCAGTGGGTTTGGTTTGCACTGGTCCGGCATGGATATAAGCATTTGGATATAGAACTAGCTCGAGTGACAGACCCAGGTTTGTGACTGAACTGGAATGACACTGAAATGGTAAAAAGTGAAAAACAACCAGGGAGGTAACATCTGAGAAACTTAAACTTCGCCTTAGAAAACAAGAGCAGCATGTTCCATAGCAACCGCATCTCTGGCTCGGTACTCAGAAACAGCGGTGCTCTGCTCTGAGACAGCAGCCAACCATGCTGTTTTGAACAGTGTGTGGCTCTCAGCAGTCTTGCCAGCTATCCAGTCTCATGCATCAGGCTCCCGAAGGGCTCACTGTAACACTGTTTTGGTTATCCTGCCACTGCCCCCGATTATTAAAAATTCCGTCTGTTCTGACCTTGTTCTGTTGACCATTGCCGGTTCAGACGGTGTCAAGTCCTGCTTTACATCACCCTACACTAGATGTGGTTTTATTGCGCGGCCTTTGATGGAGCGGCTGCGAGGCTGCTGCTCTCAGGCAGGGATCCGCAAACTGCGGCGGCTCTCGAGGAGTCCTGAGAGGCTCGTTCAGTGTGTACATGTGGCTCTGAAGTAAAATTGAAAATGAAAATAAAACTGCCATAGTTTCATTTATGACATTTCCAAAGGGTCTTTACTCAGGTCATGGTGATTTCATTTGTTTGTACAGATACAGTTATAAATATATTTGTAATATCTAATTGAATAATTAACTTTTACATTGCTGTGAGGCACAGGATTGGCTCCTCCGTCTCAAAAGTCTGCCGACTCCTGCCCTAGCACTCTGCATGCTAAGTGGCAATTAAATGTTTGTCTGTAGATGATCAGCTCTTATAACAAACAACCAAATCCATTACTGCCGAGGCAGATGACTCTGACTCCTAGTGATGCTTAGGCCAGAGTTCAAGTGCCCCATAGAGCCTCCGAGGCCGCCCTCTCTTCTGGGGGCCGGTGGCCTCCTCACTCTTCCACAGTGCTGATTGGTTGGAACATTTTGGTTAGCACCTGAGCATTTGACCACAGAGGTACATAGGCTTCCATAGTAAAAACACATCCCACATTCATCCTGATGGCCTGCTCTTCCCACTCCCTCCAGCTGTGAGCCGGTGAACATTGACCCGGGCAGCCCACAGACTGGCTGATAAAACCGGAGACCACTTCCTTTATGCATCCAGACTCCTACACCAAACCAACCAACCAACCAACCAAAACAAGAAACACTGCCAAACTCCCTGCCACTGAATAGCAACCGTGTCCAGGGGTTCTGAGACTGTGAATCTTTATGGGGGCTGATAGTCTCATCTTTCTCCTGAGGAGTGGCTGCTGGCTTTGAACCACTAATCTGTACAATGCATAACCACAGTGCCGCCACCAGGGCTCCTTCTAAGACCTACCTACCTCTTTCTCCCTCCCTCTCCCCCTGCCATTGAATCTACTGCTGTTGAATCCATTCCAACCCCTAGTGAACCTATAGGACAGGTTAGAACTGCCCCTGTGGGTTTCCAAGACTCTCTGGGAGTAGAAGGCATTGTCTTTCTCCGGAGGAGCAGCTGGTGGCTTCGAACTACTGACCTTTGGGTGAGCAGCCCAAGGTGTAACTATGCCACCAGGGCTCCTAGTTATATCTAAACTCTCAACCCTGGATGTCAAGGGTCACCGTGATCCAGAAAGGTGATGAAGGAGAAGCTGTGATACTACACTGAAAACGTAGCTACTCTTTCTTCCCCTGGCAAAGTGCTTCTTTTCCCTTAAGGCTCATTTGCAGTGTTAGTACCCTGAGAAGCCTCTGTGTCCCGGGCTGAAAGCATTGACCATACCTGCCCTGGCTCCCACCAAACTCTGTGTTCTTATTGGTCTATACAAGCTGCTGAGTGGTGATGTGATTTCAGAAACTGCTAGCCTTGCTAGGCCCTGCGCACACCTAGAGCTCTGTCATGTGTTCCTCGTTCTCCCTGTATCTTCGCTGCCCAGCCCACAGCCTGAAAGCTGTAAGCCAAACCTCCCAGTGGGTGCCTGGACATAGTCTACAAATGTCCTCTGGTTCCCTAGTGCCCTTATCTTTAGGGACCTTTGTATTCTGCCTCTCTTTAATTCCCCCTCCCCATTGCTGTCTCCCAGAAAGCATCAGGTCAACCTGTTTTCTGGCTTGGTGCCATTTCCATTGGCAACGTTCCCAGGTTTCTGTGTGGAGCTGTGGGTGAAGTTCAATCCCTACCTGGAGAGACTAGTGGAGCGTTGACTGCCTGGGTGTGTTTAGCTGTCTGGGTCTGGGCAACTTGATATGGGATCTGGTTTTTCATGTCTTTTGCTGTCGTTGTAGGTTTAGAGACACTTGCAGAGGTAGTACAGACACCTCAAAGCTTGTGGCCATCAAGTCAGTTCTGACTTGTGGCGACCCCAAAGGGCAGGGCAGAACTGCCCAAGACTTTAACTCTTTATGGGAGTAGAAAGCTTCACCCTTCCTCAGCGAAGCAGCCGGTGGTTTCTAACTGTGGACCTCAGTTAGCACCCCAGTGAGTAACACTACGACCGCCAGAGCTCCTTGAGGTAGTGCGGAGATTCCCCATCCACCAGCAGTTTCCAGGTGATGAAGGGTTTGCATCCCCATGTCTGTCTTTAAGCTGCCTTTTTACATACATGGGAACAGTTAGGTGCAGGATAGTGTCTAATGTCAACAAGTGAAATGCTTCTCTAAGTACGTTAGTCAATGAGTGAGGTGCCCTGAAGCTGGTTCTGACTCCCACGCACCTTATGTACAACAGCGCCTGGTCCTGCGCTGTCCTTGTGTTGTTCTTCTGTTTGAGACCATTGTTGCAGCCACGGAGTCAATCCATCTCCTCAAGGGTCTTCTGTGGGAAACAGAAAGGTTTCTCCCAAGTTGTCTCCCCCAAATATATGCCAAACTAGGCTGCTTGCTACACATGGTAAATGACTATACACTTGGAGGGCGACGAAAGTAGGCCAGAGGTTATTCTCCTGAAGGGTATCTAGAGCAATCAGACTGTATAGTCTGTCCCACCCTAAGTAGGGTCCACTACCTTCTGATAAGGATAGTAGTAGATTGTTTCCCTGAAGAAGAGCCCAGGGAGGTCAAGCCCACTCGAGGGTGACCAAGGTTAGGCCTCCATCATGAACCTAAGGTCCGCCCATCTTGTCACATGTATACCCCTTGAGATAGTTTATTGTGCCAGCCTGGCTGATAAACGCAGGTGGGATTGACTGAGGGGCGGAGAGATGGATGGCTTGGTGAGCCTTGCCTTTCTTGTCTCTCGCTCTGTGGTCATTGGACCAGTGTGCGGCTGCCTTGCTTGTTTTGTGCCTCAATTTAAAGGCTACACTGCCTGTGGGACGCCTAGCCTGTGGACTGTGTTGCTGTAAGTTGAGGTCCCTTTAAGACTTCTCTGGAGCTGGGGACTGGCGATTGGTGACCTGCCTTGTGATTGGCTGCTGTGCTGACATAGCCTAGCTCTCTCTACAAATAGAGGAAGATCTGGCATCAGATAGAGACTTGAAAGACTGCTAGTCTCTCAACTTTCTCTCACGGACGTGAGTTGCACTAAGCCATTTATAGTGCTTTCTAATTTAACTGTTTATTTCTTGTATTGTATATTTATCTATATATGATTTAACAGTTCATTTCTCGTTATATATCTAATTATCTCTATAAATAAATATATCATATTATCAGGAATTTGGTTTTATCTCTCTAGAGAACCCTGTCTAACACACCCCTAGTCCCTCACCTACCTATCATGTGTACACCCTTAGCTCATCCCCTTCCTGTTACGCTTATGCTTATTGTATATCCCTCTCCTATTGCTTGTATTGCCTATTGTACAACCCCTTCCTGTCACATATGTCTTTACCTGTAATTAGGAGGCATGAACACCCCTAAAGATATACAAGCCTTGGTTAGCAATAAGTCGCCCTCTCTCTCTCTCCTGTACTCTCTCCTGCCCTGTACTACCAAGAGGAGCTGAGGTGAACATGCTACCATGAAATGTGTCTGACTCCTTTATTTTACTCTCCTATCACGCTTACTCTCTATGATTTTATTATAATCTTTATATATCTCAACTGTAGAATTGCGCTTACTGAACCCGTGATTAGTTGTGGGGTGCTGGCTACCCCCACAGTCTTCCTCTTTTTTCCCACTGCCCTTCTACTTTACCAAGCAGGATGTCCTTCTCCAGGACTGGTCTCCTGACAGCATGTCCAAAAGCGTGGAAGGCGAAATCTGGCCACCCTTGCTTCCGAGGAGCATTCTGGTTGTACTTCTTCCCAGACAGGATGCTACCTTTTGATGCATACAGATCATTCCAGAAGCACTTCCAGGTAGAGTAAAACATCTTCAACATCATCATGCAGCAATAGCCCTGTTCTGATGTGCGGAGCAAATTAGTGCCCCTTTGATATTATGAACCATTGAAGAGCCAAACAACCGAGCCCACTGCCTTTGAGTCTGTTCCAACTCATAACCAGCAAGCTATGCTGCACAAGGTTCCCGAGATGATGCATCTTTACAGGAACAGGCGACACACGTCTTTCTCCTGCAGAGTGACTGGTGAGTTTGATCCGTTGACCTTGTGGTTAGCATCTGAATGCTCAGCCAACAGTGCCACCAAGGGTCCTCATGAACCACTGACTATGCTTTGAATTTATAACTACGGCTTGTACTTCAGTCCGACATTGAGCACTACAGGTCTGCCTGCATGCCTCCGCCAGGTTCCCTCATGATTAAAATCTTACATTACGATGAATCACTTGTTAAAATGACACGACCCACATTGGTACGGTACTGTGAACTCGACGCCAGCCTTCATTTGGGTTTTTCCACTAATGTCCTGGTCCTGTTCTAGGATCCCATGCAGGACAGCACACTGCCTTGAGCTGGCCCGTCTCCTTTGTTCCTCTGGTCTGTGGCAATTTCCTGGTTCTCCAGGACCTTGTTAGTGTGGCACTTGTGTGTAACAGCCATGTAGCACGAGGAGTGAGCTGGACGCTATAGCCTGGAGTGGGGGCTGGGGGAATCCCTTAAGTGGCGCCTGTCTTCGTTTACTAGTGCTGTATAACAGACATTGGTTCTCTCACAGTTTGGGAGGCTTGAAGTCCGAAATCAGGGTGTCAGCGCTAGAGGAAGGCCTTCTCTTTCGGGTGGCTCTTGGGGAAGGCACTTACCTCCTTTCAGCATCTGTGGACCTCTTGTGCCCTACAGATAGATCTCCATGTGTCTTGCCATTAGTATTCTCCTGGGTTTTGGACCTAGGTTCCCATACCCGACTGATCCTAGGAATCGCCTGGGCATCTGGTGAAGCCACAGGTTCCAGGGCTCCTCATTCATGCGGCAGCAAGTGGGGCCCAGGGATCTGTAGTTTCACCAGATCCCCAGGTGATTCCAGTGAATTATTGGTGTAGGAAGTTCTTGGTGCTGGGACCCCAAGTCAATAGGATGCACTCTGTTCCCAGCTCTTCTTTCTCAGTGCTAATCAAAGAGCTCGCTTCTCCTTTTGCCACGTGTAAGATAAAAGGCATGGCTGATAACCGGAATAAGAGAGCGACTTGCACCATAGCCTTAAACGAGGCTCCACGGAAGGGTAGGATTTACAACACATAGGACAAAATGGAGGATAATTACATCAGAGGACAACCATAGGATACCGAGAAGCATGGCCCAGCCAAGTTGACACACATGGAAGTATTTCGGGTCATAGTTCAATCCATGACAGCGCCCACGTGTGATGGGAAGCAAAGCTCCCACAGCCTGCTACCCAGACTCCTGCCACCTGCAGCCAGTGCCCCAGTGCTCTGGGGCTGGCTAGTCGGCATTTTTAGGCTTTTGTTTTCTCAGCTGTGAAATGTGGACTTCTCCTGAAGGTCGTAGGGATTCAATGCCTTAGTAAGTAGGAAGCTTGAGTCCTCGACGAAACCTCAGCACGGGTTGAGTGTTCATAAAAGCCTCTTGCCATTGCTCCCGACTCAGAGTGACTGCAGAGGGCGGAACTGCCCCGTCGGGTTGCCAAGGCTGCTCACCTGTACAGAAGGAGACGGCCACATCTCTCTGTTGCAGAGCGGCCGGCAGGCTCAAACCGGTGGCTAGGATCCTTGAGTGTGGAGTAGATGGTTGAAAGAAGGAAATAAAACTCGACACACATGAGAGGTCAAAGGTTTTGCTGGGCAGTTAAACACTGTTCATGACCAAGGAGCAGCCCTCCAAGAGACGAGCATGTTACATCGTACGTCACGGTGATCAGTTTATGCATGGGACAAACTGGCAGGGGATTTCCCAAAAGGGTAATTTAACATGATTGGTTATCATCCACCTAAGCAGGAGGAGACAGCTTGGATTGACTGTCTGTATTCTGTAGGTTAATCACGGAAACATTATCCACAACTGGTTTTATTACAAGAAACCCCGGTGATGTAGTGGGTTACCTGTTGGGCGGCAGTTGGAAACCACCGGCCGCTCGGTGGGAAAAAGACCAGGTTTTCTATCCCCGGACAGAGTTACAGTTTTGGAAACACACAGGGGCATTCTACCTTGTCCTACCTGGTCACTGTGAGTCCGGTCATCATGAATCGACGGCAGTGAGGTTTTTGATTTTTTTGAGTCTTTATTACAAGTGTTTAGTTGCTGTGAAGGATGATGTTTAAAGCGGTGTCAGGGGGCATTTTCTTGAACATTGTGATAGCTATGTATTAAGGCCGTGTTCTGGAAGGGAGGGACTTAATAAGACTGAGATTGCCAGGAAGAAGTAGGAAGCGGGCTGGGGTGGAGTAAGGACGAGGACATTGTTAGTTCCTCCTTTCCGTAGCCTTCGGAACTGAATGTTGTGGGCACGCCGAGGGGCAGCCAGGAGGACAGGAAGTCAGAGAGTGAAACAGGCAGAGGCCGACTCACAAGGCAGGACCTAAAGGGGAACTGAGTGCTGTAGGACAGCGGTTCTCAACCTTCCTAATGCCACGACCCTTTCACACAGTTCCTCGTGACCCCTCCAAACCATACAATTATTTTCCTTGCTACTTCATCACTGTCATTTTGCTACTGTGATGAATCGGGCGACCCCTGTGAAAGGGTCGTTTGACTCCCAAAGGGGTCGCGACCCACAGGTTGAGAACCACTGCTGTAGGAGGAAGCAGAGGTATTTGGATCGTCTGGTCTGCTCGTGGGAGGAGGCAGAAAGCAAAGGCCCTGTTCTCTGCCTGTGAGTGGTCGCACTGGGACTGCCCTTTGGGTTAATCCATTCCGGCTTCAAAAGTTAACCCAAGGAGTCCGCTCTGCAAATTCTCTGGTTGCCTGCCTTCCCCCTTTCTCATACTCTACTCCGGGTGTCTGTGCGGTTGGCAGCACCCCTTATTCTGGCTGTCCGGTTCCTTGTGTGAGGGGCTGCCTGTCAGTCTTCATCCTGGGGGTCATCATCATTAGTCTTCCTGTCTCCCGAGAAGCCAGGCAGGATCCTGGAGAGCAGGAGGAGCTAAGTTGGGTTCGGGTGTCTCCAGTATTTCTGTTACTGCTTGGCAAATAGAGGGCGGCTATTCAGTTCCTCTGGGTGGAACGCTGTGAGGAAGAGCATCCTGGGTGACATTGGTCATGAGAGGTCGAGAGCTGCCTTGGGGTCGTAGAGTAACGAACTCTAGATGGAGCCAAGCTGGGTCCTGGCCATGTGCTTTCTTGTTGTTGTTGTTGTTTGTTTTGTTTTGTTTTCTATGCCCCATCTTGGTTCTGTCTTAGTGACTGGATGACTTGACCTCCTACAACCCAGGGGCCCTCATCAGCAGAGATAAGGTCTCCCAAGAAGGCTTTGCCTCTGTCTTCTGCAGGTCAACTTCCACCTCATGACTTCCTCTCACTCTTCCTTCTCTAGCTCTGGGAATGACTTTTGTGAGCAGGTTGCTTGGGGGGGCTGCCCGGGAGGTGCTGGGCTTTGAGCAGACCTACATATGAAGGGTTGGTTGCTCTGAGTGTGAAGTGACTCACTGGCAGTGAGTGAGCCAATGAGGTTTCCACAAGGAGCCCTGGCGGCAGTAGAAGCGAAATTATGCTTTGGGCTGTGAACCATAAAGTCAACAGTTCAAAAGCACCAACTGCTCCTTGTGTGGAAGATGAGGCTTTCTACTGCCGTAACCATTTCTAGTCTTGGAAACTCCGGGGCAGTTCAACTCTGTCCTAAAGGTTTGGATAAGGACTTCTCGTGGCACCTAGAGGCTGGAGGTTCAGAAGGTCTCAGTGAACATAAGAGAATGATCTGCTAGGCATTAAAGTGAACATTTTAGCAGCAGAATCATTTAATTATGCGGGGACACTGCAGACATCAGACATCCATGCAACATGCACAGTGCTCTGGGTTGTAGGAGGGTGGACAGGGTGGGTTTCTAAAAGGTGAACTACATAAAGGATGTGCCCTCACCGGACACTTTCTGGAGGAGGAGAAAGCATGGCAGAAGTTACAAAAGGTTTGTTACCCTTCAAGTCTACACTTTTCTCACCAGATCATTGGTGAATCTTGAGAAGGTACCTGTCCCAGGGTAAGAGCTCATCGGTGTGAGTGAATGAGGCAGTTATCTCTGCAGAGTTGTTTAACAAAGCGTTTTGTCAGGAGTTGATTTTCTGTTACAGTTTTACCCTGTCTTCATACAGGGACATCCCAGTCTCTACCTTTGTTACCAATTTACAAAGGGCTGGAGAGACACACAATGGAAAATCCCAGGGAATAAAGCTTGGGAGTCAGGATGTGAACTGACACTGGATACATTCTTATCTGGCTACAAATTATTCACAGGCTCTGCCTTCCTTTGTTATTATCAGTTCCCTCTTGCCCTCTCGCTGACCAAGGTGTCTTCTCTGGGGCCAGCTATACAAACATCGTAGCAGGCCCCAAGGTTATCCAGGTTAGAAATCTTGACCTTTGTCTTTCTTCTCTCTCTTCAAGCAATAAAATGTTGACAGACTAAATGATTTCTTTAGAAAAGCAGAAATGAAAACAACATTCAGAATGGAGTTGAACACTTAAAAAAAATCAGTTTATTTCGAACAGTTTCACTGACGTACAATTTGCATAGAATACGCTTGAATAGTTCAGGCACATGCAAAAGAGTTGGGCAACTGTCCGCACACTCAGTCCCAGGCTTCTTCCTCATTCTCGTTCTAACTCCCCATTTTCTGCCGGCCTCCCTTGCCCTGCCTATGCATCCAGGAGGTGAATGAATATGTGTCGTACAGAAAGCATACCAAGTCAAGGCAGGAGACAAGCAGCCCGGCCACCGTGGCACCATGCAACAAAGAGAATAGCTCCATAGACAACAAAGCAGCAATGACGAAACACTGGAGCAATTATACGTCAGGTCAAGAGGAAGATCAACGACAAGGGGTTCCCTTCTGACCTAACTGCAATGACAGGAACCCACCCTGCAACGCACTCTGATAATAAGGCCTTTCCCAGCTCTGGTCCATGGCCAGAGGGCATTCCCCAGAGCAGCGGTTCTCAACCCGTGGGTTGTGACCCCTTTGGGGGGGTGGGTGTTCAAACGACCCTTTCGCAGGGGTTGCCTGATTCATAACAGAAGCAAAATGACAGTGATGAAGTAGCAATGAAATTAGTGTTATGGTTGGGAGGGTCACCACCACATGAAAGGGTCGCGGCATTAGGAAGGTTGAGAACCACTGCCCCGGAGGCTTCCAAAGGGAGTTGTGGATACCGGTCTGATGTCACCTGACTCAGCTTTGGCCAGGCCTTTGATTTTTAGGAGGTTCGTGAGTTACCCATGAACCCCATTTGTCAAGGTTCCCAACTAGGAGCCCTCAGGAGCAGCTCTGACGGCACGTGCCGTCCTTGTTAGGTGCAGTCCGCTCAATGCCGACTCGGTGACCCTGTGTGCAATGGAACGCAACCCTGCTCATCCTGCACCATCCTTACACTCGTGCTTATGTTTGAGCCCATTGTCGTGGGCACTGTGCCCATCCATTGCGAGGGCCTTCCTCTTTCTCATGCCCCTCTGCTTTCCCAAGCCTGAGATCCTCCAGAGGCGGGGCTCTCCCCGTGACACGTCTAATTACGAGAGGTGAAGTCTCGCCATCCTTGCCTCTAAGGAGCATTCTCGCTGTACTGCTTCCAAGACACATCTGTTTGCTCTTTTGTCAGCCCAGGTACTTTTAACGTTCTTCACCAGCGCAGATGTCCACACATCGATTCTTCTTTGGTCTTCCTTATTCGATGTCCAACGTTGACAACGTCATGATTAGGATAAACCGCTGGGGTTTGATTTCCTGGCCAGTGCAGTGTACCCATCTGCTGGATGGAGGCCTGCTTGTTGCTCTGAGGCTGAACGGTTCTCCGTGGTGCTTCCAGATGGAAGCAGAGCTGGAGAAAGGCGGCAGGCATTGGTAACACCAGAAGTGGATTCTATGACAACTGTGTGTGCGCGCTTTCAAGCCACAGTAGGAAGGATATCTTCAAAAAGTGTGGAATTTAAGAGCAGGGGCTCCAGGCTTATGTCATTACTGGATGATGTCCCAGCAATGATTTAATTTTAATGTAATTAAGCTACTGTTGGTTCCTCTGTGATGGGGCAAGTCACGCATCGCCCCCCTAGACTTGATGTGAACATATATATATTTGAGAATGTGTGAGGGCCAGTAACAACACACACACACACACACACACACGCACGCACACACACTCTACCTTGCATTTTTATCATCATTGTTGTGGTAGATTGCATAATCACCAAGGCCCGCCTGATCTCTTGGCCAGTTGTCCACCGCTCGCTCACTAGCCCCGGGCGGATCTGATGATGAGTGTGTCCTGAGCTTCATCTTTCAGACAGGGCTAATCCCTCTCCTCACGGAACGGCTCTCAGAAAACAACATCTTCAAAGCAGAATGTGCAGTTAACCCAAAGCGTCCCTTCTCGTCCTTTCCTCTGGGTTCATCCGAGGGAGGGGGGTGGGGAAGCTGCAGTTACAGAAAGGGGAAGGGCTCCCCAAGGGAGGGTTTCTCTGGCAGAGAAAGCAGCGTGGGTGGCAGAGAAGGGACTCTTGAAATGGGGAAGAGTGTGGGGAGCTGACGCGTCACCTCAAAATTCCTGGCTCCCGAAGTCCAGTCGGAGGGACTGGAAAAACCAGATGTTGGGCAGTGTGTGTACAGAGCCCTCAAAGTGTTTGTCTTGGGAATCCACAGACCCTCAGCCCCAGCGGGTGGGGAGTGGGCAGGATGTGGGCAGCAAGGAAGAGAAAAACCAGATCATGCTTCTTGGTAGAGAAATCTGGGTTTGACCTTGCAAGTCTGCGAACAAAGAGGTGTTTGGGTGTGGAGGCCAGTATGAGGGCGAGTGCCAGCTTTAGCCAGAAGGGCTCCTGCCTCGGAAGCCAGCCAACTCTCAATCCTTTAATACCCTGCGGAGGGAAGTCAGGGACCAGATGTCCCTCCAGAGGCCAGCCTGGGGCTGTTCCCCTCTGTTACTCCCCCTTCCCGGAGCGCTTGGACTTTCTGTCTTGTCCACAGACCCTCTGTGTCCTTGGGGTCTGGCTGGGAGTCAGGGAGCTGGCGAATGAAGCCCTGCTTCCTTGGGGTGGCTTTCTCTGCCCGCTCCCCGTCCTTCTGCCATGTGGCTCTGATTTGTCCTTGTCCTGAGGATATAAACGTGTGCAGCCGTGTTTTGTCCTGGCCAGGAGAGAGGCCAAGGGCACCCCTCATCTGCTTCGCTGGCTTTTCAGAGTTCACGTCCTCTAAGCGGTGCGAGCTCTTTAACACCTTCTGTGTGACTCCAGTGCGTCCAGCAGATAATCCAGCAGATAAACGTGTGGAGCCGGGCAGATTGCAGTGGGGGTGGTGGGTGGCCAAGAGCCCACTTGCTTGGCCTCCCAACCTCCATGGATGAGTGTTTCCTGAGATGCGTTTGAGGTATCCTTGAGGTCCACCAAGCTGCCTTGGGAAGCTAAGCTGCTTACTTGTGAGAGAACCAACGCTGTGTGTGTCCCCAGTGCCCCGGCTCCTCTTCGACAACTGGGGTGCTTTCTTCGGGTGAGGCTGCTGCTCCTGGGGCCCCTGACTACTCTCTGTGATGGCCTTTCTTCCTGGGGGCAGTGATGGAATAAGCCAGGGCTTAGGCCAGATGGTCTGAGCGTGGACCCTGGCTCAGCAAGTTAGTGGAGGACCTCGGAGAACTTAGAACTCCCCTGGACTGCACCAAGGAAGGCTGGAGCAATGCTGGGGCTAATTATCACCTAGTGCAAAGGTGAGGCTTTCTAGTCATGTAAAGAGTTACCCACAGGGCAGTCCTACCATGCCTCATAGGGTTGCCGTGAGTCAGAATCAGATTCAATGGCTGTGAGCTTGGTTTTGAGTTTTGAGGAACTGTGTATGGGTGGCAAATCTCTCTGTGAATTAGACGAACTAATTAAGGAGGGTCTGCCTCCAGGCTAGTGCCAATAGTTAAGCTACTCAGCCGCTAACCATTAAGGTTAGAGGTCGCCTCTACACAAAGGTGTCAAGGAGGAAAGGCCTGGAGATTTATTTTTGGAAGAAACACCAGCGATTGAAAACGCAATGGAGCACAGGTCTACTTGGACACAGCATGGGGTCCCCGTGAGTCAGAGTCAGCTGAACAGTGTCTGGTCACGATGTCAAGTACTCTAAGAGCGATAGAGAAGGCAGGGCTGAGAAAGGCGCTGAGCACCATGTCTGGAAGTGCTGATTAAAGATGCTTGAGGTTGAGGTCAAAGTCCCTGACAACATTGGGCCCCCAGCCAGTGGTGCCTAAATCAATGGCGACACTTTGTGGGCAAGGGGAGGAGGGGAGGAAGTGGGTGGCCAGGCTTGCAGTTCTCAAGTACTTCTTTTTAATGGTCGCTGATATTGCAGCTGCTGCAATGTTGCTATTACCACATGCCTTGATTCGTAGATAAAGGTGCTGAATTTCTCCTGCTGTAATCAGTCATGTGGGCTGTGACTAACGGACTCTGTGTCTTCTCTGCCCTTGGCTCCCTTGGGCCTCTTGCCATTCATGCCAGAAGATCCCGGTGCTGGAATCTGCCAGGTCTCCCTCTGGGGATGCCCTTGGCGATTGCTCCTCCGCGACAGCTGCTCTGATCAAAGCGCCATTGCTGCGGCTTTTGTTATTTCACATTTTTTTGAAACAGCATGTTTTAATGGAGGCAATGCCTCACGGGCAGATGGGGATGTCCCCAGCAGAGTCTGTAACTCTTGACTTGTCTTGAACCTGGGTTTACCCATGATTAAGTGAAAGGATTTGATGATGGGCTGTGTCTATGGGTGTGTTCAGTTCCAACATTCCTTTTTGCTTTTCTCTTCTCAAGAGACCTAGAAAAACAAACACAAAAGCCCAAGCAAACAGTCATACCTGTTGCCAGCTGAGGTGACGCTGACTCACGGCAATCCTGTGCGCGCTGTCAGGTTTCCATGGCTGCAATCTCACAGTCGGTCCCTAAGTCCTCTTTGATGCCACTCAGTAGATGACAGCCACCAGCTTTTCAATCCTCGGAGGTGACTTGTCAGAGAATTAAGTGGCAAAGGGACATGAACAGTTCTGAGTTTGGGGAAGATGACCTGGGAGGCTGTGGCCAAACCACCCCCCACCCCTAAAACAAGACTGACTGGTGTTGCATCGGTTCCAGATCTCAGGGGTGGCGACCCTCCCTGGGTCAGAGTAGAGCAGAGCTGCTCCATAGGGTTGGGGCTGTGATCCTACAGGAAAGGGCGTCAGACCTTTGTTCTGCAGCACCTCTGGGTGGGTTTGGACAGCCAGCTTTTCGCTTAGCAGCCATGTGTGCAAACAGTTGTGAAGCCTGTATCTGTTGTCGTTTGGTGCCGTCGAGTCCGTTCCGGCTCATGACAACCCGGTGCCCAAACCAGCCCTGCGCCATCTCAGTCGTCTTATGTTTGAGCCCTTGTTGCCGCCACGGAGTCAATCCGTCTGGTTGACGACCCGCCTCTCGTGCACCGCCCCTCCACGTTACCAAACACAATGTCTTTGCTCCAGGGACTGAGCTCTCCTGATAACACGTCCGAAGTACGTGAAAGGAAGTCTCACCATCCTCTAAGGAGCATTCTGGCTGCACTTCTTCCAAGACAGACCTGCTGGTTCTTGGTTGGTCCATAGTACTTTTGTTATTTCTTCACCAATACCATAGTTCGAAAGCATTTTTTCCCCTTTGGTTTTCCTTATTCAATATCTAACTTTTACCTGCATATGAGCTGATTGAAAATAACCTGGCTTGGGCCTAGTGACCTTAATCCCCCAAGTAACCTTTTCGACTCTTAAAAGAGGTCCTGTGCCACAGATTTACCTAATGCAATGTGTCGTTTGATCTCAAAGGCGATAGCAGTGTCCTCATTTTCAACTCCGTGACTGTGTGTCTAAGCTGGGGATGCTGAAGGGCCCAGACCATCAGATAATCTAGTGTAGTGGTTCTCAACTTTCCTCATGCCGCCACCCTTTCATACAGTTCCTCATGTGGTGGTGGCCCCCCAACCATAACATGATTTTCATTGCTGCTTCATAAATGTCATTCTGCTACTCTTATGAATCGGGGAATTCCTGTGAAAGGGTCATTCGACCTCCAAAGGGGTCACGACCCATAGGTTGAGAACTGCTGATCTAGAGGATGAAGTGGTGGGTGGCAAGCCAGCCCAAAGAATCCCAACAATGAAACAGAGGAAACACTGGGAGGCAAAGGGCATCGAGAGAGGTCTAAATACAGGCATGCTCATATGTAAATATCTTTATATATGAC
>NW_022111316.1:2280258-2294644 GCF_000313985.2 Echinops telfairi | reverse complement strand
TTAAAAAAATCCCCTCAATGGGTTGGAGAACCCCCCATTTCTATAGCATTTAAAACAACTCCATCTTCTGCTATCAGCTATCAGTGCTTCTGACTAGCTATGGGTCAGTCATGGCCAGCAGTAACAAGGGCAGCATTATCACATTTCTTGAGTGCTAGATTTTGATTGGAGTAGGAAACAGGCATCAGTGGCTGACTGTGCTGTTTTGAAGGTGTTTGGCTGCCGTCTTTGAGTAGACACCTCTTTCTGTTTCCTGTCATTGTTAGGTGTCATTGAGTCCCGGGCCATAGTGACCATATGCACAACAAAAGGAAGCACTATACAGCCCTGAACCATCCTTACAATTGTTCCTGTAATGGAGCTACTGTCCATCCATCTCCTTGAGGGTCTTCCTCTTTTCGCCGCCCCTCCACTTTACCATGCACGATGTCCCTCTCCGGGGACTGGTCTCTCCTGACAGCATGTCCAAAATATGCAAGACAAAGTCTTGCTGTCCTTGCCTCTAAGGAGGGGAGCACGCTAGCCTTTTAGCAGACCATGGTACTTTCAATATTCTTCTCCTCCAGGGGAGTGCCAACAGTTCACACGCACCCATTCTTCCTCAGTCTTCCTTATTCAGTGTGCAACTTCCACACGCCTGTGTCATGCTTGAGTCAAAATCTGAGCACGAGATTTTGTTGCTATGCAACCCCTACACTGTCTTTGTTTCTGCGAGTTTAGACGGAACAGTTTGGGACTGGTTGAAAGCCCCACTTCGGGGCGGGGACTTGGAGGGGGTGAAGGAAAGAGGCCCCTGGCGGTGTCCGTGCCTCGAGTGTTCTGCGCGTGAGAAAGACAAGTTGTAGGCTTAAGGGGCCGCCGATCCCTGTAGGTTGTGAAGAAGCAGAAGTTGGGCACTGTACCCATCCCAGCTCCAGCAGTCATTTCTCCTGTGTGCTCAGAGATCGATAACGTGCGTGCGGCCTGGGAAGAGAAGTTTCCAGCAGAATGTCGAAAGAGCTCAGGCTCTAGATGGGAGTGGGAGTACTCCCTGGAGGCGCTTCCTCTCCATTGTTGAGCTTGCAGAGGAATTGGGGTGAGCTTGAGAAAGCTTGGGTCCCCAGAGGTTGTTGGGAGCTGTGGGGGGGAGCGTTCACTTCCTTACAAACATGAATTCTCTGACGGCAAGCTGTATGTAGACCTCTTTCTCTGGTGGGAGGAAACCGGAAAACCTGGCCTGAAAACAGGAAGATCTCTGCTTCTGTGTGAGGCTTTGGAGCTGGGGCTCTGGAAGAAGAGTGGAGAGGAGTGTCTTAACATGAGACCCCTGGTTGGTGGGCCACACATTTCAACAGTTCAGAGAAGGGGTTAGGAACCGGGGCTCCAGGGGCCAGGTCTTCCCACCCCCACATCCTAGCCTTGTGACTTCAGCCAAGTGATTAACTATTAACCCGATCCCTTTAAGGTGTGAGTTCCTCAACTTCAGTGACTTTTCAGTGGAAGCCTCGGGACCTTGAGCTCCAGGAGACTGCCCTGCATTCCCAGATCTCACCGCTTTCCGCCTTCGACGGGGTGTGTGTAGTCTTAGCACTTTCTGCGGCTCCCTTTCATGGAAACCATGTGAGCTTCCCTTCTCTGGCAGGTTTCCTTTCACAGGTGTGCCAGCTTCCCAAACACATGCAACACCAACGAATCCGTACCACCTCGCCTTGACTGAGTGGTCCCCGTGTGCCGGCTGTGCTAACTGCAGCGCTTGCTATCTCTTATCTCCTTTCCTCCTCCATCAACCCTGTGGGGGTAGGGAGTGGTACCCTTGGCACTCTATGGATGAGGAAGCCAAGACACCCCACGGTTAGTCACTTGCCCCGGCACTTCCATCTATATGTTACACCATGGAAGAGGTGGGCCTGAAACCCATCTATATGTTACACCATGGAAGAGGTGGGCCTGAAACCCATCTATATGTTACACCATGGAAGAGGTGGGCCTGAAACGAAGACAAGTGGGGCAGCAGACTCTGGGCACCTGGTAGCGTTGTTCTGCATCTTCAAGGAGATTTGGTGTGTAAGATGGCTCCTGGAAGTTCATGGATATGTGCAGTGTTGGCTACTTACCGTGCCCGGGATCCGTGATGAAGTTTTTATTCTCACCATGCTCCTTTTTGGGCTCTTTCAGAAGCAGCTGACACAGGATGATGATGCTGATGAGGTTGAGATTGCTATCGACAACACAGCTTTCATGGATGAGTTCTTTTCTGAGGTAGGCGCTTTCCTGTATGTGTGAATCCCCAAATGTGGATAAGGAAATATATGCTCCCTTAAAAACCCAAACAAAACAAAAGAAAATGCTGCCAATGAGTCTACTATGACTCTGTATTAGGCCGGGTTGACTAGAGAAACAATTCCAGTGACACTCATATATGTATAAGAAAGAGCCTTATATTAAAGACTAAATGTATATTAAGAAAACATACCAGCCCAGTCCAGATCAAGTTCCTAAGTCTGATATTAGCCCATAAGCCTGATGCTGGTCCATAAATCCCTTCTCAGACTCGTGCAGCACATGCAATGATGCAAAATACAGGAAGAACACAGACTGGTGGGTGCAAAGCCTTGTGGATCCACTTGTGGTGGAAGCATCTCCAGGACTCTCACCAGTCTCTATGTGGCACCACGTGGCTTGCCAATAGGATGGTGAAAGCTGAGAGAGTGTGTGTGGTCCACCTCCAGGGAGAGAGAGAGAGGCCGGCCTCAAAGAGTCACATATCTCTTCGCCCTCCAATCAAGTTGCAGCCTGACTGACAGGCTAAACGATGCCCACATGATTTTACGGGAGCAGTGTTGGCACAAAAAACCTAACTATCATAGCCCACTCCTTCGTTCTTTTAACTTCAAAAGGTTATGCAAGTACCACAGACACAGGTTATGCAAGTACCACAGACTCATAGGGTACGGTAGAACTGCCCTGCGGGTTTCCGAGTGACTCTAACTCTTTAAGGTTGTAGAGAGCCTCATCTGTTTCCTACTGAGCAGTTGGTGGGTACCAATGGCTGATCGTAAAGTTAGCAGCCTTCAAGGACAGGATGGAACTGTCCCTGTGAGTGTCTAAGACTAACTCATTACGAGAGCAGGAAGACTTGTTTTTCTCCCTTGTTGTGGCTGGTGGGTTTGAATTGCTGACTTTGAGGTTACTGGTCCTACACCGTAACCACAACACCACCAGCACTCCTTAGTAACGCATTAAAAGCTCATATTTTTCAAAGGTAGCAGAGGAAAGTCAGTCTTTAGCCAGGGTGGAATGGCTGGACCCTGAAGGTTACAAGGTGATTCTATTCAGTCCTTACTTGGGTGGATTTGAATTTTTAATCTTATTTTAAAAGTCAGCAGAGAATAAATTACATGTAATTAGAGAAAGGCTTTTAAATTCCTATGCTATTTGACACCATTTTAATGATAACCTTTCTTGCGTAAAGTGCGTAATTTAAATGCAGAACCAGCCAGTGATTCGTGGCCATGAATGGATATAAAATCCTTTCAACTTTAAACCTGTGATAGAGATTTATAGAGATGTCTACAGCTCCTTGGACTTAATTTGAGTGGTAGCTGAGAAACCAGGAAAGCACCAGCTTACTCTGTAAGGTTCTGAAGAGGCAAACATGGCTGTCTCGTCTGCAGGCTGAGGCACTCTGCATTTGAAGGCGGTCTTTGGGCCTGTGCTGCTGTAGACCATGGCTGGTGGAAAGCTCGTGAAGGGAAAGTTGTAGTATGGACAGAAACACAGGCTTGGAACCAGATAACTCATGGCTATCAAGCCACTTCCTTCTCATAGCAGCCCTATAGGACAGGGTAGACCTGCCGCTGTGGGGCAGAAGCTCTTTACAGGAATGTAGAAAGCCTTGTCTTTGTTCTATGGAGTGGATGCTGGCTTTGACCTGCTGAGTTAGTGGTTAGCAGCCCAATAGAAGCCCTGCTTCTGGTAGTGGTTTATTTTGTGCATGTTCCTTTACCTGCTGATCCTTGGTTTTCTTATCTATAAATTGGGGTTAAACTTAAGAGAGCATTATAAGAGTCCTTGGGTGGCGTGGACAGTTAAGCATGGAACTAGGAGCCAGGAGATTGGTGCCTTGGAGGAGAGAACTGGAAATCCACTTCAGAAATCCTGTAGCGGGAGATCCACTTTAGAGATCCTGTCGAGGGAGATCCACTTCAGAGATCCTGTAGAGCAGCTCTCCTCTGACTCATGGGGGTCGCCATGAGTCAGGATCAACTTGCTGACACCCACCACCACCACCCAGGTGACGAAGCGGTTTTCATGGGAACATGTTTACAAAACGCGCAGTGGTGTGGTGGTGGCAGGTGCTGTGGAGTGGCTTCTGACTCCTAGTGACCACCGTGCACAAGCAAACAAAACGCTGCGTGGTCAGGCATCAGCCTCCCAATTGTTCGTATGTGTGAGCTCAGTGCTGCAGCCGCTGTGACCGTCCATCTCCTCCAGGATCTTCCTCTTGCTCGCTGCCCCTCTAGTTTACCAAGCGTGACGGTCTTCTCCAGGGCCTGGCCTCTCTGAAGTACGCGAGAGAAGTCCCGCCAGCCTTGCCTCTAAGGAGCCTCCTGGCCGGCCTTCTCCCAGGACGGATTGGTGTGTTCTTTCGGGCACCCTCGGCACCTTCAAGACTCCTCGGCAGCGCCGTCCTTCAGCACCATCCAGTGTGGCCTCTGGCATGTACGAGGGGACTTTGGAAAGTGTGAGGAAAAATCTCATGATCTCTCAACGTATTTTTTCCATGGATCTTTTGAAGCCCCATCGTACGTGCTCCACGAAGGAGGCCCTCCCCTCCCGGCTGAACCAAAAACCCAGATGAAAAGCAAAATCAGAACCTACACCAAAGCTTTGGCCCATGCTCAACCACTGAAGAGCAAGCTGCCTGACTTGTGAGAGGAGCCCCGGGGGCACAGAGGGCCGACAGTTTGGCTCTTGGCAGAAATGTGGGTGGTTTGAACCCAGCCAGAGGTGCCTTTGAAGACCATCTGCTTCTGAAAGGATGCGGGGAGGAGCAACCCAGGGAGCACCGTTGTGTTTCGCAACACGTGGGGTCACTTCGAGGCAGCTGGTCTGGTTTGGTTTCACAGGCATACAAACAAACTCTTAGTGATTCTATAGGCTAGAGTAGAACTGCCCCTTTGGCTTTCTGAGATTTTCAAATCTTTATGGGACCAGACAGGGTCATCTTTCTCTCAAGGAGTGGTGGATGGTGGGTGTGTTAGGCTGGGTTGTCTGGAGAAACAAAACCAGTGACCCTCATAGATGCATAAGAAAGAACTTTACCGAGAGGTGATTTTATATGAAGAAGGCATCCCTGCCCAGTCCAACTCACGTCGCTGGGTCCAGTGCTAGCTGGGTCCTCTTCAGACTCACACAGCTGCAGGCCAATGATGCAGAAAGGTGAAGCAGGGAGAGCACAGTCCAGTGGGTGCAGTCACATGGATCCAAGTCTGGGTCGATTGGAACTTGGCAAAGTGCCAGCAGCTAGCTCTCCAGGTCAGCAGCCCACATGGGGCCATCCCCAGGCACAGGCAAAGGGGAAGGCTAAAGGCAAAAGAGAGAAGTTTTCACTGTCTCTCATACAAAGGCCTCGCCTCCAAGGAGGCATCCTCAAGCCATGACTTGACAGGTTGGCCCCTACCCATATACTTTCACACAGGTGCAAGCTGACATAAAATCTGACCTCCACAATGGACTGGAACTATTGACCTTGGGGTTAGCTGCTTGTTGTCTAGACCGTTATGCCACCAGGGCACCTTAAGTCACAGACATAGAGGTGGGGAATTACAACACATATTCCTGGAAGACATTATCCATACCAGTTGTATAAGTACTTTAAACTCCAGGTACCTCTGAAATAGCAATAGTAATGTAAACAGATGGAGTCCCTGCGTGGCACAAGCGGGTAAGCATTTGGCTGCTAGCAGAAAGGCTGGTGGTTTAAGTCTACCTTGCGGAGCCTCCCTCGTGGGCTCCTGACTGCAAGGTCAGCATTTCAAAACCACCAGCCACTCTATGGGAGAAAGACGCGACTCCCTGTTCCCATAAACGAGGTACAGTCCAGGAAACTCCATGAGGGCAGTTCTACCTGCCCCATAGGCTTGCTATGCATCAGCATCAACTTGATGGCAGTGAGTTTGCCTTTTTGGTTTGAGAGGTGTTTCAGAAGATGGGCATAGTGATCTTCCGAGAGTTCAGCTATTGGAATGCAGTTCTATTCTGAAACACATGGGGTTTCTATAACTTGGAATGGCCCGGACTACAACTAGTGGTTTTTCCGTCAAGCGAGAAAGTATATGGGTGTGGCTGACACAGAACTACCGGAAAGTCAAATGTGACTTCAGTAGATGTCAGTTCCCGTCACCTTTGCATCTCCAAGTATTTTTCCTGTGACTTAAGTTGAGCACAGTGTTTATTTTTTTGAACGTGACCTGGAAAGATTCTTGGAAATGAGATGAAGTACATTCCAACCAGCTGCTGGGGAGCATGCCAAGGCCACCTTGCATTCTCTAACCAGGTTGACCTCCTGGGGAGGCACTCTTATGGTAAAATACACTGATTGGATAGGTTCCAGCAGGCCACCCTAGGTTATTTGCCAGAGGGCTGATCGTGTGAATCACAGCTGGTTCTCAGAGGCGTCCTTTGCTCGGCAAGGTGCAGACGACGGAGTCACAGGACTAGGGAGTGTTCAAAAGGCGCTTTGCGTTGTACTGTTCAAGTGGTTTCTTGAACTTCTCGAAGAAGAATTGGCCATTGGGTGTTTAGGTCACCTGGGCTGATCAGACCAGAAGCTGGTCAATGATAAACCCCATGGCTTTGTATTGTTTGCTGTCGTCTACATTTCTTCCTGGTTCTGTTGGCTCACTTGGTAGAGGGATCAGAGATTCAGAAGAAACAGGCCTGCTTTAGAAAGCTAAAATAATCAGAGTTTATTGTTCTGTATCCATCCACCCACCCATCCATCCATGCAAATACCGAGTCCTTACTGTCTTCCAGACAGGGCGTCAGGGGCTGGGCATGAGGTGGTCTATGCTGACAGGACCTTGCCCTCTGATGTGTCCACCTTTCACATCAGTGAGGGTAATAGGGACATATCAAAAGTTATGTGCTAATAGAAATACATACAAGGTGCTGGGGGGGTGGGGCATGGAGGAGGGCGTATTACATTCTGCCTGGGGGAAGGGAGAAAGAGTGGGGGGAGGCTTCTTTGGTTGTACCAGACTTAGAATCATCTTAGAATCACCTCAGAGTAGCACTTGCCTGATGCAGAGGGAACTAGAAGGCTCAGCCATCTCAACTTTAAGAATGTCTTCCAGGTGATTTTGTTGCCTGTTAGAGTTATAATGACTATGGCGTGGGGATTTGAAGTAAGGAAGGGGTGGGATCACAATGTTTTAGGAGGCAGGTTGTGGAGGTGGGGAATGGGCAAGGCTACGCATAGGGAGACCAGCATGTTGATTCATGCACTGGCCTGGGGGAAAAAGAGGAGTGCTCTGTCCTGCATCTGTAGTCTGGGCAGTAGCAGGGAGGATCACTTAGGGCTGCTTTTGAACAACTGTGGCTCAGGCAGTAACGCTATAGAATTATTTTGTATGAGGAGGGTACGGAGTTAAGAGCAGTGCAGTGACTCAGACGTGGCGGGGCTCCAGGTCAACAGCCCTGTAGTTTCTCCTGACTTTCCCCTTAGGATGGAGAGATGGAGTCTGTTTCAATTCGTTATCGCCGTGTAACAAACCAACGCAGCGCTCAGTGGTATACAAGAAGCATTTTATTATGCTGACAGATGGTGGGGATCAGGAATTCAGAGGGAGCACAGTGGGGTTGGACTATCTCTGTTCTAGTTTCTGGGCCTCCAACCAGGAAGGCTTGAACAGCAGAAGTCCAGAACACAATGGCGAACTCTTTACTCAGGTACTTGGTTGGTGGTTCTCCAAGTGAAGCTTGGAAGAGTGTGTCAGCTAGAGTGTCTATGGCTTGGGCTTGGGGTCATTGGGCTTGCTTCATGGACGCCCAGGACTCTTAAGAGCAAGTGTTTCTGCTGTGGAAGTGGTACAGGCCCTCACTTCTACTGTGTGGTCCTAAGCCTGCCAAAGTCAAGAAAGCAGGACATTGACCTCACCTTCAGTGGGAGGAAGGGTCCAGGATTTGTGGTCAAGCCTTTAATTCACTCACCTTATTGCGATGGCTATAAGCGCTTCTCTCTGGTGAGATGTGTTTGATGTTAACTGGTCTTGATGATTTTGAGGGCCTTTTACAATCCAGTGGCAAGCCTTTCCCCACCCTTGCCTCAAAGGGGCTGCACACAATGCGTTTTCAGTAAGTAAAGATGCCTATAGAGTGGACAAAGTTTTTCCCTTAGTACTTTCTCTGCTTTCCATTGACTAATTAGATTCTACTGGCTAATTAGGTCCAGAGGGAAGAGGTCATGCTTCTTAGGTAGATGACTATCATTAGTATAATGTGTTAATTATCATGGGTTCCCTGAGGTAGACACCCAGCTTGAGGGGTTGACTCGCTGCCCTCCAGTCCTTGGCTGGCTGCTGCTGACATCACGGAGAGTTTTGTTACCCCATTTCCATTGTTGTGACGATTCAATGAAACGTGTGTAAGAGCCACACACAACACAGTCCCAGGAATAAGATAAATGGGCCTCACTGTCGATGATTTTTGTGTTTATATTGTATGCCTCCTATTGAACACGTACTTTGTGTTGAGCATCTGGTGTGCATTATTTCATTTCATCCTCATAGGAAACTCTGAAATGGGAATTAGGATAACCCCCATTTTGTAGGCGAGAGACCTTCAGCACTGAAAGGGTAGGTGCTTGTTCAAAGTTGTAAAGCTACTAAGTAGTGAAACCAAAGTTTGAACCCAATCTTTTGGACTCTACTTGTGATCTTAAACCTTGTACTATCTGGATTCTCTCACATTACTGACAAACTATTTTAAAATCCATTAAAAATAAGGTACATCAAGCAGGCATTGGGACTGCATTAGCATGGTGATTTTAAACAAAGCAAAACAGCAACTTTTGGATTGGGTCACCCATTGTGTAAAGAGCTCTTTTGGTTAGAAAATACAGAAATAGAGTACAAAGGAGCTTAGATGGAAAGATTGTGGAAAAATTCTATTATCTACTTAAAGTTTTCCTCCCATGGACTTTTTGATGCCGCCTCATGCATCGTATCTGTGAAAGGGACTGGATCAACATCAGACAAAAAAAGAGAGTCAGATGTGCATGTTAACCTGATGCAGGATGAATGTGCCGCAACATGGAGAGAAGACACAGGCCGTTCTTTGACCTCTACCTGGTTTCAGGGTGGGGTCTGGCATCTAACAGCTGCCTGGATTCCAGCTTTGGCTGTGCCTGCCTCTGGAGCTTAGCCCTGGATGAGTTCTTCTACCACTTTGAGCCTCAGGGTTCTCTTGTCTAAGGAGATGGTGATGGGAAAGACCTTAAAGAGCTCACACATATCTGATTCCTTTTCAGTTCTTCAATAGATATTGTGTAGAATAATGTCAGTACTGTATACTTCACACAACAGACCTTAGACAGACACACTTACAGCCATTGCGTTTTTTGGTTCAACATGTGTAGATTTCCTTACTAGGTCCCCCTACCCAAGATTCTATAGTTATCTGGCAAATAGGCAAAAGGAAATCGCATGTACCTGCCACCATGAAACACCTGGAAGTCCCCTTGGGTGAAAACCAGCACTTCCAAGAAAAACGAAGACACAGAGTTCAAAGAGGAAAGTTCTGTGGTTGACCAGTTGCCCATCTTGAAGTCCTTAGGAGGAAAAGGGTTCCCTGATGATATAGTTCCGTGATTGTTTAGTGAGCTGTGTTTACAATTCTGTGAAGTTCATTAATGTTGGTCCCCAAATAGTTAGGATGATGACAGAGGAGAAAGAGCAGCTATATTGGTCGGATAAGGGTGAGAGCAGCAGTTCCTGGGCTTAAAAAGTCCTGTAGCAGAATGAAGATGGAGCACCAATTCTCCATGGCCCTGGCCTTGATGGTGCTGTTGAGAAAGTGTTGGACTGCTATCTATGCGGTCGGCAGTTCAGACTCTCCAACGACTACTGCTATGAAGAGTTAGAGCCTTGGAAACCCTCCATAGGCTATGAGTAGAATGCACTTGATGACAGTAGGTTTTGGGATCTGGTCTCTAAATGCCCACAGTCTCATCCTAGCATCCTCCTCCTGCTGTCTTTTGACCAGTGACCAAACTTGGGGCCATGATGTTCTTCAGTTCATGAGATACTATTCTGGAAGCGATTTTCTAGACATCAGACATGCGAAGGTCTAAGGCCTTGTAGACTCAAAAAATAGTGCATTTTACTAGAGAAAGTCCTCCCCTCCCCCCTACTTTATGTTATGTAAGAGTGCAAGGAAATGGAAATAAGATGTGATGAGTGCCATTTTATGAGTTGTAAGAGGAACCAGTGTTTGGTGTGAGAGATAAGGAGGAAGGGAAGAAGAACACGGTGACCATTTCTGGGCTATTCAATGGCCAGTTTCTGGATTGGTTGCCTCAAGACACAGCCAGCATTCAGAGATGCTAACCTGGATAAGTGTAAGAGTCTGCTGAAAGTGAAACAGTTACAGAGAAGTGAACAAGTGAAGTGTCAGGTTCATTGGAAAGAGCATTCCACTTGGGAGACTTGAGAGTCCACCAGCTATGTGGCACAAGACCGCATGTTAACCTTCAGTTACCTCTTCTGATGGATGGTGCTTACCACATCCTGGATTTCTGCTAGGATTTGTGTGAGGCTGGGTCGTCTAGAGAAACAAATCCAAGTAATAAATATAAGAAGGCATCCCAGCCCAATCCAACTCAAGTCCATAAGTCTAATACCAGTTCATAATCCCTCTTCAGACTCCAGGAGCTACATGTTGGTAATGCAGAAAGGTGAACAGGAAGCTAGATCCTATTCCTAAGCTGGTGGGTGCAGAGTCCCATGGATCCAAGGTCAATGGGAACATAGCAGAGCATCAACAGCTCTCGGCCAGGCCCATGTGGCTGCCCCTTGATGCAGGCATTGGGACTGCATTAGCATGGTGATTTTAAACAAAACAAAACAGCAACTTCTGGATTGGGTCACCCATTGTGTAAAGAGTTCTTTTGGTTAGAAAACACAGAAATAGAGTACAAAGGGGCTTAGATGGAAAGATTGTGGAGAGAAGGGAGAGAAGGAGATTCCCAGTTTCCCTCTCGCCCCTCTACTTATTATTAGAAGGCCACATTCCTCAGGAGGCCTCATCAGGCTGTGACTTGATTGACAGGTGGATTCCACCCGTACACTCTCATATCTTCAACGTGACAAAAACATCTAACTTCACAGATGACATACGTGAAGGTTGTTTTGCAGCCTGTTAAAATGATTCAGAATATTTGGGGTATGCCTTTATGCTTGTTTATACTCTGATGATATTGATAAGTTGATATTGTATTCTTGGTCTTTAAGTACGGGATCGGACTGGCCAATGCTGGCACACGGACATCAGTACAGTTGTGGTTGGGGAGATCCGCTGCTCCAGTGGCAGAAAATACTGCTTGGGCCTAGATGAACTCATTTTCTGTCACCGATTTTCTCTGTAGTTTGGAGAGTTACCATCAGGCGTGTAAAATAGGCGAACTATTCATTGGACGAAAGGGATGCTGGGAGCTAGATATCAAGGAACGTTTTTGTTGGATCTCAGATGTTAAGATCCTACTTGCTGATGTTTGGGGAAGGGGTGGAATTCTCAACTTCCAACCTGGGTAGGAGACCCAGGTTCAATTCCCGACCAACGCACCTCAAGCCCAGCCAGCGCCTGTCTGTCAGCGGAGGCTTGCATGCTGTTACTGGTAGTGAGCAGGTTTCACCAGAGCGCAAAGGCTTGTCATGTGCTTCTCAAAATCAGCCAGAGAAGGTTCTCCAGATCCCAGCAGTCCGGTCCCCCATGCAGCTTAGAGATAACACAGGACCAGACACTGTTTTGCTCTGTTGTCCGTGGGGTTCCCGTGAGTCCAGGGTGTGTGACTTGACAGTATGGAGTATTGAACTGGATTTGTCTGTCGATTGTTCCAGGGTTGGCATACCGCTTATTCTGGATGTACAATGGGGAAGCACCCTGAGTGGTGAATCTCTTCTCCATGGGCTGCTCCTGCATCTTCAGGGACCATGTGCCACGGGTTGCTGGTGCCTTTGAAGAGGGAGGTGGGCTTCCTTCTTTTTGGACTTAGTCCTCCTTCATCAGCACCTGGGGGTGCTGTCCATCTGAGGATGAGACCTACCTTCTATCACAAGACCCTCGGATACGCAGAGCTAGTCTGTGGCTTGGGCTCCGGGTGCTGATTTTCAGAGGGAATCTGCGAGTCAAAGGCCTTTCACCAGAATGTTTGCCTGAGAGAAGCTCCTGCTGTGGCCGGAGGCGGCTCATTGCTCTGGCTCTCTCTTTCTCTGGAGTATTCTTCCCGGATTTCCCTGGCTTTTGGCCCAGAGGCTCCCATTCAAGGGTGCTACATTTATCCCTCTCAGGGAGCAACACGTATGGATTTATAGAGTCTGCCCTGCTGAGATCAGAGCTTACGTGGCCACGAGCAGGGTGCTTCCTGGGCAGTGCAAGACACGTTCGTTCTCCTGTTCTTCTGTAAATCAAGAAAGTGGGTGGCCCTCACCAGAGAGCTCCCTTCGCTTTCATCTCAGGCTTGGGCATACCTGTCCTCTGTAACGACGAAGGTTATTCCCTTTCTGATTGCAGATTGAGGAAACCCGGCTCAACATTGACAAGATCTCAGAGCATGTGGAGGAGGCAAAGAAACTGTACAGCATCATCCTCTCGGCACCCATTCCGGAGCCAAGTGAGTGGTTGGTGGGAGCAAGTCACCCACAGTGACTTTGTGCTGGGGCTGAGCCTGTCTGGTTCCCTTCCTTCTGTGAGCAGAGGGGGTGTGCACATGTTCTATCTCCCTAGTGTACACATCGGGACATCGCCACATCTCTATCTTATCTGAGCTCACCCTGCCCAGCCCCACGTCGTCAGCTCTACGTGAACCATTTAGATGAAACTTCCTCTGCCTCCCACGTGACTAGCACGGACCCTTCCTGCTTTTCACGTGAGCCAAGCGGGCTTGCCTCTCCGTTTTGCTCACCTGTTCTGCCTGATATGTTTTCCAGCCCCTTTCCAAACCCTATCCACCCGTCCAGACCCAAGTCAAGTCCCATTTTCCACCATGGTGATCCAAAATGGTAATCCCCGCCACCCCTAGGCTCCACAGGTGCCCACAGAGACAAGCTTTGTATTTGTTTTTTCTCCTGATTGTCCCACACTTTCAGAGGAGGGGAAAGGGCTGTATTTTAGGTTCGTTTATGATGGGTTTCAATTCGGATCTTGTTATTTCATTCCTAAAATTCTTCCGTGTTCCGTCTTACCCCAAGATTGAAGTGGAGACATTTAGTGGCTCGTTGGAGAACCGTCTTGGTCACCTGCCTGCTTCTCGCTTCATCCTTTTCTCCGGCCATTCTGTCCCCTCTTCTTTATGGACCTTGAACCAGAGGAAGCTCCAGACAGTCTGCAAACACTTCTCCCGCCTTCCTATTGTTTACATGTGGTTCTTTGTAGTATTAAATTAAAATAGCGAAGGGGAGGTGAGGGGCCAGCTCCCACCCACTGCTACTAATAATACTACCCACGGGTTCAGTAATGCACAATTGTACGGTTGAGTTATATAAGTATCATACTAAAGTCATCGAGAGCATGAGAGATATTGCAATAATACAGTCAGACACATTACATGGTAGCATTGCTCACCTCAGCCCAGCGTGGTGGTCCACGGGGAGAGAGGGGGAAGGGAAGGAGGGGAAGGGAACAAGGGAGAGAGGACTGGAGAGGAGAGGGGGAAGAGAGGGGAGTGACGAGGGAGTGAGCAGCAAGGAGAGATCAGAGTCAGGGAGCTCTATATTGCTGACCCACGTCTATATACCTTTTGGGGGCATGCCAGCCCACTAATTACAGGTAGAGACATATGTTATGGGAGGGGCTGCACTATAGGTTACACAGCAATGAGAAGGTGGTCTAGGGGTGGTCTCTGGGTCTCCATAGGAACCATTATCAGTAGGGTGAAAACTCCTCCTACAGGAGCCTGTCCATTGTCCCCAGAGGCAGGGAGCAGGCCCACTCTTGTGGTGGGATGGACAGCAGTCTGGCAACTGATTGCCCTCAGTGGGGGTGAATGCCTGCACATCTGATCTCCCCCCACAGTTCTTTCTCTCTGAGATGCCCCTCGAAGCTGCGATGCCTTCTCTACCAGGTTAACTCTTTTGGTTACTCCCTGACACCCTCCCCTTCCGGCATGGTTCCAGAAGCCTTTCCAGAA
>NW_022111316.1:2275124-2279179 GCF_000313985.2 Echinops telfairi | reverse complement strand
CCCCCACCATTCACTCCCGAAACTCGAGTCCTTGGTTTCTCTGGCAGCGTCAAGCTAGTCATGGTAGGTGCCCAAGGGATAGTTTCTGAAGACATGGCCAGAGCTAATACTCAGTGTCCAAGGATGCCGTGGGCACGTAGAAACTAACTCTTAGCTTGGTGAGCTGTGGTGAGAATCTCTTTTTCTCCAGAAGTGATTCCTTCCTGGTGAACCTGATTTTCTCTAAAAGCAAGGACCTTCCGCTTCTGTGTGCTGGCAGCTTTGAAGGCTCCAGACTTGAGTGTGCTTACTCTCTAGGGTTGAGGGCAGGGTGTCTGAAAAATGCCTTTGTGAAATAAGATTTGTGGGTGATTCTCCTGACTGAGGTTTGGGGAGCAGAACTGTGTGCGGCAGGAGCCACCGCACACGGAGCCCTGCGGCCTCTCTTTGCTAAAGGAGTCTACCTGTCTTTGTTTACCCAGAAACCAAGGATGACCTAGAACAACTCACGACAGAGATCAAGAAACGGGCCAACAACGTCCGGAACAAGCTGAAGAGTAAGAGGGGTCAGAGGGAACAGCCGTCCTCACCCCATCTCACGTCCCCAGCAGCTGGTCCCCCTGACTCTCACCGTGATAGAAGAGACTCCTCTTCTTCCACCTGGCCCTGTGCTTTAGCTCACTCCTCCTCCAGGGACCTATTGTAGCCCCAGAAATCTGTCTTTCCTCCAACCCTGACTGTCCTTGAAAGAGTCTAGGACCAAGAGTTAGGAAATGAGACTGCAAATGTGTAGTTCTGTGACTGGGCCCATTCATACCGTCCCTCAGCTTTTCTTTCACTGGTCTCCAGTCCCCCCAGATTTTAGAGATCTAGAGGTACTGGCTTTCTAAGGGCTCAAGTATAAGAACAATTGTGAGGATGGAGCAGGACCAGGTTGTGTTTCATTCTGTTGTACAGAGGGTCCCTCTGAGTCAGAACCGACTCACTGTTGCTCAACAACAACACAGATGCAAGATAGAGGATTCAGGCGATAGACATGGCTTGGGGCCAGGTACATTTCCCCTCATTGTCCCCTGTTTGAAAGCAGAGTCCATTGAAACGGTTGCCCTTGATCCAGTTAGTCTGGATGCCCAGAAAGTTTACTCCATGTCTGATGCATTTGACGAGTACACACCATTGGGTGAAGGTTCAGCCCAGTTCATCATTTCTTCCCACCAAACGCAGCCCAACATGGTTCCATGGCAGAAGAGGGTGGAACAGTAGCAGCGGCTAGGAAGATCAGTGATGATGGACCTGCCACAGTGCTAAGCATTGTGTGCGTTCTCATTGAGTCTCCACCGTGGTAGCCCGAGGGAGGTGGTACTGTTATTATTCCATCATACAGGCAAGAGAGACCAGGAATTCTAAGAGAGGTTAAAGGTCTCCTCTGTGGTCGTAGAGCTAGTAAGTAACACGCAAGGCCTTGAACTTTAAGTCCCATGTTGACCAAGACTCATGCTAAGGCGCTGTTCAGAGACCTGACCTTGCTTAGGGTTGAGGAATCGAAAGTCCTTCAGCTTCCCAGAGAGCTCCCCCTTTGAGGTTGCATGCAGTGGTGACTGTCTCTGAGGGCTGAGTGCATGAGAAAGTGAAGATGGGTGCGTGTCTTGGACAAGAGGAACAGGTGTGCTACTAGAATCACCCTCCTCCCCTCTCCAGGTATGGAGAAAAGTATTGAAGAAGATGAAGCCCGGTCATCAGCAGACCTCCGGATACGGAAATCCCAGGTAAGAGTCCCCAATTTTATAACCACCTGGTCCAGTCCTTTTTGTTCTTAGCTGCAGAATGAATATATCTCTAATGGTTGTAGAATGAATGAATAAAAGGCAACACAGCGCTGATTGGGAACTCCATTGAACTGACAAAGAGGAGTTGCCCCAAGTTCCAACAGGAGAAAGAGCAGGAGGTCATCACATTTGCTGGGCCCTCTCTCTAACTCTCCTTTGCTGAAGAGGTTTCAGAATGCAATCAGACCCACCGATTCAGCATGCTAGCCTTGTTTCACAGATGAGGAAACGCAAGTTTTCCCTTTTTTCAGATTATAAACCATGAGGCGACCAATTTTGACCGAGGTAGTTTGGAGGTCATCAGAGATATAGTCCCCGTCCCTAGTGACTTGACATGATATTTAAGGGTTAAAGGGCACCATTACACAGCTACAAGAGGAGAAGCGTGGAAGAAGACAGAGCATCAACTGCGTGGGGCTCTCTTTGTTTAAAGAGCTCAGGAAGAATTATGGGTAGTAGCCAGAGGAGGCTGGGCCATTTACTTAGTGAGAGTGCCAACAGGCAGGCATGGGTAGAACTTCTCTTTTCTAAGAGGCACAGGTGTGTGTTTTCTTGGTAGATAATGCAGTGGCCCTTTTTATAGGTGTGTACTTGAATACCAGCTTAGAGCACTTGGATTTGACCAAGAGGCATTCGCTTTAGGCCACAGTATTTCTGAGAGAGACTCTGGCAGCCCTCAGAAAGCTCGATTAGAGTCAGGAAGAGTCAAGAGGCAGGTGGGGCCCTAGTTACAGTTTTGGCAGTGATTGTGGTCTGAGATGACGTGGTAGCCGTGAGATTAGATAAAGTAAAAATACTGACGATTTCTGCAAAGGAGGAAGGAATGTGTCAGACTTCACCTGAGAAGGAGGCAAGGAAGAAAGGATCTAGTGCGGAGAATTGAAATCAGGCATCTAGGCAGTCTTAGGGTCGTTGAAAGGATCCATCTAGTTATAAGCAAGAAAAATTGGGGAGATGCGTTAGGGTAACTCAAGGTTACCTTTGGCCGGTCTTCTGTGGGAAAAGAGTCTGGCAGTTTTAGAGAGCAGGCCAATGATGGTGCCATCCATGGGGGGATGCAAGACTCTAGATTCATGGGGATGATCTACTTTGGCCTCTTAAGTACCATGTGAGGTTAGCAAGGCAGGTGAATTGATACCAACAGCCTGCTTTGGAAAGGCCTGTGGACTTTCAGCGGAGCAAAGCTGAGGAACCAAGAGGCTGAGTCTTGTACCTGATTTTGGATTCCGGGTCCAGTGCTGCCAGAGATTAGGAGATTGCGGTGGCCAGGCAAGGGTCCTCTCTTCTCCCCGCACGAGCTCACGTTGTCCACTGTTCCCACAGCACTCTGTCCTCTCCAGGAAGTTTGTGGAGGTGATGACCAAATACAACGAGGCCCAGGTGGACTTCCGAGAACGCAGCAAAGGGAGAATCCAGCGGCAGCTTGAAATTAGTATGTGTTTGAAGCCTAGCCCCGTGTGCTCTTCCCGCTGTTCCTACCAAGCAGCTGTGTCAAGCAGTGAGGGCCAAGAGAATGGGAAGTAAACCTGTGTGACTTCTGTGTGATGTTTGGGCCAGGCCAGACCTAAAGCATCGACATAGCCAGGACTCGGAGTCTCAGGCTGGAGGCTGGCACAGTGCTTATCAGGTCCAAGCAATTTGATTCATATGGGATCCAGCATTTCCTGATCTGTTAAAAGGGAAACACTTGCTAAGCCATTGCTATCCTGTGGTCCACCCCGTTGGGTCTTTTCCCTCCTGTGTGCCTGAGATCACAGAACATCTGTGGAGTAAGATGCGCACTACGGTTTCTATGAGGACGGAAGCCACACCCTGTAGGACTATGGTAAAGTGGGAGGCGGGGCCTGGCCTCCACTTGGGAGAAGACAGTGAGCAAACACTCAAGAAACACGGATGTGCTTAGTAGTGACAGGATGTCCCGGGCCTGGGAAAAGGTGGTGTCTGGGAGCAGCAGTGTGATGTTAAGATGGCTTGAGGGAGGGTTGTGAAGGAACTTGGGAGCCCTGGTGGCATAGGGGGTAATGAGTTGAGCTGCTGACCACAGAGCCAGCAGATCGAAAGCACCAGCCACCTTGAGGGAGAAAGATGAGGCTCTGTGGCATTGAGTAGGAATCGACTTGGTGGCATTGTTTGGTTTTCGGTTGGATGTGGGAGTTGACGTGCTACCCCAAGGGCCTTGGATTATGTGGCCTAGTGAGCACCTGAGCAGGGAGGTAAGACAAGCAGATGTGTGCTTTAGGAAGGCCGCGG
>NW_022111316.1:2269760-2274319 GCF_000313985.2 Echinops telfairi | reverse complement strand
CCTTTGGTGTTTAACGCCTGGTCCCTTTGGCCCTTCATGATCACACATGTGTGCTGCTTCCATGTGGGCTTTGTTGCTTCTGGGCTAGATGGCCGCTGTGTGTGGAAGGTGGTCACACAATGATGGTTTTTGTTCTTTGGTGTCTGCTGCCTGTTCCCTTCAACACGAGACCATGCTTTTTATAGTGAAGTCATCAACCCTGATTAGGACCACGAGGAGTCCAAGCCCCAAGATGTGGAGATTAATCCATTCTCCACTTTGCCACTTCTCCATGAACTCTGACACCAGGCGCCCTCCCCCTCCTTCCTCTGATGGGTTTGTTAGTGGCTCACCGAGCTCCTGGCTGTGCTTCAGGTGTGTGGCGGAAGGACAGGAATACAGATTAGGAAAGAAAGGGCATCGGCCTCCAGAAGAGACACATGGGCACTATGTGGAAGAGCCCCAGAGGTGAACCTCCGTTTTCCCAGGGAGAACACGTCGGGGCAGAGTATCCAACAAGCAAGGTGGGCATGGGCTGATTTGTACTTACTTGCTAACCTGTCGGGAAGCATTTCACGTAGGTTTCACCTGTTCCTACTGTCCATTCACTATGGATGAGTAAGTAGGCACACGTCAGCCCAAGCTGACCTTGCTTACTCTCAGAGACTGGACATTTGAAAAGAGCCTTAGGAAGGTGCTGTGCGGCTAGGG
This sequence comes from Echinops telfairi, assembly GCF_000313985.2. Classification (NCBI taxonomy): domain Eukaryota; kingdom Metazoa; phylum Chordata; class Mammalia; order Afrosoricida; family Tenrecidae; genus Echinops; species Echinops telfairi. The sequence goes on along the minus strand of NW_022111316.1, from coordinate 2,273,629 downwards.
GAGAGATAGACAGATGCCGGCCAGACCCAGAAGCAGAAGTGTGAATGTGGTGAAAACTTGTGAACTTGTTGATTATAGATGAGAAAGTAAGCACAAGCCAGCGTTTGCTTACTGGGTAATCTGGTACTGAGAATATTCCTCTCCGGGGCCCCAGTGGAATGGCTGTGAGCAGTCAGTTCACGTGGTCATTGCCAGCCACCAGGTGGGCTTCCTAGCTAGCCCAGTGCCCCACCAATTCTCAGGTGTAGTCAATCATTAAGGTGTACCTTAATCATTTAGGCAGTCTTCTAAGGTCAAACCTCCCCACCTCCCCCCAATTCAAAAGCAAAGGCCAACTAGTCCACTGTCATTGAGTCAATTCTGATTCATAGCAACCCTAGAGGGCTGAGAATAACTACTCCCTGGGGTTTCCAGGGCTGTAAATCCTGATGGGGCAGACAGCCTCATCTTTCTCACAAGGACTGACTGGTGGGTTTCGAACCACCAACCTTAATATTAATAGGCCACCATGGCTCCCAAGGACACAATAAGGACAATGCAGCACTGTATGCATTCCTAATCTCTAGGGAACTTTTGAAACAGAGTGCATTGATCATGCAGTTGACCCCCTGCTTGTTTTGTGTGTATGGTTAAGCCGGCAAGAAGACCACCGACGAGGAGCTGGAGGAGATGTTGGAGAGTGGGAACCCCGCCATCTTCACTTCTGGGGTGAGTCGCTTCAGGGCTAGAGGAGAGGCTCCTGTCCCAGGGAAGGAAGGCTTCCGTGGGGCTGCCCGTGGTGTTGGCAGGGGAGAGGGGCAGGGAGGGAGTGGGCGAGGACTGCAGCAGCGGCACGGCCCTCAGTGCCAGGTGGCTGATGGCCCCGGGTGTGTGCCCGTGGCAGATCATTGACTCCCAGATTTCCAAGCAAGCCCTCAGCGAGATCGAGGGGCGGCACAAGGACATCGTGCGGCTGGAGAGCAGCATCAAGGAGCTTCACGACATGTTCATGGACATCGCCATGCTGGTGGAGAACCAGGTAACCGTGGCGCTGGGCCCCGTGGGGGAAGGGAAGTGAGGAGAGCCCAGGCCCTCCTGAGGACAGCCAGGAGCCGGGGGCCGAGAACTGGGAATACTGGGGGGCAGGGTGGTGGTTTGGGATCTGCATAATATATAGGGTAAGGGAACCCCAAGATCCCAGTGAGAGGAGTACACTCTTATCAAATCCTAACATCCCCCTTACCCTGGGTCATCAGTCCTGCTGGTCCTGCCTGGCATTTTGGCTTCACAGTTTTATGGGGTCTGATGAGCTCTATCAAGTTTCTAGTTCCCTGTGGGCTTGGAATTTCTGTTATTTTATTTTTTTGGTATGAGTGATATGGCTCTGAGTACGAGTTCCTGTGGTGCTGTGGGTTCAGTGTTGGGCTGCTGGCCACAAGGTCGGTGGTTCAAACCCACCAGTCACTGCATGTGAGAAAGACGAGGCTGTCTGCTCTCGTAAAGCTGTATAATCTTGGAAACCTTTACGGAGCAGCTGTGTTGATCTGAGGTGGAACCGGCTCAGTGACAGTGGGTTATGGTTTGGAATGATGCTGTCTTAAGACAGTGAGCCCTTCCACTGCAGACACTGAAAAGACAGATGGCTTTCTCCCAGTTCCCAGGAAAAGCCCAATTTAACAGAGGTTTTCCTTCTCTCTTTGCATTTCTCTTGATTGTGCTTCTCTAGAGATGTTTACCCTCTCGTGCTAAGAAACAGGAGCAGGCAACAACACCAATGAAGGACGCGCAGACTATCCTTGAGACACACATGGCAGCTTGTCCTTGGGCACACGTGCTCAGGGATGGCTCAAACCTGGCTTGCTTGTTTCACATAATCAGATAATCTAGTTGAAAATGGCAAAGGTTCCTGGTGTCGGGCATGTCAGTTGCTGAAGCACCGGAATAGGGTGGGAAATGGAAGAGAATTGCTTCGTTGTTCACAAGATCTAATTGAGGCCCGAGCACTGCCTGTCTGGTCGCTGCTTATTTCTCGACTAGGTCCCCACTGTTGCCCCTTCAGCCCCGCCCCCACCCCACCCCCTTCTACACGTGACCTTTCAGAACATTTCTCAAGCCCCTCCATCCCCACTCTTCTTTTCCCCCCACACTGCTTTACCGAGGAACTTGTTTGAGATCCAGGTGATGGTGGGTAAGTGCCTTTCACTGTTTACAGACTGCCACAGAATGGTGGGGGTGGGTGGACGAAGATCTAGGCAGGTGGGAGGGAATTCCCACCCTAAAATGTCCAGGAATTAGTGGAACGGGTGGGAATTGGTTGGTGTTTGAACGAAGAAGCCACTGTTTAGAGGGGAAGGTATGCCGAAATAAACGGCTTGAATGAAACCCACCTTTGGTGCCCTGGGAATGTCACTTGGGGAATGCAGAAGGTCCCACCCTCAGGGAGTGTGAGCTCCCACTGTGTGCCAGGGGTCTCTGGGTGATGCAGATGGTCTAGCGCTCAACTGTTCATTGCACGGTTGGTGGCTGAGACCCAGCCAGAGGCTCCTCAGAAGGACTGCTGGTCGGGTCACCGGGGTCAAACGGACATGATGGTAACTGACTTTTGCTACTACGTGCCAGGCCCTGTTCTACAGTAGCGAACAGAATCCATTCAGAACTGGTTCCATGTCTGGTTGGCCAGGACGAGGCCAGCACCCTGGTGATACCTTAAGAACATAAGATTTTCTTATTGTAGTGCCTTTCCGCAGGCACAAGTTAACAAAATGTAGGGGCATTTGGGATGTCCCAAAATCATTTTATGCAGAGGGGGGGCTCTGGGTTGGAGCTGGTTTGATGGCACCTGCGAACAATGTAATATATAGTTGTTAGCGGCCAGCGAGCCAGTTCCAACTCAGAGCAACCCTGCGTACAACCGAGTGTGCACAGGGTTGTGTACAGAAACACCGCCCAGCCCTGCACCAGCTGCACACCTGTACTTATGTTGGAGCCCATTGTAGCAGCATTTACTGAGGGTCTTCCTCTTATTCGCTGCCCCTCTACTCTGCCAAGCACGACATCCTTCCTTCCCCAGGGACTGGTCTTTCCTGACAACATCTCCAAAGTATGTAAGACGAATGTCACCATCCTGAACTCTGGGGAGCATTCTGGCTGTCCTTCTTCCAAGACAGACTTGCAAACTGGGTCTCTATCCATGTATATGGATATGTATGCAGTTTCAGGCATCTGGACAGTAGGCTCCAGTCGCCCAGCACAGTGTCTGTCTGTCCCAGAGAAGGAATTCAGTGAAGGGTTCCTGAGTTCGAGACCACCACCAAGGGCTGGGGAGCTGTGGTAACCACCCAGGAGAGATGGGCGTGTGCCCTGGGGGGCTGCTGCTAGTCGGCCGGTCTTCAAGCTCTCCTGAAGGTTCTAAGAGAGAAAATCCCCTCCCCACAGAGGCTAAGACCACGTGGAGGGTGGACTCTGTTGTCAGTGACCGGTGTCTGTTCTTTGCAGGGTGAGATGTTAGACAACATAGAGTTGAATGTCATGCACACGGTGGACCACGTAGAGAAGGCTCGGGATGAGACTAAAAAAGCCGTGAAGTACAAGAGTCAGGCCCGCAAGGTGAGAGTCGTCCCTGCCCTCTGAGAAGGGAGTCCATTCTGCTCTCCGCTTCTCTCGCTCTCTCTCGTCCCCACTGCTTCTCTGTTGCTGCTGCCGCCGCCTCCTCTTGCATCTGGGGAAAGGGAGCCATGATCGACCGGATTGAGAACAACATGGACCAGTCAGTGGGCTTCGTGGAGCGGGCTGTGGCCGATACCAAAAAGGCTGTCAAATATCAGAGTGAAGCCCGGAGGGTGAGCGCCTGTGTCCTGGCTGGCCTTGTTTGCTCCTTCCTCTCTCTGGTC
>NW_022111316.1:2218390-2267986 GCF_000313985.2 Echinops telfairi | reverse complement strand
TCTGTGTTGTCCTTCTCGATGTAAATGGAGCTTTGAACGAGGGTACCTCTGGGATTGCTGTGGCTGATAGGCTGCATTGCAGGTGGGAATAGTGGTTAACACTTTTGAGAGTGGAGAGTCGCACCAGGTAGTCTAGAAACACCGTATGTACATTGCGTCATTGGGATCCTCACAAGACCCATGTGAGACAGTGCCATTATTATTATCACCCTTGCTTTACGAATAAGGAACCCCCACCCAAAGGGGAAAACAAAACTCACCAGAAAACCCAAACCAAGCCCAGTGCCATGGAGTTGATGCCAACTCACAGAAGCCCCAGAGGGCAGAGTAGAAATGCCCTTTGGGTTTTCAAAGCTGCAAATCTGTACAGGAGCAGACAGCCTCATCTGCAGCCTCATATTGCTTCTGTTGGTTTTGAACTGCTGACCTTATGGTAAGCAGGCCAGCACTGACCCAGCAATACTGCCAGTGTTCCTAGAAGCCAGAAACTCACTGTCTTTAATAATGAGCTTATAGGACAGGGTAGAACTGTCCCTGTGGGTTTCTGAGATTGTAACTCTTTATGAGAATAGAAAGCCTTGCCTTTCTCCCAACAGAGTGACTGGTGGTTTTGAACTGCTGACCTTGATGTTCGCAGACTAACGAGTAACCCCTATGCTACCAGGGAGCCTCTGGCAAAGCCAGACAGACATATTCAGTTCTTGACCCCACTACTTACCAGTTTCAATTCCCTCAGCTATCAAATGAGCCAACTTTAAACCACCTTGCCGAGAGGATTGCAGATAAGGTCAGCCCACTGCACCAGCAGCGCTTCTTACAGAGAGAACCTCGGGCTGAAAGGGAAGTCACAGGGCCAGGGTCACACAGGTGATAGTGGTACTTGACTACTGCTGGGGGCTTCTCTTTGTGCCACAAACCTTTTAATATTCGTTGTATAAGGGAGAGCTACTCACTGAACCATGACTTCTTGTGCACAAGAAGAATCTAGCCACTGGGACTGCTGAGATGCCAGTGAGGTTTTAAACTTTCTCCTGAATAAAGTTGGGGATGTGGTGGTTTTTTATTTTAAAGTCAGGTACCTATTTTCACTTTGTTTTTAAAGACAAAAAAAGCCTGTACTATACAGAAAAGTCTGAAAGCAGTGAACTCTTAATATTATTGCTCTTAAACTTATAGTGTGTTCACATATGCTGATACATCATTCAGATGGTATTAATAATTTTGCATCTAGCTATAACATCACAAGCAATGTTTCACACCCCTAAAGTCTTTCTGTAAACCCAGTTCTTAAACACCCAAAGCTGTGGATGTATCTTCAATTATTTAACAATTTAATGCTATCCTTGAGGTTAGATTATTATTTTTCTATAAACAACAGTGATGACGTTTTTAAATATGATTTTCCTGTATTATAAATCCTAGCAACGGGGCTACTGCTGTAGTGGAAGGAAGCATCGGTAAGGCTTGATGCAGACTGCCAGACTGATATGTGGGCCGGCACTTCCCTTTCTTTTTGCTTCCTGGTGACTCTTCTCCTTTCTCCCCCATCCCTCCCTGTGACTAGAGGGTTGGAAAGTCAGGCTACTGTAGCGCCGGACCCTCAGTTGCAGCTTGAGAGAGAAGTGACAGGGAGCAGACCAACCCCTGTGGGTGATTCATTCACTGCTTTTGCTGTTTTGCATGAAAGGACTTGGGAATCTGTCATTTGGATCCTAGCCCTTTCTTTTCCCTTATCAAGTTCAAGAGTCCCGACTCTTTGTCTCATCAGAAAGAATATGAAAGTAATAGTTTATTCAATATTAAAGTTAAAAATAAGCTGAAAATATAAAAATGGTGTAATTGTTAACTTTCCATACCCTTGGATGAAAGATCTCATACACATTCATTGAGATTATTATTATTCCTAACTCAAAGAATTCTAAATATAAATGAATACTTTCTTTTACCCCTCCCCAACCCCCCCAAACAAACCAAATTTACTGCCACGGAGTTGATTCTACCCTGTATACCTGCCTGTGTGGTTTCCATAACTGCAACTCTCTATGGGAGTAGAAAGCCTCATCTTTCTCCTGTGGAGCAGCTTGTGGTTTCAAACTGCTGACCTTGTGGTTAACCTCCTAACATATAACTCACTACTCCACCAAGGCTACACACAGACACGATATGCAATTAGCATATTTATTGTTAAGATGGGCTCTCTGTCTAGTTGATTAACTCTCATCTCTAAGATGCTAAGCAGCTACTGCTTTGTGTATCATGGTTTGTTCCTTGTTCTCTGAATAAAGTCAAGACAGCATTACTTAGGTCTAGAGACCGCCTCCCCACAGGTGATGCAAGAGGGAGCTTTCTATTAGAAGAGAAGACAAGCTGCATTTATAATCCCAGTTTTGTGCCAGTTAGTGCCTCATGATATCACTCAAGAAACTGAAGCTCAGAAAGGCTAAGAAATGTGTCCAAGCTTCTTGCACATAGCTAGCATGAACTGAATTCTTCCCATTTTCCCTTCAGACCGTCCACGAGAAGGCAGGAGCCAGGGAGAAGGTTTGAGTTCCAGAAAGAGGCTGAGGCTTTCGTTTGAGAGAGGTCCTGGTGAAGGGAACTGGTGCCTCCAGCCAGCGACGGTGCCTCCCCACTCACAAGACCCTCTGTGGGCATGTGACCTGTAGGACGGCTGAGAAAAGACTGTCTGAAAAAGGGATCTGTCTGTGTTCCCTTCTGTGATTGGAGGGCTTCCTCGGTCCCCTAGGTGGTACAAAATTTGTGTTCAGCTGCTAACATACAGGCTGGCGGTTTGAGCCCACCCAGTGCTGTCTCGCAAGAAAAGGCCCTTTCGTCTCCTTCTGTTAAGATGTCAGACGAGAAGACCCGGTGGGCCGCTTCTATTCTGTAACACATGGGGTGACTGAGTGTGAATCGTTGGCAACTAGCATAGACCTTTCTGTTGCGCGTCCAGCGGGCTGTGTAACCCTGGGGCCTGTCCTGGTGTGTGTATTGGATGGGGCAGGCCTCCTGTTGCCTTTCCACTCAGATCTTTCCACCCTCTGGTTTGCAGGCCATGCCTCCTGCCGTGCCTCCCCATCGTTGCATACTCTGACTGGCTCCTTCTTCCCCTGCCCGTCTCAGAACCAGAGTCCCCTCCAACCTGGCGTGGCCACCCTGGTCTGCAGAGGGGATTGGAGTTTGGCCTTCCTGAGAGCGAATGGGACCCATTCCTTTGCTTCCCTGTAACCGTCCTTGGACCTGACCCAGCCAACAACAGTCTAGCCCTGGAGGAGCGCAACCTGCCTGCTGTGACCCGACTTCTCAAACCCTCCTCCGGCCCTGCTGGCTCTGAAGTGCCTTGTCTCCTGGCCTGTGTGAACCTGCCCAGCTTCCCTGCCTTCCCTCTGATGTCCAATGAGGCCTTGCACCTTGGCGAGTCTAGATGAGATCCTTCCAAGGAGCTGTTCTCTACCTCATGGAATGTTCCTCTCCCAGAAATTGCAATGACCTGGGTGTGTGTTTTCTGGGGGGGGGTGGTTATTGGACGAAGCCAAGAAATTCATCTAGGCTTGGCCACAGGATGGCTTAGAGCTGAGTCTTCTGTTGGGCAGGGTGCCAGCCCTCAGTTTGTTGTCCCCCAAACACGAGGGGGCTGACAGATGCCACTGTGCTCAGAGCAGCTTTCCTGCAGCTGAAATTCACTCCTAGATTCTCGGTCGGTTCAGCTGGGGCCGTCTGCAGACTCTGCCTCTGCTGTGCTCTCCTGTTTCCTCGAGGGCGGCTCAGAATGACTCAGCCCTCGGAGGTGGCCATCTGCAGAGGCTGGGACTTGGGATCTTTATTTCCCTGAGGCTTGGAAACAAGGCTGCTCACTGTTAAAAAGAGCCATGCTTTGTGAAGCCAATGCCTGGAGACCCTCCAAACACAGGGCCCCACTAACACTGGGCCAGGGACAAGGTGCTCATGCTCTGGACACGTCTCCCCAGACTGGCGCAAGTATTCGTCGTCACACATTTCATGTGCTCCCGGTGTATTTTTGAAATCACGTGCGTGTGAGGTACGCCTCTCTCGGAAGGTAGGAAACTAGACTGGGAGGACATGAGGACCTTGAGCAGAAACAACCACCTTGAGCTAGGCTGACAATGAGCCGAGAGAGATGCTCACCTGCAAATGAACTGCAGTAGACTGCTGATCTTCCCTGGTTGTCAAGAGACCTGCTGTTTCCTGAATGACTAGGAAGAAGGTCATAAATCTTTGGGGTGAGGACCTCGTTGACCCCCATTAAGTTGTTCTGCTTAGCTGACAGGTGTGATGTATTCTGATACCTCTCCCCACCTGCAGCCTGGGCTAGGATTCTCCAGAGAACATGCCAGAACGTGGTATCTGCCATTCAAGGGACTTAAGGGGTAGCCTCTCTCAGGGCTGTGTTGGCTCAGGGAGACCAGGGGCTAAGTGATTCTCTCTGCTACCTGGTTGTCTCCCCCAAGTGATACTGTGGAAGAGGTAACAGTCCTGGGGATTCTGAAGGGTTGTGACTGCTGACCTTGTATTGTCCCTTAGATCCCCCCATGTTGAGGACCAGGTATACTGCAGCTTTAATGCTTCCAGGGTAGGGCGGCCACCCCGATCCAGGCACCGCTGCCCCGTCACTTTCTCTGCAAGGACTCCTTATTCCCAGGTGTCACTCAGCATTCCGACAGAGCCCTGGTTGCCGGCCCTGCCTTCCTGTCCAGGGCTGTGATGTCGGATGTAGTAGCCTGGCTTTAGCAAGGAGGGGCGCCCAGCTCTCAGACCAACATGCCTGCTGCTCTCCTGTGAGACTGAGACCTGGGGCTTCTCTTTTGGAATACAACATATGAAGGGCTTTTTGTTATGTTGTGTTTTTTAATGTAAACTTGATTATTTTATTTCTAATTTAAAAATAAAGGACTTTATATTGATCATTCCACAGGTCTGGTTCTACTTTCCTGCAGAACACTTGGTGATTGGCTGCCACCACCTGGTGGTTTAGGATGGGGGTGCACATCTTCCCTAATGTGCACGAGTGTGCTGGACCGGATGGGCTGGAAGTAGTCTGGTCTTTGAACATGGATCCATCTCTCATAGAGTGCAGTGGGGTGGGATTGGAGTTTGACACCTTAGGTGTTCCCCACAAAAGAATTCAGATCGCTGACTAAGAGTAGCTCTAGAGCAGTGGTTCTCAACCTTCCTAATGCTGAGACCCTTTAATATAGCTCCTCATGTTGGTGGTGAACCCCCCCAACCATAAAATTATTTTCATTGTTACGTCATAACTGTAATTTTGCTGTTATGAAGTGGGTGACCCCTGTGAAAGGGTTGTTTGACCCCCAAAGGGGTCCCGACCCACAGGTTGAGAACCGCTGCTCTAGAGGGAAATGGAGTCTGTTGTGATGCTGTCTAGGGAGACAGGACATACGATACGAAACGTCCTCTGTTCATATTCTGGGTTCCAGAGGCCAGATCCATCTCCCCTTCCTTCTGTGTCCCCGTGCCCTTCACATCCCGTTTGATGTCCGGATTCGTGTTTGTCTCCCTTCTGGAACTCTAGCCTGCATGTCATTTCTCACTTGCCTTTTCTCTCCTCGTCTGGACGAGCAGAAGAAGATCATGATCATGGTCTGCTGCATAATCCTTGCGGTCATCTTGGCGTCTACCATTGGGAGCGTGTTTGCCTGAGAAAGGTGAGCCATCAACGGGGAAGGGGACAAGTCCTCTATCACTTATTTAAACCTTTCTGCTCTAGGGTGTCTGGTGGGACTAGGTGCTAGAATACATACAGGTCTGAAAAGTTAAAGAAAAGTGCACTGAGGAATAGTTGGAAGCAGGTGGAAAGGCAGAAAGCAGCTGTGTCCCGTTACCAGGTCTCTTAGCAGGATGCTTGTATGAGCCAAGGATGTTGTCCTACAGCAAAATTTAGGTCTCTGTATCTGGGAATGGCTAAAGGAGTTGTCTCACCTTAGAAGTAGCCTGAACTCTTTAGAAGTGGGCCCTGGTACTCTGCTCTAAGTAATTAGTGATTTTTAAGATAACAGACTCACTCTCCTGTTGTCTTCCTCAGCCCCCAGGATGGATCCCGACTGGCATTTCTAATCCTCCTTCCATCTCTGTGGGCCATCACTTCTCTACTGCAGACTCCACAGTGACTTCTTTCCATTAGGAAACCTCTTATGACCCAGGGCATCAATCGACTATTAAAAGTTATGCAAAGGGACTGCAAACTTAGGAAAATACAGAATCAGGTAGGGGGCAGGGGGGAAGGAACAGGTAATCCAGACAGAGAAAGCAGGTTGGGCATTGGGTTAAAGGGACGGTAGGGTAGAGAAGGCAGAAGGAATACTTGCCCCAAGGGCATGGTGGTGAAGGGGCAGGTAGTACCAGGCACCCAATTCAATTGGGTCTGTTAGCCTGTTTAAGTTGATTAGCGAGATCATGGCATTTATTGCTTTTGCAACTAAGCTTTAAAGTCTCAACTTCGGTCACCCCCACATCTAGTTTCTTTAGGGCCCAGGAGTAAGTAGTTAAAGGGAAGATGATCCGGGGATGGGAAACATGCAGGTCTTGCTCTCTGCCGTGTCCCCAGTGCTTCGCATAGTGCCTGCCACTTACAGGTGCTCAGTAAAGATTTGTTGTTGACTTGATTACTTGTAAGTAAACTCCTGACTGTGCCCTTGGATTTGACCTCTTTACACCCCTCAAGGCAGGATTGTTTCGGTGTGAGAGGTAGTATGGGGGCCTTTCAAAAAGTTAAGTTCTTTGAAAAATTCCATTACCTTTAATTCCATTTTTCCACAAACCTTTTCTGGCCTCTTGTATAAAGCTGACTAGGAACACACTGACCCATTAATGCAAAATTGCCAGAGAAGGCCCACGATCACAGCATTACCTTACTCTCTCGAGGAGTGGCGATGGTAGGATTCCATCACAGCTTCTCATTCTGCAATGGCGGGCCCCAGGAATGTTCAGTTCAGTAATTAAAATGCACACCCGCCCTCCACCCCCATGATAGAAATTGTAGTAGTTATCAGTACCACCAGATCAGCTCTTATACCATAACTAACAAAAAGAAAACTAAGATGTTAGAGAACGGTGAAAGGAGACGGTTGCCTCTTACCTGATTCATACTGCCAGCTGCAACCATGTTGGGTTACAAGGTATGTTTATGAAACAGTTCTAACAGTCCCCAACCCGAGGTTCAGGTGTTCAGCTTTAAAACTGCCTATGTGAATGAATTTTAACACAGGTCACTTGATTGCTACATGAACAAAGGCTCACTAAAATATATGAAAAACTATAGTACCCACCTCTTAAGGATTTTAAAAATTTGTTATCTTTGAAAGTGAATTATAAGTGAAAAGTGTGGTGTTAAAAAGAAAATGGGCTAACTCCATCAACCTGTCTTTCCTGTGATTTGAATTGGGGAGAGATTACTATTGGTCAGCTCTGAAGACCAGGTCTTGTTAAAGGCAAATAGGGAATTGGAACCAATGGGCCCTCACGCATCTAGCCGTAATGGGAGGGCTGTGTGGCACATGCGGAGCCCTGGTGGCAGTGGTTACGAGTTGGGTTGCTAATTGGAAAGTCAGCAGTTGAAACCACCAGCCAGAGGGAGAAAGATGAGGCTTTCTACTCCCAGAGTTAACAGTCTCGGAAACTCAGGGAAAGTGCTACCCCGATCCCATAGGGCCAGAGTCAGACGTGACTCAATGGCAGTCCGTTTGTTGGTTGTAGCACAGGGGACTGTGCAGGCCAGCAGAGAGAGAAACAGACCTAATCATAATCTGCAAGGCAGGACCAACCTAGGACAGGCCACACCATTCCACTCTCTCCTCTTGGCTCCCTCTGCTCGGAGGCAAGGGTAGGCTCCTTGCCATGCTGTTACCATCTTTCCCTCCAAGACTGTGAGATGGGCAGGTAGGCATCAATAAATACATGTTGAATCAATCACCCTGTGGGCTGTTTTTCCCCCCTTGGCTATTCCACAAGCATTATGGGATTTGTCTGCGGCTAGGAAGATTTCAGAGAAAAGAGCTCCTTGCTGTATAGAGCTGGGTGTGCCAAATACTTGCTTTAGCCCTGAAGACATTACCTTATGCTTGGGAGAACCAGAGCCTCTGATGGCCAAGCATGCCTGTTTCTGAATCAAAGGGTTAAAGGTCACCATTGAGAAGTTATTTCCTGATGATGCTCAAACATTATTATAAATATAGGTACTTAAAAAAACCCAGTAAATACACACACACCCTTCCCCAAATCACCTACCAGTAATTATATGCTGCTCCTTATTTCTGATGTAATTAATAAGTTTACTGTACAAGGGTTCCCCACAGCCCTGACATGTAAGCTCATGGGAAGAAACACACAGATTCCGCCTGCTTCCATCACTCACGTCCATTTATTTCTCACACAGTCACTATACTCGCTCAGGCATGTAGAACTTGCCCCAGTACTGGCCCTTCTGCGTCAGGTCATATGGGCTCAGATATTTCCGTATCCCGAGCATGTTGGCGGTGGCAATGCGCTCAAAGGTCCAAGGGTTTTGGTTGTTCCTTTCACGTTCCTCTTGATCCTTCCGCATCTTTTCTAGCATCTGGCGACTCACAGCCTTTGCCTCGAAGGGCAGCTTGTGGGCAACCTGGTTGAGGAACCTTTGTACCTCTTTGAATTCACAACGCCCACCCATCTCCACAATGAAGCGGCCAGCCTTTACAGGTGTCACGTAGTGATCAATGGCACCTTTGCCGCCCCCCATGCGCTGCCCTACACCCTTGCGGGTGATGGGCTTGAAGGGAGCTGGAACTCGCCAAATGGCAAACATGTTCTTGGGGTCCATAGAGCGGTTAATTGTCAGGCGCATCATTTCAAAATGGCCCCAGCGGAGGTAACCACCACCCAGTGCCTAAAAATAAACAAAGAAATTAGGAACACACAGGAATTGCTTGTCACCGTGGCTTCAATGATGCATATAAAAATATTAAATTCTAGTAAATACCACGAAAGAAAGGTTAGACAGCAGACAATGTCAGAGAACAAGGATGTACCCACTTCAATGGGTGGTCAAGGAAAAACCTCTTTAACGAGGTGCTATTTAGACTCAACCAAGAAAATGCACGGCAGCACGCGCGTGCACACGCACACACCACCACCACCACTAAACAGAAAGAGTGTGGATTTGAATAGAAAGCCAGTGTGGCTGGAACAGTGAGCCCAAGGTTTTGAGAGGTGGGTAGGGGCAGGTCACACCGACTGAGGGAAGAGATTTTAAACTACCACTCTGCCTGCCTGCTTGCCTGCCAGGGAATAAATCCTGTTCCACATTCATCTGTTTAGCTACCTGCATGAAGACTTCATGAAAACTGGTAAGTAGGGGGAGAAGGGAGGAAGGGGACAAAAGCTGATAGCAAGGGCTCAAGTAGAAAGAACATGTTTTGAAAATGATGGCAACAAATGTACAAATGTGCTTGCCACAATGGATGCATGTATGTATTGACAAGAGCTGTATGAGCCCCCAATAAAATGATTTAACAAAACAAAACGGTAAGTAAGAGCTATCCAATTTCCTAAAATACCAAGGATTTTTTTTCTTGTAAGAGGTTTGAGAAGATCCGATGGTCTAACAATGGGCAAATTAGGTGGCTGCTCCTGCTTTCATGTTGCTTCCCCTTTGTAAAGCCAGGTAAAATGCAAACGTTGACTGGTCTCTAGCAGCCTCTGTGCACATCAGTTTAAAGAGCAGTTGCTCTACCAACCCATCGAGTCAAGACTAGAATGAACTTGAGGGTTTCAGATTCTGCTAAGCCCTGGCTGCCATCCAGTGGGCTGCCCGTCACCAAACTCACCAAGATCCCAAAATTGCCTTCTGTGAACTCGGTGGCTTCCGTGGAAGGTCCCCGAATATCTTTCAGATTTTTAGGTTCTCTCCTCACTTTCGGCACAAGTGGTACCCTTTCAACAAACTTGAGTTTAGGCTTCTCAGGTATGGAAACATCTACAAGGAGGACAGACAGCCAAGCGTAACTACAAATAACGTGTCTCAAAAAATTGCTTTTCTTCCTAAATAGTGATCAACCAGGTAACAATTTTACCGCCAAACAGTAACTTCAAAGGCTTGCTAAGTTTATCTTGTGGATGCTTTTATTGACACCTTTTGGTTATGACAATGGCCAATGCAAACGCTGTTTCTTTGAAGATCATAAACAAAAATGCACGTATTTTACTATGTATTAGCATTAAAGGTGACTTTGGGAAAGCATAGGGAGCCATGGTGGTACAGTGGTTCTAAGTTGGGCTGCTAACTCAAGGTTAGCAGTTTGAACCACCAGTTACTCTGTGGGAGAAAGATGGGGTCTTCTACTCTTGTAGTTAGTTTCAGAAACTCAGAGGGGCGGTTCTATCCTGTCCTATGGGGTCGGCATCTATTCAATACAAGTGAATACATGTACTCAGTTCCATTGGTAACATATAGTATTATAAGACACGGTAAGAGAATAGCACTAGCTAACTTTTTATCTGGGGGGGGGTGCGTTTGTGTGTATGAATTTTAACTATATCCTGCTAGACATGGAGCTAAGTGCTTTATATACATTATTTTATCGAATCCTTAAAACAATTTTATAGCTTTGCTATTTTGAGCTTTCAATGATCACAAAATGAATATACAAACACATCTATGTAACTCATCCAGGTCAAGAAAGAACATTAAATAGATGGTATTTTATCTGTTTTATAAGTGAGCCCTCAGGCCCAGTGACTGTAGACCAAAACCCAGAGTGTAACTACATTTTAAAAGAAAACCAAGTGATATGGCCTCTCTGGATGTCAATGGGCCTAGAAATAGAAAACAAACAAGCAAACAAAAATAAGGGGGCTTCAAAAGGTTCATGGAAAAATGGAGTTAAGAAAAATGAGTAGAGGGACTTGCAATCACCCAGCTGACAAAACATGGGGACTGTTGAATGTAAAACTGATGACTTGCTCTGTAAACACCCATTTGATTCACACACAAAAAGGGGGAAATAATTCCACAAGTTCTGGAAGCCCATTTGTACACTGTACTTGGGAGAAGGTTGAAGCTTACTGCTCCAGTGAAGATTTACAGTCTCAGACACCCACCAGGTTGCTAATCAGTTGGAATTGACTTTCATGGCTCAATTCAAGGAGTGAGTGCATGCGAAATGATTACTTTCTTTTTGGAGGGTGGAATGTATGCCTTTGTAACCTGGGACCTTCAGCTCAGTGAGTTTAGTCCTCATCCCTTTGCATCGCCAGGCTTCTCATGCCGGGACCTGCACAGACCCTACAAGGCGAGACAGTATACTGGTGAGGGTGGAAAGGCAGGACTGCAGGCCAGGCAGGCAGTCTCTTCTTAAAGTCTGGACTTTGCTCGACAACTTAGGTGAAAATAAAATGTTAACTTTTTTGGCAAAATTTTTGTATTAACTTTATCTATACAAATACTATAATAAACAAAACAATATTTTGTAAAAATCAGTGATAACATATGAATGTTGATGGCCAATTTAACTGATTTTGTGAGTTCCAAGATAACTAGGTTTTATTAAGTGGAAACTTATGACTACTTGTCATGAAATTGTAGCTTTGTATTGAACAAACCCGACTTCAGGATCTCCTCCAATTTCTCCGGTTAAAGCGTTTCCTGCTCTTCTAGATGGAATTCCACAACACTGTATTTTAAGGCATCAGCTGGGAAGATTTTAAATCTAATAGTACTTCAATCTAAATCTCCACTATTGGCTCTTGAATGGACCGGGTAAATACCTGTGAAGGGAAGTAACCTGGCCTGTAAGGATTAAGCCTAGGAAACTCTTGGGCCAGTTCCACTCTGTCACACTGGATCCCTGTGAATGGGAATCAACCCGATGACAGACAACATTAAGGGATTAATATGGCTTAGCAACACCCAATTAACTGTCTTTGTTAATGAGGTAATATGATGAGGTGATTTTTCCTTCAAACTTACAGGTATAGTCTGCAAATACATGATTTTGAGAATAATTTAATGTTAACTTCAACATACAACTACACTGTTATCATCATGATTTGGAGTTCAAAGAAACAGATCCTTAAAAGACTGAAATAACCCACAGGCCAAGAGATTGGTGTTTTTCCCTTTTCTGATTAAACAAATGTGCACCACCAATGTTTCAACAAGTAAGGCAAATGCCATGAATGTAAAAGCTGTGGTTTACAATGTGTACCACATTTAAAAAGCTAACTTTTAAGTCATTTAAACATTTCCATTGTAAAACAAACGACTTTATGATGGAGTAAAATCCTACCCCCACCTTCCCAATTTTTATATGCAGCTCCTGGATAGAACTTAGTAATACAGTCACTTCTGGGGCCCAATTATGTATAGAAAAGAAGGCCATCAGAAGTCTAAGTCACTAATACATATTTTTTGAGGCTCATACTACATGGGAGGCTTCAAAGAGCCCGTGGAGTAAAAGTATCTTTTAATTCTATTTTCCCACAAACTTTGATAATTCCTCATATGTACAGGAAAAAGATTCTGATTTACAAAAACCGAGGCATACCGCATACGTTGATAATTTTGCGAATTAATAGCTTTTCACTTATTTTTCCTTGACTGCATATATGTACGTAACCTTATTTGAAGAGCCCGTCAAAAGTCCAAATGTAAGGCCAATCAGTTCGGGCTGCGGGTAGATCATGACGCCGCCGCCACTGGTCGGCCCTGGGGGCACCTCCCGTGTAAGCGCAGGTACCCGTCCTGTCCTTCACTTCTCCAGCGCTTACAGCCCTGCGCGGCATATGGACGCCTCAAGAAGTACTGGTGAATCGGAATAAAGGGCACGCGGGCCGGGATCCATCAGAGGCAGCAGGTAAGACTAAGATGAAAGTGGTAGGCACAATCTCACCTTCGAAGGTTGGCACCGGGAGCAGCGTCTTGAGGCCAGCACTGGGGGCCGAGGTCGCCCACGACCCTACAAAGATACATTCGGTTAAGCCACGAAGGGGATCAAGGTCGGGGCCGAGTGCCAATGGCAGAATACTCCGGCGGCGGTGGTCGGAAGGGTGGCACGAGGCCCCCCCAAAGAGCATCCCTTTGCACGAACCCCTGGGTGGGTGAGGGGGGTGGGGACCTAAGGATGCGACGCCCCCTAAGCAGCGCTTCAATAACCGTAACACACTTAATTTTGGTTCGCGGCGGCCTAGGTCCTTTTCCCTAGGGACCAGTGGGCGTCCTCACCTGACAGGGGACCCCGCAGGAGCGGCGCACCGGCGCGAGCCAGCTGCCTGGGCCACATGGTCACGCGCGTGCGGCCGAGTGCGTCCCCCCACCGTGCGGGCGGCGAAACCCCCACCCGGAGCCGAGGAACGACGCACGGAAGTCACCACGGTACGGCTCCAGGCGCCGCTCCGCCAGACCGGAAGCCGTGTGCACGCCCGGTCCCCTGCTGAGGTTTCCGCCGGAAGTTGGGGAAACTGCCCCCGCGGAGCTCGGGTTCCGGCGCTGAAGCAGGTCGATCGCCGGTCGAGTCCCGCCCTCGGGGCGTCTCCGTCCCAATCCGGTCTGATCGTGGACCGCGCGGCGCCGCGGGACGTTTTCTCCGCAGAGAAGCGGGCGGGAAAAGACTAGTGATGCTTAAGAAGTGAGTCCCTTACCACTCTTCACGAGGGGAGCCAAGAGCAGACACGCAAACAGAAACCCTGACGGACTCGTCCTCGGTTTAACGCCATGCAACGTGCCAGACGTTAGATCCCACTGTTGCTTTTATTCTTCCCGACAAATAAGGAATGTAGGCAACCCGTGCCGCAGGGGGTAAAAAACGAAAACAAACTACAAGCCTCTTTAAAGTTAAAAACCAAACGTTTTATTATAGCTAAAAAAAAAAAGACATTTTGCAAAATGGGGAAATACAGTCATAAGGCCTTGACCACGTGATCTAAAGGGCTAGAGGCTAGTAAAAGCCAAAATTGCAAGAAAGGGGGTGGTGGTGGAGGTGGGATCCAGTTGGGACCTTTCTGATCGGTTAAATTTACCAAGCTGCAAGTGGCGGGATCTTGGTGTACCACTCTTGTCGGAGTTGACCTCCTTTGCAAAGAGGGGGCTTCCTCGAGACCGGACTTGTCTGACCAAGAATTTCCTGGGACACTTTAAAACACAGCTGTGAGTGCAGAGTTAAAAAGGGTTCAGAAAAAAAAAAAGCATCCCTATAAGGAGGTCTAAAGATATGGCTCAGTCAGCACAAGCCGAATAACTTCATAACGTGGGTCATTTCACACCATGCATTTGAAACAAGCAGAGCAGGGTGAGCAAAGCCGAATTTTCCTGTAGAAATTGCTTGCATCCAGGTCTACTGTAGGAGCCTGGCTATACTGGACTGATAACTGTAAGGTCAGCGGTTCATAACCAAGGTCTCCCTCCAAAAAGATGAGGCCTTTTACTCCCATCATGAGTTACAGTCTTGAAACCCATAGGGGTAGTTCTACCCACAGTATCACAGACTTTGTGATTATCTGCACACTAAATGTGCCTCAAAAGAGTACATGAACTTTATCACAGCTACTTATCTCTATCCTAGGAGTAGTTCCATAAAGGGTCAAAACTCCCCTTTGATGTGTGAGTCTTCCGAAGGTGGGAGATCTAAATGTCCTAGATCTAGGTGTCTAAAATTCTGAAACGGAGTGGGGCTGTGGGCTTGTGTAATCCTGTGGATCAGTATGACACTTCCTTAACCAAGTGCAAATCCAAGTACCTGATGACCCAGCAATCTCTCTCCTATACCTCAAGGAAATGAAGACTGTAACACAGTGGTTCTCCACCTTCCTAATGCCACGACCCTTTAATACAGTTCCTCATGTTGTGGTGACCCCCAACCATAAAATTATTTTCCTTGCTACTTGATAACTGTAATTTTGTTACTGTTATGTTTTCCGATGTTCTTAGATGACCCGGTGAAAGGGTCATTCGACCCCCAAAGGGATTGCCACCCACAGGTTGAGAACTGCTGCCACAAACAGACATCTGCATGCCTATATTTATTGCAGCAATTTACAATAGCAAAAATATAGAAACAGCTCAAAGCCCCCAACTGTAGAGGAGTACATAAGCAATCTTTGGTACATTGACACTATGGAATTTTATGTATTGATAACAATGATAACTGTCTTAAACACCACCGGACAAACACTACTATGGACAAAGCTAGAGAATATTGTGCTTAGCAAACTCAGACAATCTTACAAAGATAATTCATATCACCATTGGTATAAGGAAAAACAAAGTAGAAGAAATGTGGTTTACACATCAATAGACAGCAGAATGACTAAGAGGAGGCCAGAGCTGGGGGAGGAGCAGTAAGGGGAGTGCTGGGACAAGGAACACATATCATAATGGAAGGTTTACTAGGGGAACCTTCCAGATTCCTTACCCCTCGGTTCTAGCCATTGGTCTGAAAAAAGTGGCTTGAAAAAAGGAAAACTGAAGTGGATTGGGGGTGTTTAGTGACATCCAAGTTCATTTCAAACATGGGAAGAAAAAATCAAGCTGAATATTGTGCAAAATCGCCCTCAGTAGAGAACAAGGGGGAAGCAGACGGAGTCTTTAATTTCTCTGCAAGTCTTTTAGTGGCCTGACACTTTCATTTCTTTTAAAACTACTAAGAATGAAATTCACAGTTGTACAGTTAATAGTGATTAGAATAGCAGTGACAGTTATGCATTAAGCTGCTTACTGCCTGGTCAGCGGTTCAACCCCCCTACCCAGTCTGCAGGAGAGAGATGAGACTGCATGCTGTAGTCAAGATATACAGAGATGGAACCCCTGAGGTACATGTCATTCTGTCCTCTAAGGTCCTTGTGAGTCAGAAGAGCTGCGACAGCAGGAGGTGGCGGTGGATAAGAATGTCTGTGGCTTTCTGCAATGGGTTGGTAGGTACAGAGGAGGGTACACAAAACAGTGACTGTGTTCTATAGGAACTTGTGTCTGTCGTGACCTATAAGGGGAGTTCAAATAGCTGACATCGAAATATCAGAAGTGTTCATAAAGGGCTGAGAAAAAAATGGAACCAAAATAAACCCCAAACACTGCCAGCGAGTCCATTACGATTCACAGCAGCCCGATAGGACAGGGTAGAACTGCCCCTGTGGATTTCCGAGACTGTATATGGGAGTAGAAAGCCTCCTTTCTTCGGCCGAGTGGCTGGTGATTTTGAACTGGTGACTGTGGTGAGCAGCCCAATGTATAACCACTACACCAAAAGGGCAGGCAGGACCTAAAGCCCCCCCTGGCCACTTCCACCTTGAACATGATTTCCCCCACTCCCTGGTGGTATAGTGGGTTAGGCATTGCGTTGCTAACTGCAAAGTCAGCAGTTTGGAACCATCAGCCACTCTGGGAAAGACAGATGAGGCTTTCCGCTCCTGTGAAAACATACAGAAACACAGGGCAATTCTGCTCTGTCCTGTAGAGTCACCAGGAGGCAGAATTGACTCAGTGGCGGTCAGATGTTCTTTTTCTTGGGTCCCTTCAAAGTATACGAGGCAACGTCTGGCGATCCTCCTTGCTAAGGAGAGTTTTGATCACATTTCTCCCGAGACCCATTTGTTGCTGCTAGCAGTCCATGGGAATTTGGCCATCCTCCGCTCACCTTCAGGAATGCCCCCATTCCGTCCCAATCTTCCCTTTTCATTGTCCAGGGTTGAATGTACATGAGCCAATTGGAAATGTCCTGACCTGGGCCAGGTATACTTTAGTCTTCAAAGTGACATCTTTGATCCTGAATACTTTGAAGAGTATTAAATACTTTCCTTTTGTACAGCTCTTTAGAGACACTTCTCATTTGCATTTCAGTGGCAGCTCTTTGTAGAAAGCGGAGTCTCAGAGACTGAATGATTTGTCCCAAGAATATGATGCAAAGGGGGCCCTGGTGGCATAGTGGTTACATATTGGTCTGTTAATGTCCAGGTCAGCAGTTTGAAACCTGCTCTGTGGAGGAAGGTGGGACTTCCTACTCCTGTAAAGTTTGACAGTCTCTTAATCCCACAGGGGCAGTTAGTTCTCCCCTGCCCTTTAGGGGAGCCCTATACGGTCAATTCTGTCTTGACCTCTGGGCTCGCTATGAGTGGACTCAATGGCAGTGAGTGAGCATATGATACAAAGTAGGGGTCCCGTGTGGTGATCCCGAGGCGCTTCTAGCTCACTCATATTGACCCGCTGGGGCCACCAGGGATGTTTGAAGAAACCCTTAACCCTCAAGATAGAAAAGCCAACGGCAGAGTGCATGCAAGATCCTTGTCTGACATCCTCTCACCGAAGGGTCACAGGAAGCGACTAGCCAGCCAGGGTGCAGTCTAGCACCGAGGACACATATGACATTCCTCCAGTTCTTTGAGGTTTCCTCCCCACCACTATCATGACCCCTGTTCTACCTTACAAATCCGGCTAGACTGGAGCATGTCAGGAACAATGATGGGAGTAGTGATCCCAGGAGGAGAGGGGGAAGGGAGGGGAAAAGGAGTAGAAAAGGGGGAGCCGATCACAATGATTGATGTTATCATATACCCCCCCCCAGGGGACAAACAACAAAAACATGGGTGAAGGGAGATAACAGATGGTATACGATATGAAAATAATAATTATTTATGCTTGATCAAGAGGTCATGAGGGGTGGGGAAAAGAGCTGATACCAAGGACTCAAGCAGAAAGACAATGTTTTGAAAATGATGATGGCAACATATGTACAAATGTGCTTGATAGAATTGTTGTATGGAGTGTTATAAGAGCTGTTAGAGCTCCCAATAAAATGATTTATTTAAAAGGATCTACATATAACCTCCTCCCTGGGGGACGGACAACAGAAAAATGGGTCAAGGGAGATCTCAGGCAGTGTAATATATGACAAAATAACTTATAAATTATCAAGGGTTCATGAGGGAGCGGGGAGCAGGGAGGGAGGGGAAAAATGAGGAGCTGATGCCAGGGACTTAAGTAGAGATCAAATGTTTTGAGAATGATGAGGGCAATGAATGTACAAATGTGCTTGACACAATTGATGTATGTATGGATTGTGACAAGTTGTATGAGCCCCTAATAAAACGATTAAAAAATTTAATAATAAATAAACAGACAAACAAACAAACAATGGTTCTGGAGTGGCAGATAGAGCAGAGCCCCAGAGGCCACAGCAACAAGACTAGGAGACAGGATGGAGAAGCCCTACTGAGACCACGAGGCACAGTCAGAAAGGCGCTCTGTTTTCATAGAGAGTTACGCCTTGGGAACCACATGGAGGTGGATCTCCTGGGTCTTGTAGGGGTGCCATGACTCGGAAGCAACTCCCCAGAAATAGGTGGGTGATGGAATCTTTATGAGAGTGGATTGCCTGGCCTTTTCTCCTGGGGTGGCTGCTGGTGTGTTTGACTACTGACTGGTTAACAGCTGAGAGCTCAACCACTGTATCATCGGGATATCTGCATGTTTGCATGGGCTCCTCTGAAGAAATGACAATGGGTCAGGGAAACTACCGTTGGGTGCTAGTCAGTTCATCCCACGGGGTCAGAAATGGGGATGCAAGATCAGGGCCAGGAAAGATCTTCCTGGACTGGGAAAAGTGGCAGATGAATAACCCTCTCCCTACCCTTCTGTGTGCCTACATTGGTCTGCCTGACAGGACAGAGCTGGGGAGGGAAGCAGCTTTACCTCTGAATGGAATTCAGAGTTTTGACTATTAGGTACTATTAGTGGACTCTGTTTTTTAAAATCATTTTATTGGGAGCTCTTACAGATATTCCAACAGCCCATAATTCAATTAGATCAAGCATAATTGTACAGTTGTTATCACCATCACAGTTTCAAAATATTTTCTTTCTTCTCGAACTCTTTGATATCAGCCCTCACGGAATCATCACTCCCATTACTGTTTCTGAAAGGTTATCTATCTTGGCTTTCATGCATCAAATGATCTTAATTATACAAATGAACATACGCAGGCCTAACAAGATTGATGCGGTAGAACAAAAACCATAATAGTAAGGGGAGGAAAGATAAAAAAATTAAAGGATAGTTATGTGTTTCATCACTGCTATACTGCATCCTGGGTTTATCATTGCTTCTGTGTGGCCCTTCTGTAAGGGACTGTCCATTTATCTTCTAGGTGGATTTTGGGTCTCTACTTTGTCCATACTCTTTCAGGTCAATTTGATTGCTTGTTTTTGAACTTCTTTTTTTTTTTTTAAATCAATTTATTGGGGCTCATACAATTCATCACAATACATAGATTAATTGTGTAAAGCACACCTATACATTTGTTGCCCTCATCATTCCCCAAATTCACTTTCCTCTTGGGTTCCCGGAATCAGCTAATTTTCCTTTTTTCTCCTCCCTCTCCTTTCCCCATCCCCACTCCCGTTTTTGAACTTCTAATACCTATCCCCATCCATACTTTGTGATCACACAGGCTGGTGTGCTTCTTCCATGTGGGCTTTGTTGCTTCCCTGCTAGATGGCCACTTGTTTAACATCAAGCTTTTAAGATCCCAGATCTTGTATCTTTTAATAGCCGGGCACCATCAGCTTTCTTTACCATATTTACTTATGCCTCTATTTTGTCTTCAGTGATTGTGTCAGGAAGGTGAGTATCATAGATTGCCACATTATTAGGACAAACCGTTCTTGTACTGAGGTGAGATTTAAGTAAAGACTCAAAGTCCTTCTTCTTTGCTGTATTTATATGTATATACATACATAGACACATAAACCTATCTTTAAATATTTACATATATACATATCTATATTTATACTTATATATATATATAATTTTTACTTTCTTCTTTTTTCTTTCCTCCTGCCCACTATTATGTTTACCCATTGTTCACCTCTCAATAATTCCTCTCAGATACATTTAACTTGATAAAACTCTACCAAGAATGCTACACCCTCCTCCTTGCCGTCAATTTAGAACCCTTGCTATTCCCTTGTCCCTGTTGTTAATGGCTCACCATTCACCTCCCTCTGTCTCCTCCCCTCCCACCGCCCCCCCAGACCCTGTGGACTCTTAGTCATCTTGTGCTGTGATAACAGACATACCATCAGTGGGTAGCTTTAACACATCCATCCTCCCACAGTGTAGGAGGCTAGCAGTCAAAATTCAGGGCGCCAGCTCTAGGGCAGGGCGGCTCTCTGTCAGCAGCTCTGGGAGAAGGTCCTTATTCTCTGAGTCTTTGTCAACCCTTACGGGAGCCCTGGTGATGCAGTGGTTACACATTGGTCTGCAATCTGAAAGGTCAGTAGTTCAAAGCCACCAGTTTCTTCTGTGGACAAAGATGGGGCTTTTTACTCCCATAAAGAGTGATAGTCTTGGAAACTCATAGGGGCAGTTCTACCCCGTCCTATCAGGTCATTATCACTGAGCATTGATTTGAGGGCAGGGAGTTTGATTTTGGTAATTTTCCTGTGGCAGGGCTTCTGCCTTCCCCCATCTGTACTAGCGGCTCTGCCCTAATCGCCTCTCTTGGAATCTCAAAGGTAATTGGCTTCAGACACACCCTTCAACGATATGGACTCGTTAGCATAACAAAGAAAACCCACTCCCAAGTGGGATTAGAACCACAGGTATAGGGATTAGGATTTATCACCTGCTTTGTGGAGGACAAGAAGCAGTGGCGCTAGAGCTGTCCATCCAGAGAACTAAGGGATGACCGGCATTTCAGCCTCCCCAGCTCTGAGATCAGAACCAGAGCCGGGGGGTGGGGGGTGGGGGGTGGGGGTGGGGGGGCCCTACTGTGTCACTACGGACTTCTCTGAGGGAACACACTTAAATGGGTTCTCAACCTTCCTAATGCCGCCCCCCTTTCATACAGTTCCTCCTGTTGTGGTGACCCCCCAACCATAAAATTATTTTCGTTGCTACTTCATAGCTGTACTTTTGCTACTGTTAAGAATCGGGTGACCCCTGTGAAAGGGTCGTTCGACCCCCAAAGGAGTTGAGACCCACAGGTTGAGAACTGCTACACTAGAAGGTCCTAGATCAAGCGAAAGAAATATGTGGGACCAAACCACACAACCACACATACAACGACAACACAAACGAGACACACTGGTCGGAAAGCTCCCAGACCCTGGGCCCTCGTCACCCTGCAGCTCTGAAGTGTCGGCGTTCACCCGTGATTCCACTTTGAGCCAAACAATGCACAGGCGTGGAAGGTGACAGCACGGCCAGGGAGGCACACGTGCCTTAGAACAGGGATCCGTGCAAGATCAAAGGGTCAGCGTTTGCAGTGGGACAAAGTTCCAAAAGTAGGAAGGGAGAGGAAGTAGGATGACGCATGGAAACAGGAAGTACAGGGAGGAGGTGAAAGGAGGGCTACCCCACTGTGGGGCTCAAAACCTCTGGCCTGAAACAAAAAGTGTGTGGATGGTTGAATAGGAAATTAATTTGTTCTATAAACCTTCAAGTCCGTAATAAAAAAGTTAACAAACAAAACCAAAACCAGAGCGTGTGTGTTATTGAGCTCTCAAGAGGTCCATTGAAGAGGTCAATTTAAAGAAAGTTTAGCCTTTACCAAGCACGGCCAGTAGAGGTCACTAAAGCACTTGTTACCGCTCCAGAAAGCAGGTCCAAATCAGGTGTGGCCCCTAAGCATCAGAAGAAAGCACATATGGATGTGTTTGCATGTGGTTTGTAGACTTTAACGGATGCTTCCCTACTGCAGTGGGCATATCTGTATAGGAAGCTTATTGCGAACAGTATTCATATCTTGGAGAATATAATTCTTAAGATTTTTCTGAACGAGAAGGAATTTGAGAGCTGATTCTAGGCTAACCCCCCCTCGTTTTATAGGTGAGGAAACGGATCCCGACTTTAATTAGAGGCTTGCCCGCATCACTCTGCTTGTTAACTAGCAGAGGCAGAATGGTCAGGCTACTCAAATGCTTTGCATTCCTTCCAGGTTCACACTGTCTGTAGACTGCCTTTTCCAACTGGAATTAATTTTTTTCTGAGTTTACTGTATTGCTTCAGCATACTCCCCTCCCCCCTCATCTGCCAGGCACCACACGAGGTGAGGACATGCTAGCCAGCAACACCTGTCTCTTGTTTGTGGGGCTGTGAGAAAATATCGGTGGAAGCAGTGAAATGAGGCCTCTCAGGGAATGGTAGATTTCTCCCTGGGTAAGTCTTCTCTGGGTATGAGCAGCTGGTCTTGGCTTTGGTTTAGATATTTTTCATAAATTTGCGTACCGCCATCTTAAACACACACACACACACACACACACACACACACACACCCTAGGTGTCTTAGTCAATGATATTAACATGTGCCTTCATTTATCGCGCTCAACAGCTAAAAGAGGAATTAGAGGGACCAAAGCTTAAAATGCACAATGGCCCCATGTGAACAAAGAAAAAGTAAAATAAAACCTTTCATAGTGAAAGTGTGACAAATGTAGAAATGTATTTGGAAACAGAAAATGTATTTGGAAACATATGTCAAAAAAATCCAAGTAAGGCTTGGGAAATAGTATTCTTAACAAAATGTATGGGACGTCTACCTATGTAGGCACTTCCAGATGGCTTGGTTTATGTTGTGATCATTTATCCCTCTTTTATAACTGATGATAGTGGCACTCGTTTTTATACTGATTTCAAACGTAAATTCACTCTATGAAGGCCCTTCCTGAAAGCAGAATGGCAGCTGTGACGTACAGTGTCCCCCTCATTCCACCTGAGGGGATGGCATGGGGGTCACGGCTGAGCCCCTCCTGCTTCAGTGGGGAGATGAAGAAGCTGGCGCCACACCAGCCTTCAGGCTGATTGTCACAAGGCAGAGGTCCACCTGGCCTCCCCCTACTGCTTCCTCTACCCTCTTCCCACACCAGCGGTCTCTCCCATCGGATTCTGCTCCTCTGCTAGGCTTGATAACTCGCTGCAGTGGCCACACACATCTCCCAGCCAAGACTCGCGCTTATGGGCTTTGCTAGGGAAGCTAATGGGTTACAAGAGGATGAGGACGCAGGTCTTTTCTCTGCAGCACCTCTCTCAGCCATGCTGGCCATCTCCCGTCCTTGGCTTTTCAGCCACATGGCCCCTTGGTCTCTTCCTGGTTCCACACACTGGCAAGCCTGCCGCTCTGCTTCATGGTCTCGATGCTGAGCACAAGCTCCACTGGTGATTCCTCTTTCTCGAGGGTCCCCGGATTCTCCCTCTGTGCTTATGAGACGACTCACTCTTCTATACCCAGTAGAATGGCAAAACTGACCAGTCCCCTCGATGAGTGTTTCTCCTACCCCATGTCCCTGGTTCCACCCAACTGTTTGGTGGGAGTTGCAAAGACCGGGAGCGAAGAGTCACTCCAAGGAATTCCACTTCACACACATCCCACCCATACAAGGGAACCCATGCGTTATGATGATGATGTTGTTGTCATTAACTTACTACTCCCCTTCACACTTTCCCTCAGTCCCGCTGATATATCCCCACCTAGCACCATGAATTCACCTAAAACAAAGTCTTCACATCTGAAGCCGATTGGTGTGGTGTCCTCCCCTTCGTCTGTGTTTCTATCCACAACGTTTTCAGTAGCCCTTTCCGCCGCCCCCCCCACGCAGATTGCCTGGACCTTCTTCCCGGTCTGTCTTAGTTCGGAACCTGTGCTGAAATCTCTCGTGGGTATTTGAAATACAGTGGCTTCCGGCATCAGTGCAAACAGCAAGCCACCATGGTACAGATACGCGGTGAAACTTGCTTTTGCACAAAGAGTAGCCAACGTGCACAGAAATAAAAGATGAAGTGAATGAGTGAAACAGAGACCTTCAAGGGCAGATTGAGAAGACAAAGTGAAGTATCTTAGGGAAATGCACAAAGACCTGAACGTAGGAAGCCCAAAGGGAAGGCTGTGCGTGGCATTTCTCAAGCTGGAAGAACTAGAGCATCCATTCAAAGCTTACGCTGCAATATTGAAAGAGTCTATTGGCAAAAGGAGAGGAAGATGAAGCTTTCTACTCCAATAAAAAGTTACCGTCTCATCTTTAAAAAAAAGTTAGAGCCTTGGAAACCCACAGGGTCAGTTCTACCCCGTCCTGCAGGGTCGCTGTGAGTAGGAGCGGACTTGAGGGCCATGCGTTCCGTTCATGGCAAAATAACGAACGGCGCAGGAAGTAGCAAAGAGGATGAACGGACTACACAAAATCACTGTACCAAAAGTAATTCTTCAATATTCAACCATTGTAGGAGGCAGCATCTGGTCAAGAGCCAAAGGTACTGAAGGAGGAAGTCGAAGCTGCACTGAAGGCGCTAGTGAAGAACAAGTCTCCAGGAACTGACAGAATAGCAATCGAGACGTTTTAACAAACTGATGCAGTGCCCGAAGTACCTGATGGGAGAGATCTGTATTCGTGCCCATTCCCCCCACCCCCCAGCCCATCTTAAAGAAAGGTAGATGCACAAATTACTGAACAATTTCTTTAATAGCACACACAAGTAAAATTGTGTTCAAGATAATTGAAAAAGTCCCAGCAGTTCTTGGATTGGGAGCTGCCAGAAATTCAAGCCAGATTCAGAACAGTATGTGGAACAAGGGAGATCACTGCCGATGCCAGATGCATCTTGGCTGACACTGGAGAGCACCAGAACGATGTATTTTTTTGACTAGGCAAAGTCAGTAGACTGGGTGGGTCATAACAAACTATAGATGGCCTTGAGAAGCATTGTAATTGCAGAACTCTTAACTGTGCTCATTCAGAACCTGAACCCAGAACAAAAGGCAGTCATTTGAATAGAAGGATGTGGTTTAAAACCAGGCCAGATGTGTGTCAGGACTGTATCCTTTCACCATACTTGCTCAGTCTGTATGCTGAGCCAATAATCTGAGAAGTTGGACTATATGAAGAAGAACAACGCATCACGATTAGAGGAAGACTCATGACCAACCTTCGAGATGCCAGTGAGCAACGTTGCTTCTGAAATTGAAGAAAGCTTGTAGAATTAACTGATGATCAGAGACCACAGCCTCCTGTATGGGTTACATCTCAACACAAAGAACATAAAACTCCTCATAACCAATTAAGAACAGCATGGTCCATGGAGAAAAGATAGAAATTGTTGAGGATTTACCGTATAGAGTCGTGTAGAAGTTGAGTTTTTCAGCACACTTTTAATGCAGTTTTGTGGTAAAATTAGGTGCCTTGACTGATATTTGGGTCGGCTTATACTCGAGTATATACGGTAATGTTAAATTTCTCTTTTTCGAAGTACAGTTGGAACTCCTTCGAGTCGAGGTTGGCAAGATTTCATGCCATGTACTTTGGACATGTGGTCAGGAGGGAGCAGTCTTTGGAGAGGACATCGTGCTTGCTAGAGGAGAGGGTCAGTGAAAAAGACTGAGGCCCTCAACCAGAGCGCTTGACACGGGGGCTGCACCAATGGGCTCAAACACATCGATGATGGGAAGACTCGGCAGTGTATTGCTGTCGTACAGAAGAGTGCAACTAACAACATGTGTGCTCTTAGGATTCTCAACTTTGTATACATTTCAGAAATGGGATTTTTTTGTTGTTAAAGCAAATGATATTTCAGGTCTCTTGATAAATGTTTTTAAATATTCTTCTTCCACTTTAAAAAAGTTATACCAGTGAGTTCTACTGGCAGAGATTAGAGTTATGATTGTCATCAGAAGCTTGAATTTTTCTTGCGAAGGTCTACACCCACATCATCTCCTTACCTGTTTCCATATCTGTTTAACTTGATTTTTGAAGGGGATATTCTAGGCATGTATTGTTTATAGTTGGTGATTGGAAAAAGCTATAGTTGGCATAAAAACAAACCTGGGAGATTTAAAAAATATATTCTTTCAGTTGTCAAAATGAAGGATTATGTTGGCTTATCAATCAAGAAGAACCGAATGATCTCACAAAAGATTAACTTGCCTCCCCCCTTTCACCTTACCCTGTGTTTAGATGATGATTAGCAGTTAATACCTTGAAAAGTTGGACATTATTTTCCCATGAATCACCAATATTGAGGCTCCAGGGAAATTTGCATCTTTTATTCTATATAGTGGTCCTCCTCTGGCCTCTTTTTCAAAACCCAGGGATATAGTAGCACCACGAGTATTTTATTTTTCATCAATTTGAAATGAAATGAAAAAATACCACAAATCAGCTGGAGAGGGTGGGTGGAGCCCCAACCCATCTTCTTGTTAGTATTGTGTGAAGTTGGCTGTGATGTGCTCCTGGTTGAAGGGTATGTAGTCTGCAACACCTGGATCAAACAGAAAATAACATGAGATGGAGGTGGTACACACTGACTCGCCAAAGGTTCGGCCCATTTCATTTGGCAAAGGATTAAAATTATCCAACTGTGAACGGGGTAGCTTGATGAAGATGGAGAAAGCATAACACCGGGATTCAAAGTCCCATATTTCTAGTGCCCAGATCCCTATTTTGTGGAGTGTGTGTCTTTGGGTAAACCATTTGAGTTGCTCAGGTGAGCCTCCTTCCCCTCATTTACAAAATGTGTGAAACACATTTACTCTTAGGAGCTCTTTTCAGGATTAGAAATAATGGCTTTTACCTGGCACAGGATACATGTGTAATCAATGCTAGTAATTATTTAAAAAGGCTCGGGCCCAAACCAGAGCATGCCATGGAGCAGCTCCGGCTCACTGTGGAGGATTTTGTAGAAGTAAGGAAAGGCGGTGGACTGTGAACTCCTGTCTTTGTAGGCAGGAAAGAAATGGTGATGCTATCCATCAGTAGCGTAAGAAGAGCCAGGCATTAGAAAGAATGGCAATCTCAAGCCCAATTGTTTCTGGATACCTGAGGCCTTTATTTATTCTTGACCTTTCCGTTTAGCATTCCCTCTTTTAGAGAGGAAACTAATGGGCAGATACGAGAATAAACCTGTTTGATTCCAGGTCAATTCTTGAGATGAAGGTGGCCTGAGAACGAGGGGTTGGAGGCCCTGAGAAGGATTTGTGCTCTATCACAGACCCAGGTGCATCCTGTACAACTGGCTCTAGTGTCTTAGCTTTCCTTCTCTGTAAAAAGAGCCACGAATACTTACAGAGTTCCTGTGGGCATGAACTAAGATAACATGTACAAATAGGAGCTATTAGTCTTATCTCATATTAGTTTTCCACTGGCTGTAGATCAACTGTGGTTTTGCTTTGCACATTTATATTTGATATTTTTAAAAATCATTTTACTGGGGGCTCGTACCACTCATCACAATCCATCCATCCATCCATCCATCCATCCATCCATCCATCCATCCATCCATCCATCCATTGTGTCAAGCACTTTTATGCATTTGTTGCCCTCATCATTCTCAAAACATTTGCTTTCTACTTGAGCCCCAGGTATCAACTCCTCATTTTCCCCCTCCCTCCCCGCTCCCTCCTTCCCCATGAACCCTTGATAATCTATAAATTATTATTATTTTGTCATATCTTACACCGTCCGACGTCTCCCTTCACCCACTTCTCCACTGTCCGTCCCCCAGGGAGGTCATATGTAGATCTATGTTTGATATTTTAATGCCAAAGTCATCACCATTCTTAGAATTCTTACTACTTTTTCATCTTATTTTTTTTTTTCATTTTTTTGCCTCACTCATGTTAATCTCCTTTTTCCTCCTTTGGACCTTTATGGCTTTCAGTCAATCGGTTCACATCACTTGTCATTAGCTATTTCACTGCTGGTTCAGAGTATAGTCTGGTGTCTCAATTTGTTTTTAAA
The DNA here is from genome assembly GCF_000313985.2 of Echinops telfairi. Lineage (NCBI taxonomy): Eukaryota > Metazoa > Chordata > Mammalia > Afrosoricida > Tenrecidae > Echinops > Echinops telfairi. Next base: position 2,240,266 of record NW_022111316.1, on the reverse strand, counting down.
GCTGTTTTGGTAGCTCACCATCTATCTATCTATCTATCTATCTATCTATCTATCTATCTATCTATCTATCATCTATCTCTATCATCATCATCATCATCATCATCATCATCATCATCATCATGTGTGGTTAAGTGCTCCACTGCTAGTTGAAAAGTTGGCGGTTCGAACTTTCCAAGAGGAGGTGCCCTGGAAGATGTGCTTCTCGAAGGTCCCAGCCTTGACAACTGTGGAGCACAGATGTGAAGTCACGCTGACTTGGAGTCAACTGTGCGGCTAACAGTAGCAATCTCTTCACCCAGCCACCCAACTGCATAGACGTATATCAGTGTATATACTACTGTCTTTCCAACCACTCGACATACATGCACAATCCTATGGTTATTAATGGAGTAAATGGATAAATTAAATAGAATGAAAGGTTTTTCTGACTATGGGAGATATGCCCTGTTCCTTTTCTTTTCTGACCTTCTTTCAAAGGCGCTCTGCCACTAAGGAACTGCCAGTATGTCTTGTGATTAACATTTTCAGCAATGTTGTTGATAGAAGAGACGACGAGACCCCAGGATGTCATAGTGGTTTCAAATCTGCAAGAACAAAACCAGAGTTGGCTCAGGTGTCATCCCACAAGAGGTTAAAGATGAGGGGCTAGAGACCTCCCCAGTGCTTTAAAGATCACATGAAATCCTGCTCAGAAGAAGACATGCGGCTACTGAGGAATGTGACATTCCCATACGTGAAATGAAATAGAATGAAAATGAGTCAGTAAGCAAACCTACGAATATGCAAATGCCCAACAATGGATAAGTGATTAAGTAAATGATGAAACGAGTATTCAAGACAGAATATTTACAGTTATGAAAATTATATTTTCTCCTAATCTTCAGCGACCTGAGAAATCATAAGAGAATGCACGAGAACTGCTATGCTTATGCAATAGTGTTAAGTAAATGATAACATATACATTTTTATGAAATATCTATCTCATGTTATCTATCCCATGGACATTTATTTGGAATATGCATGGCAAAAACTATCTGATTATACAAAGTATCTATATTGGTTGGACTCTAGACGATTTGTTTTCTTCTTTCTACTGTTTTCTCTTCAGTGTTTTTAATATACACATTTATTATGTGTGTAATCAGTAGCAAGGAAAGCTAGCTTAGGGAAGAAGTAGAGTACCTTCAAAATGTTGCTTTGAAAGCTAAGTATTTTTTCCCTAAATTTTATTTATTTAGTTGTTGAGAATATACACAGCATACACCAATTCAATAATTTCTCTTGATACAATTTAGTGGCATCGATTACATTATTCCAACCATGCAACTCTCCTCATTCTCTTTTTCTGAGTTATTCCTCATTAACATAAAATCACTGGAACCTCTTGTTTCTAACTAATCTTTTTGAGTTCCTAGTGTCAATGTGGTCCCATATCGAGATTTCTTTAGAGAGTATAATGTTCAAGGCAGATCCTTTTTAATTTAGAGTTAAGCTATAATATTGTTTGGTTTTAAGAAGACTTCAGGGGAGATTTTTAGTCTAAGGTTTAAAGATTATCTCAGGGCAACAGTATCAGAGTTTTACCCATCCTCCATGACACCAGAAAGTCTAGAATACAGGAGAATTGGAAATTCTGTTCTGCATTTCCCCCTCTTGATCAGGATTCTTCTATGGAATCTTTGATCAAGATGTTTAGACAGGGTGGAGGTCTTCACCCAGTTTCCAGTGTCGGAGGCAAATGTTCAGGGAGGCAATGAGCCACACTTTTGCATATTCACCTCCTGTTCCCGACTCTCCTTCCTCTGTTGCTTCAGGTGAAGAGAAACCAATTATTGGACCTTGGATGGCCCCCAAAAGCTTTTAAGACCCTTGGCAATATGGAATGATGCCGGAGGGAGGACAGAAGCACTGCATGCCTTATTAGGCTAATTAACTGGAATGTTCCAAGAGACCCTAAACCTTTAACCAAGGGACCAACTTCCAGGAAGTGCTTGGTTATCTCTAAGTAGCCCTGTAGCTATGTCCTTTTGCTGATACCTATCACAAAACGTTGCCAGTTCAACTTTTTACAAATGTACAACGGCGATCAGAGTAAAACAATGAGAAAACAATCAGCTGGGTGACTCTAACCTTCATGAGGGTTTTCCATCAATGTTAACCACTCCCCACTTTCCCTCCCACCTAACCTGCTAACCACTAATTAACTTTGGTCTCTATACATTTGCCTTTTGGGGGTATTTTTGTATAAGTGAGATCATACACTTGTCTTTTGTGGTTGGCTTAGTTTACTCAGCAGAGTGTCTTCAAGTTTCATGCATACTATTGCGTGCATCAGCATTTCATTTCTGCCGGTTGCATAGCATTCCATGATGTACATGTGTTACAAGACAGTGAAATATTCTTGAAATGCAACTTTAACTGGGTCAGTCTTGGGGCGCCGTGTACCTTACGGAGCTGGGCAGTGGCAGCAGTCACAGTGCACTCAGCAGGTGCGTGTGAGGGGCCATTAGTTGATTCCAACTCATAGAGACCCTGGTGCACAACAGAACAAAAGCCTGCTCGGTCCTGCAGCGTTCTCACAACCGTTCCCATGCTCAAGCCCATTGTTACACCACTGTGTCAGTCCATCTCATGGAATAGGTCACTGGGGACCATTCATTCACCACTTGTCAGTCTTTTTTTCTTTCTTTCCCCAAACCATTTTATTGGGCGCTAATACAGATATCATATCATAGTTCAGCCACATCAAGCAGTATCGTACAATTGCTACCACCATCTGTTTCAAATCGTTCTTTTCCTTCTTGAACTCTTTGATATCAGCTCCCTTTTACCCCACGTCTCCCCTTGTCAGTCTTCCTCCTGAACGTCTGGCTGCAGGATTACATGCTGTGGATCACCTCATCTTTCCTTGGGAAATAGCTTCTTTTTTTCCCTCCCTTGACCTCGCACTTTCCCTCTCATCTCTCTAAACCTAGACTGATCTGCAGTTCTCCACAGTTTCCTCTTATTTTTGCAAACGATAGACATTTCCCCAAATTAAATGATTCTCTTTGATTTATTTACATATCCTGCCCCTTTTGGATAGGACAATGGAACCCACCTGAACTTCAGAGTGAGTCAAATCTGGACTCCGAGCTCCACAGTTTGTTACACATAGTGTGATCTTCAGAATGTTATTTAACTTCTTGGGATCTCAGTGGGCCTGGCTCTAACATGGGATCATTAGTCCTGTCTCATGGCTTTGTTGAGTGGATTGGCTCTGTCACCTACGACTCAGTTTCGAAACTCTTGTCATCATCTAGCAGATGACAATCGGCTCTCTATCTCCAAAAGCCTTCTCATTTTGTCAATGGCTCACAACTGAACACTGCCCAATACAGTGTTGGGAGACAAGCTCCCTAGGTTGAACCAACTGTCCTCAGCCATCGAGTCATTTCAGAATCAGAGCATCCTTAGAGGGCAGGGTAGAAAGTAGAACTGAACCCAGAAGGTTTACTAGACTGTACATCTTTAAATCTATATGAAGCAGAATGCTACGTGTTTCTCCTGTGGAGTGGTTAGTAAGTTCCACCCACCGACCTTTCAACTAGCAGCCTACACTTTACACACTGTGACACCAGGGCTCCCTCCCTCATTAGAAAACACTGAACACACAGTGGCAGCAGCAGTGAGATCAAACATATCAACAATCATGGCGAAGACAGAGGACTGGGCAGCATTGTCTTCTCTTATCCATGGGGCACCTAACCCCTTGGCATCTAACAATCATCCCTGACAACCTTAGACTTTTTTCTCCTAACCTCCCCATCCTGTGGCTCAGAACCCGATGGGGTCTTCCTTGGTCTGGGTCCCTCTAGTCCAGATGAGGCTCTCAGTTACATAGATGAAATCTCTTCATCTTACAGCTTCATTATCAAGTCGTTCCCTAGTTTTCCTCTTTGTCTTCATTTCTTCCAATCTGCTTAACATTTTACAAAATGTCTTTTCTTACTCACAGACTTGCAATGCTTCCCTACAAAGTGAAGCCCACACTCCTTAGCCTGGCCTTTCAGGCTTTTTACCTTGTCCCCTAAGGTTATAGTGGTTGGTTACAAGTTGGGCTGGGATCTGCGTGGTCGACATTTGAGGGAGAAAGACTGGGCATTCGACTCCCATCAGCAGTTACAGTCTCAGAAACCCACAGAGGGGGTGGGGGTGGGGTGTCATATGAGTCAGCATTAACTTGATGGCAGTGAGGTTTTTGTTTGTTTGTTTGCTTACCTTATAACCCAGCCTACTGTCCTAGAAAGGCACAGTGGGTCATGCTCTGGGCTGCTAACCAAACATAAGGCCAGTAGTTCAAACCCACCAGCCACTCTGAGGGAGTCTTGGAAAACTACAGTATAAGTTCTACTTTGTTCCACAAGGTTGCTTTAAGTCAGACTCAACCCTTAATGTGTGAGTGCTAGCTATTACTCACTTAATAGATATTACTCACTTAACTCAGTCCTGTATTTTCCCCACTAGACAAAGTGATCTATTGACTGACCCCAGAGTCCTGGCTCTTTTCCATCTCAGGTGCCCTGTTCTGGCCGTATCCTACTCCTAGGCCCCCATTTCCATATATTCCCAAATGGCATCTATCCTTTGAATGTGGTCCAAAGTCACAGAATTCCCTTGACTATTCTAACTGCAATAGACGTTCTCTTTCTGAATTCCTATTTTTAAAACTTTCATTATATATGGATTTATATGGTTTAATTTCCTCATGAAAATCTTGCCTACTTACTAGATTTTGGATACCTTAAGAAGTCCTTGCTGATGAAGATCAAGAGTTACAGGCTTCAGGATGGATTACAATTCAATGTAAAGAAAACCAAAATCCTCACAACTGGACCAATAGGGAGCACCATGCTAAATGGAGAAAAGGTTGATGTTGTCCAACTTGAATCCATAATCAATGCTCTTGGAAGCAGCAGTCAAGAGATCAAAAGATACATTCCACTGGGTACATTTGCTGCCCAAGAACTCTTTAGAGTTTTGGAGAGCAAGCATATTACTTTGAGGATTAAGCTGAGCCTGGCCCAAGCCATGATATTTTTAATTGCCTTATATGCACGTGAAAGTTTGGCATTGAATAAGAATAGATACATTGAGTTACAGTGTTGGCAAAGAATATTGAAAGTACCGTGGGTTGCCAAAAGAATAAACAAAGCTATCTTGGAGGAAACACAGCCAGCCTGCTCCTTTGAGGCAAGGGTGGTGAGACTAGGTTTCATGTACTTTGGTCATATTGCGAGGAGAGACCAGTCCCTGGAGAAGGACACCATACTTGATAGAGGGTCAGTGAAGAAGAGGAAGCCCTCAAGGAGAGGGGCTGACCCCGTGGCTGCAACAATGGGCTTCAGCATGGGAATGATTGTGAGGATGGCGGAGGACCGGGCCATGTTCATTCTGCTGTGCATAAGGTTGCTAGGGGTCGGAACAGACTCGACAGCACCTCATAATCACAACAAGGGCTATTACATAAACATTTGTCCCATTATCAGAAGGTAGGGAAATATGGACACAGGATGAGGCTACTCGGTTTAGGCCTGGGGAGAACGGTCAGGGTTGCTTGTTACACTCACTTGAACATGGGACTTTTGCGTTGCGCTTCTTCTAGGACGACAAGTAGCGCCAATCCACCCTTCACACTCACATCCATGGTCACATTGAAGAGCAGTTCCACCCCTCTCAGCTGGTTATTTATGGTGTACATGACCGTGATGTTGGATGCTGAGGTGGGGCCAGGGCTAGGATGACTGGGGAGAGTTGGCTGCACCTCGTGATCTGTCGAAAGCAAAGACAAAACTCAAACCCAAACCAACCTCCCTGAGTGGATTCTGACTCATATTGACCTTGTCCGTCAATATGTCGGTCAGAACCCCCTTGTTGGTTTCTGAGACCACAATTTTTTTCAGGTGTAGAGAGCGTTATCTTTCTGCCTTCCGCCTGTGTGAAGAGCAAAGAGACGAAATTTGTCAGAGATGATTGTTAGGTGCCAAGGGGTTAGGTGCCCCATGGACAAGAGAAGACAATGCTGCCCAGCCCTCTGTCTTCGCCATGATTGTTGATATGCTTGATCCCACTGCTGCTGCCACTGTGTGTTCAGTGTTTTCTAATGAGGGAGGGAGCCCTGGTGTCGCAGTGTGTAAAGTGTAGGCTGCCAGTCGAAAAGTCAGTGGGTGGAACCCACTAAGCACTCCACAGGAGAAAGGCATAGCATTCTGCTTCTGTATAGACTTAAAGATGTACAGCCTGGTAAACTTCCTGGGTTCAGTTCTGCTTTCTACCCTGCCTTCTAAGGATGCTCTGATTCTGAAATGACTCGATGGCTGAGGACAGTTGGTTCAAGCTAGGGAGCTTGTCTCCCAACACTGTTTTGGGCAGCATCGGCTAATTGTTGGAATTCGATTGACAGGCCTTTCTTCCTTGCCCATCCTAACCTGGAAACTGCTGAAACCAGCTCCCTGTGGTTGATGCTGCTGCATTGGAAACATGGGGGGGCATAGTTTCTAGCATCATAGCAACACATAAGCCACCACCATAGGACAAAATGTTTGTGTCAAAATTTACGGGACCTATTATGGGCACAAAAATCTGTCAGTGACAACTCCTCTCAGAAAACAGTTCAAGAAATGGCAGTGACTTTGTGGCTTTTGTGGACTTCTTTGAGGAACTAGTGTTATAAGGTTTTCGCAGCTGGTTCCTCCGAAGCGGGACAGCTTTGTTGTCTGTTCTCTGACTGGAAGCTCTGCTGAAACCTGTTCGCTTTGGTGACCCTGCCGATATAGAAATACCAGTGTGAGGGTGGTGCAGGGCTGGACAATGTTTCATTCTGCTATGCATGGGGTCGCTATGGGTCGGAACAGACTCGATGGTACCTAACAACCACGTGTTACAAATAAAACTCTTGGTTTCATTCAGGGATACTGAGGACCGGAGAGCTTTACAATGATCATTCATTTTCTTAAAAGAATTTGCAGCCCGGAAGGAATCTTGTACCTTACATAACCCCTTTGTTCAGTTGCTGCGGTCCCTTTGTCGTCTTGAATGAATCTGGCACTAACGTAGTACATTTCAGACCACCGAAGAAAGTACCTGGACAACTAGTGCAGCACTCTCGCAGGTACTCCGTGACCACTTTAAAAACAACTTGAATGTCGGGGACTCATGGGGCTGCAGCTTAGCGAAATGGTTAGCAAGACGTGAGTTTGGCCTCCGCAAATTTGGCATTGACAGAGACAAGGAACTCAGTGATTTCCGCTTGTCTTAGGAAATCCATGCACCGTAAGGTGGTCGATACATTGCATTGCCATCGTATTAGGAGGAAGAATTGGGGGGATTCACACCAAACACTAGTTGTGTCTGTGGTGATGACATTTGTATGCTGCACTGCCCCTTCTTTTTTTTTTTTTTTTAACATTTTATTAGGGGCTCATACAACTGTTATCCCAATCCATACACGCATCAATTGTGTAAAGCGCATTTGTACATCGTTTCTCAAAACATTTTCTCTCCATTTAAACCCCTGACATTAGGTCTTCATTTTTCCCCTCCCTCCCCGCTCCCCCCTCCCACATGAGCCCTTGATAGTTTATAAATGGGTATTTTGTCATATCTTGCCCTGTCTGACGTCTCCCTTCACCCACTTTTCGGTTGTCTGTCCCCCAGGGAGGAGGTCACACACAGTTCCATGTAATCGGTTCCCTCTTTCCTACCCATTCTCCCTTTATCCTCCCTGTTTTGCCACTCATACCACTGGTCCTATAGGGCTCATCCGTCCTGGATTCCCTATATTTTCAGTTCCTATCTGTACCAGTTGCACTGCCCCTTCTAAGAGTGTGGATTTCTGCTTGAATGTTAGGGATGTGCATTATATTTGTCATTGGATAAGTGAAGATATTTCAAGCAGAAAAGCAGCATGCCGGGTTTCCACTCACCCTTTTGCCCTGTGCTAGGCCCTAAGGCTCGATACTTAGTCCTTAAGATTTGGCTGACATGTCAACTCTGTGCTTCCCCAGAGTCTCCCTGACGAAAAACAACCCCTAATCTTTGCTCTCAATGCGACTTGCATTTCTCTTTCATGATTATATAATTCTTCCAGCTTTTGTGGATTTAACCCCACCTATTCTTTCTGACATTGTGAAGAGCAGAGATGAGAAGATGCTGCATAGCATTTGTCCACACAGGTGTATGGAGCTGACATCAAGTGACGGAATGAAGCGATGTGTTGTGGGATTTCAGGGGCCACGCATCTTCCCCTCCCAACATCTCATAAAATGCTTTGCCCATAGCAGGTGCTCAGTAACTATGTGTTGGATGAAGGAGATATTATGGGGGGAGGACTGAACCCTGAGGGCACTTTACTAGCACCGAACTGTGGAGAAGTGGCGGTCAGATATGGCTCTCTCCACCTAGGTGTAATGGGGCCAACAAGCCCACAGGCCACTTACAATGAACCCACAGATCCTTCTTGGCAAAGTTGCCACTTTACGACCTAAGCAGAGGCGTATGTTTAAAGAGTTCTTACCAGGACTACAGATCACATGGGGCACATCCAGGTATGTCTTGCCTTTCAAAGAAGGGAGGATTTGGGCAATGGACATGGGGTTGTGGAATTTCCCCTCTTTAATCTCAGTAAGCATCGTATCCATGGTCTTCTGGCAGTCCCACGCCTTGTTAGGCTGCACAGGTGTGACAGAGAGAGCCTGGGGAACAAGGGGAGAGAGAGAAAGGGAGAGCAGAGAGATTGATGAAGCATAGCCACCAGTTGGTCCTTGTAATCTGTTTAAGGGATCAATTTAGCCTCTCATCTTTGCAATCCCCCAGATCCCAAATCAAAGTTGCATGAGATTCGAAGCTACATCTGTCCAATGCTACATCCCCAGCACTTAGCTCACTGTCTTTCACAACCTATTCACACAACACTCATCAGGGAACACTCAGGAATGCTGTAGACACTAACAATTCTTAGACATAATACGAGGGTGATTGCTGGAAAGCAAGTTCTTCATGGGGATTTGATGGCAGAGGACCTGGCCATATGGAGGTAGTCGTCCTTGCTTTGCATTGTCCTGGATACCCACTGGTGAGCTTCTCCCACTTCGTGATTGTGTCACGAAGGTCACTCCATCCCCAATCCAAACCCACTGTTACTGAGTTGATGTTGGCTCCTGGTGATTCCCTAGGACAGAGTAGAACGGTCCCATAGGGCTTCCAGGCCAGTAAACATTTGCAGAAGCAGACTGCAACATCTTCCTTCTTCACAGTGGCTGGTGGGTTCAAGCCACCAAGGTTTTGGTGAGCAGCCAGTCACTTTAATCAGAGTGCCACCAGGACTATCACTCAGAGGCTCCCTACCCTGGTCAGGAGGCTGGACCTGTGCCCTGGTCTGGACTAATCAGAGTCCCCCAATCCTCTTGGCAGTAGTTGGTAGATAATTGTTGAGTGAAGGGGTAGAGGCTAGCCTGTCAGTCAAGTCACAGCGTGATGATGCCTCCTTAGGGCACAGCCTTCTCATGAAGATTCTGAGAACTTCTTCTCTCTCTCTCTCTGCTTTGCCTTCCTGTTGAGACACAACTCAGGGAGCTGGAGGAACATCATACCAACACTGAGATGTTTCCATGCCATTGGATCCACAAGACTTTGCATCCACCAGCCTGTGATTTTCCTATGTTTTGCCTCACTGCATGTGACTGCATGAGTCTGAAGAGTAATTTATGGGCTAGTATGGACATATGGTATAATATCTGACTTATGGACTTGATATGGACTGGGCTAAGATGTTTTCTCAATATTCAATTGCTCTATGATATAAAGCTCTAATACACATATATGAATGTCCCTGCATTCGTCAACCTGGATTAACACACCTTTTTGTGTATTTATTCCACCAGATCCATCAAAGTAAGGATCGGAATTCCAGTGATTGTCTTCCTCAGTCACTTGGAAGAAATGATAAAATGGCAGAGAAGGAAATGGGGCCAGAGATCAAGAGAGTCTTCCCTGATAGCATGATTTTAGTCTTTTATTGCCGTCTCCATATACCAAGCAAGTCATTTAATTCTTGGTAACTGTTGTATCTCATTGGCAAAATAGAAAACATAATTCCTGCCCACCTGTGGGGGATTATTTGAGGTTCAGATGGAAAATACACAAAAGTATTTTGTATTGTGTGAATTGTAAATACAATTCAAAAGTATTTTGTATTGTGGTGGTACTGTAGTTACCAACCCCTCTCCTTTAGAGCTGTGCTGAGCATGGCCCCCAAAGCATGCCCAAGGCTGGATTGCTGCTGTGACGGATTCACCTGAAGCTTAGGAGGGAGAAGGGGAGGGGGGGAGTCACAAATGACTCTCAGCTAGAAGTAGTGCATGGTAGGAACCACCAGACTGTTGAGACCACCATGACTGTCACTCTTGCCCTTGGTAACTGAACTTTGTCTCTTGTCAGGGGCTCCTCCATAAGGCCCTTTGGATTCCGTGGCATCCATTCAGTATTCCTCAGCAACACGATTTTGTCTACATGCCACTTCCCCCTCCCCATTCTACCAGGAGAGATGTGTCTTGGTAGCACATTGAGTTATTAGAAGCCATTCATGATTGTTCAGAGAACAAGCCAATCAAATCCCTTCTCCCAAGCTCTATAGAGATATGTTGAAGGCATTGGGATGCTGGTAGAAGATAGAGAAAAATCCTGGAACAGAAGAAACACCCATGAGGGCCTTAGGGAAGGGATGTGGGTGGCCCAGGAAGAGGCCTCTGGGAAAAGGTTGTGGGGAGACTGAAAATATAGAGGTTTTCAGCACCGCCATGCCCTGGGCAGGGGCCAGGAACAGGTATTGAACGTCACATTGGACATTTGACCTGAGAGCCCCCTCCCCGCCGCTGCCCTGCATTTTCTGCCTCAAGTGGGGATTTATGTTCCCCTTCCCATAAAATGCAGGCGCCCTGCTGAGTGGGTTACCTCAAGGTCAGCAGTTTCAAACCACCGCTGCTCCTTGGGAGCAAGATGAGGCTCCACAGAGTCAATTCTACGCTGACTTACAGGGTCACCATGAGTTGGAATCAACCTGATGGCACTGAGTTGAGGTCACCTAAACTAACCCCATGTGGCATGTGATTTAAAAAAAACAGCCACATTGCTTTTAGCTGAGTTGCAACCTCGCTACTGTGGGGAAAAAAATTCATATAAATCCAGTATTTTCCCCAGATCGTGGCACATCTAGGATTCAAATCCAAGTGTGTTTTTCACTTGATGACAGAGTTCATTGCTTTTCGACACCAGAGGGTTTTCAATTGGAACGAGGGTGCATAGCAGACACCTGGTGATTTCAGGTTTCACACTGCCGGGGTAAACTTCATGATGGGCAGCAAGCGAGGCCGGGAGAAGTTACATATGCCTCCTGATCAGAAAGCCACATGGCCTACAGCATTTAGGAATGGATGACGTCTTGCCTTTTCATAGGAAAAGCTTTATTCCCAGGTACAGCTTATCTGAGTGTACCCTGCAAGTGATAAGGTACCAAACAGAATTCACAAGCTAAACTAGCGAAAACAAACACTTCTTTGTCTGGCACTAAGTGGAAGGCTGGTTATTTTAAGTAAAACACAAACATGACCCCTTCCAGACTGGCTTTGATCCTCACTAAGCTTTCTCGACCTGGCCCTGGGAATGCTCTGTGTATGATCAGCTGTGAAAACAGACTTTTTCTTGATGGCAATATCTCCTTGATGCTGACAGAGAAGCCAGTTTACTTCGTTTTCATTGTCCCTCCTCTCCAGAGGACATTGGTGTAGACATTTTGTATTTCCTCCTACACGTAACATGAACTAAGCTTGAGGCTGTTTATGCCGGTCCCTGACTTTCCCCCCTAATTTAATTGCTTATGTGTTTCCATTCCTCCCTTTCCCCTTAGGAAGCGATTTATTTCTAATCCTCCTTGTTTCCATCAAGTCAATTGCAACTCATAGTGACCCTGTAGGCCAGAGTAGAACCTCCCCGTGGGGGGTCAAGGTTGTAGATCTTTCTGGACGCAGATGGCCACACCTTTCTTCTATGGAGTGCCTGGTGGCTTTGAAACACCAACCTTTTAGTTAGGAGCTGAGCATTTAGCCATTGCTCCACCAGAGAGTTAATTAGGGTGATGACTGCATTCACAGCTCTGCAGTTCTCTCTTCTAGACTTTCTGAGTTGGGACAGGCACATAGCTATGTTGAGACTTCGGAGCACAACGTTCTTAAGTTGGGATAACAGGATTTAACTCTGCAGGCTCTATACTTTCTGATTGTGGTTGGTTTTCTCTGCCCACTGCCATTGATGCATATGCCAGGGGAGGATGCTGCACTACTGAATGGGGGTTTGGATTTAAAGGTCCTATCAATCAGCATCTTAGAAAGTCCACGCTGGCGATCTACTGGGGAAGCATCAATGGGAATACCACTTGGCTACCGGACAAACACGGCTCTGCCATTTACGAGGGTTACTTGTGGGGTCTGAATGAGATTGAGATTGCGGACAAGTCTGACAAATATTAGATGTCCAGTCAGGTGTAGATGATTTTTATGAATCTGTTTGAATTCAAGCCTGCCTTTTTTGGTTCAAGGTCGGGGTCTGGGAAAAAGCACAACCACCCTTGGCCAACATCAAATTGGAATATCCAATATCTTGTTTTGAGGCTGACTTTATTATGCTTTTTATTCCTCTATCCAACTTTTGTAGTGTATAGTTGCTGTCAGCACGTTGACAATTGTTAATGGAAAGCCAAAGAGTTCTTGGATTTGTTTCTTTCCCCCAGTGAGTGGAAACAAGCTCACGGAGATTCGCTTTCACCCTTCACCTGTGAGGGAGGGCAGAAGGAGACCTGGCAGCACTGCTGGGTGACTGCGGGGCTGCCAACTGAAGGGTCAGCCATTCAAACCACCCCCAGCCACTCCATGAAAGATGAGACCATTGGCTCCCATAAAGATGTACAGCCTCAGAAACCCCATGGGGCCATTATGAATTAGAACCGACCCTATGGTGGTGGGCTTGTTTGTTTGGTTTCTATTTACTAGTAGTGAAATTGAGACACAGGTACAACGAGGAGTCTAACCCAAGTCACACAAGCTGGCCTTTCCTCCAGATTTAGCAAAAGCGTGGTCTTTTAATCCCATGATCCAACCTCCTTGGCATAGACCCAACAAAGAGTATCCGTGATGTATTTACCTGCATGGCAAGGCCGGTACTGTAGATGTCTCCGATGATGCCACGGTCATTGATCCTCAGGCTGATATCCTCCACAGTACTCTTTAGGACCTGACCAAACAGGGCTCTATAACCTTCCTCTGAACCTATGGGGATCTTGTTGTACATACAGGTCAGAGCCAAGGTTGCTATCGCTCCCGTGTCTGTGAATCACAGTGGGGGGTGGGTTGGGGGTGGAATAAGACAACAACCACCAGAACAATAAGAACAGCTAACACTGATGATGTGCTGATTGTGCACCAAGTATATTATCTCATATATTCTCAGGGCACTCCGTGAAATAAGACTTGTAAGGAACTCCACTGAAGGAATGAGGACTAGAAACTCAGGTGGCAGTTCTGTGGGGAGAAGGGTGAGGCTTTCTACTTCCATAGAGAGTTACAGCCTAGGAATCCCACAAGGGCAGTTCTCCTCTGTCCTATAGAGTCACTGTGAATCGGAATCAACTTGTTGGCAGTGAGAAGCGATGAGGAGTCTGAGGGGCAGAGAGGCTAAGTGATTGCTGTTATGCCATTGAGCCCATTCCCACTCATAGCGCCCCATGTACAAGAGAACAAAACCATTGCCCGCCTTGCAGCATGCGCCGTTGGTGCCATGTTTGAGTCCATTGTGGTGCAGCATGTGCTGTTGATGCCATGTTTGAGTCCATTGTGGTGCAGCATGCGCCGTTGGTGCCATGTTTGAGTCCATTGTGCCAGCAAGTGAAACTGGCCCAGATGATACAGGTAATAAATGACAGTGCTGGGTCTCGAGTCCAGCTCTGCGTGACTCTGAAGTTCATCCTTTTAATTAATGTAGACTGACCGGCATACTAAGTCCCATCTAGACTCAATGCTTGTCTTTCAAAAAGACCACCGGTTCTTCACAGCCCAGCCATTGCTAGGTCTCATCGAAGCCTGTGCTGGTCATCCTAGCACGACCGGTACCTCTTCTGCACTCTTTTAGACTTTGTTGTTTGGACCTGTTCATTAGCTCAGCGCGTGCTGGCGTGCTTTGTTGTAGTTGTGCCCTGGGAGCTTCGGGATGGTGAGAGCTTTGCAGTCTTCATAGCACTTCTCATTGTTTGCACAATAAACGTGTGTACGGAACAAGCAAGCTCTGGCACATTGAGACCAGAACAAAGGGAAACATGTGGCAGATGGTATCTCTCCTTCCTTTCACAGAGCTTTCCCTGCCCACCCTAATCTCCGTCTGAAAGTTACAAAACCTAGTTAAGGTGGATGATGTTGTTGAAGCTCGAACGTGGAGACATTCAGACACTGAGCAGACGAAGACAGCTCGGGAAATGCTTGAGGTCCCTCATGGGAAAGAGGCCACTCTGTTCTTGACCTATGGGGACAATACTACGTGTCCACCTGCTTGTTGGTTTGATAGACCTTTCATAAGACAGGTTTCCAATGAAGCAACTGAACGGGCTTCAAAGGGCCCATGGAAAAGTTCTATGATCTCTTAATTCCATCTTCCACAAATCACTTGAAGCCCCTTATATACACACCAAAATCCATGGTTAATTTTGATGCATAGTGATCCTACAGGATGAAACAGAACTCCATCTCTGTAGGGCTTCCAAGGCTGTAATTTTTTTTGGAGCAGCCAGCCTCCCCTTTCTCCCTTGAAGTGGCTGGTGGATTTGAACCATCCATCTTTTGGTTAGCAGCTGGATGGGTGACCGCTGAGCTACTAGAACACTTTGGGAGCACATCTAAGAGAGCGAACAGCGAAGCTAATGCTTTGAGAGTGATGGAGGAGAAAAGGCTGCCATCCATGAAGGGCTGATGTGGCTTTCACAGAGGCCATTCTACAGGGGAGGGAGACCTGAGGGTGGATGGAAGAAGGAGGCGAGGCTGCGGAGGAAAGCTCTCCCCATCTCCCAGAACTGCAGAGTGCAGGAATGAGAGCCTCCGTGTATACTTGAAGGAGGGCACCACGGATTTGGAGTGGTTGTTCACCAGAAAGAGGATATTTTGATGTTCTGAGGAGAAACATTGAGAAGGGTAGACTATGGAAGCATCATTAGTGAGGTGTGCTTCTGAGTAGTGCCGTGTAACACTGGTCATTGATTGAGTGTTCCGTTTGCCCGGGACAACCCCTGACTCCTGTGGACGGCGTCTTGTTTCCCAGGGATTTCATGTAGCTATCAGACATGCCAGACATGGCCCTGCTTCCTATACTTTCATCTCTCCCCTGCATTTGTTTATTGCTTAGGTCACATCTTCAACAAACAGTTCTTAGTGACCTCCCATCAACTGACATGCTCATCCCCCTCAGCTCCTCTTCCATGTAAGAAAAAAAAAAAATCCTCATTCTCATTTTCTCCTCCAGCCAATTCAGGGGGCAGTGCCCTTGCCTTGCCCCCCTTCAGAGCAGCCTTTGAGGCTTGGCCTACTCACCCACGTTGAAGGGGGAGGTGTTGGCCAGCAGGGACTTGGCAAAGCGGGCTGCTATCGGTAAGGCGGCCGCGGGGTTCTTCTGGCACAGTGCCAAGACTGCGAGACTGGGGCCGTAGAAGGATGACGCCTCGGCGTTGGGGCCTTGGGAGGAGAAAGAGACTTCATTAGACTAGCGTTCACCATTGGGAAGTCATTTGGGAAGGAGGGAAAACCCAACTGATAAATCAAAATAAAAAACAAAGACAAAACAAAACAACAACAACAAAATAAATCAAAATCACCAGAAAGATCTGTCTGAACAGAAAGCCGCAGTAGTGCACAAGATAACTTCATCACCGTTTCTCAGGACAGGCTTACAAAAGGGAATGCCACCAGGAATTTGAATAGCATGACAGGGACGATATCCTCAGGCAGGCGTTGGACATGAGAAGCCTGTGACCCTTGGTAGTGGACTTATCAGGTCCACGACTTTGGCTTGGAAATGTCTCCCTTAGGGCCTTGATTCAGGGGCCTGGGTGGAAGGCCACATCGTCTCTCCTTGCCCACTTTCCACATTCCCACCCTAACTCCTCCTCCTAGGGTGAAAACTCTCAGGAAGGTCCATTTGCCTCACTCTCCCTTCTCTGCCAGTGAGATCTTACTTGAAGGTGCCCAGGTCTCCATTTGTCTTTGTAGAAGCGATACACGATTCCCCGGGTCTCGACAGGAGGAGGTGAGGGCCATGATGCTCAGGGCAAGTTGACCCAAGGTTAAATCTACAGAGAGAATCACACATTTCTCAGAGGGTGAGGGCATCAAGGGCCAAGGCTAAGATCTTTTTTATAAGGTCACGAGAATGCTTTTTTTTCTTGATCTCTCCTAAGGAAAAAAGAAACATAAAAAAATTTCAGGAATATCTAATCTGATGGCTTCAGTATCACGACTCTATTCATAATCCCTGATATTTATTACAAAATAATAAAAATAATTTTGGGACACCCATCAAAATTTGCATATGAGAGATTTATAGTTGCCAAATAATTTAAACTTTATCAGGTATCTTGCACCTCCAGGCAACTTGTGTGAGGTAGGTCGAGCAGATACTTTATTATTGTTGTGTTATTCTTATTCGAATCAGCAGTTTTGTAAACAACACGGGGTTGAGAGCAATCAAGGGCTAACCCATTGTCACCGAGTCTGAGCTATTTTGACATCTAGTCAAGAGCTCTCTCTGCTTTGCTGCCCTCATCCAGGAACGTGCTAAGCTTTACGTCTGTTTCTCTCCAGGCGCTATCCAGGCATGTGGGGAAGGGTATTTGTGTAATTAGGATATGGTCAGAGGCAGCATGAAGATGGGTGGACGCTTGAGTTGGGGGTCCACGGGTGGTGAACAGTGTGCAGAGGTCCAGGGAGCATGCGGAGGGTCTTACCATTGGTGTCACTGGCTATGAGCTTGGCAGTGAGCAGCGTCTGGGCTTCCAGGCTGAGGGCTCCGGCCAGGTTCATGGCAATGAGGACGCTGGGGTTTGGGAAGCCTGACGAGGTCACCGAGCTCTCCATGAGTGCTTGAATGCTGTGAACTGCGGGCTGCTGGGCAGAGGGGACAACTGAGAAGACAAGAGCAATCTGCTAAACTCCTAGGCTGCATTCCCCCTTCGGCAGAAATAGGTTTGCTGCTTCTCCTATGCCTTTTAGGCAAAGATAGAATTCGTGCTGGTCTGCCAAGGGATGGCCCTTTGAAGCGGTTATCCTGAGAATTGGACAAACATTGAGATTGTCCTTTGAACAGGTCCTATAACTTTTCAAATGCCCATATCTTCAAGAAAGGGGTTTTTCATTTAGTAACTCCAGGGACAATGTCTTAGGGACTTTTCCGTTGTGCTCCAGCACATTTCTAGAAATCACCGATTTTTGTCCCACCCGTTTCTATCTTCTCCTTTCTTTCACCAAGGGAATGAAAGATTTGGGATGTGACTTGTCCTTAGCCGCTACCAAGGCCCCCTCTAGAAGTGGTACCTGTTCAAGTAGCCACACAGTGTCTGTCTTTATATCACTAGCCGTCATCCCTGCAACAGCATTTCAGTCTCTTTTACTATAAACTAAAGACTGGTCCTTCACACAACTGATGCTACTAAGTTGTTTGAAGATGGTGATCAACTCATACTCACATTTCCCTTTTTGGAACGCCTCTCGTGATTGCTAGGAGTCCTGCTAGTGCAGTGGATTAACCATTGGACTGCTACCTGAAAGGTTGGCAGTTGCAACCCACCACCTGCTCTCTGGGGGTAAGATGAGACTGCTTCACTAGAAACCCTAAGGAGCCATGCTACCTTGTTCTAGTAGGAATTGATGACAGCGAGTTTTGGAATAGATAGAGTGATTGCTATTTTCAAATCTGCCAACATGGGTGTGTGAGGTCTCTGCCCCTCCCCCCAGCGAGCTGCTTCTCTGATTTGCTTGGAAAATAACACCATACTCACAGCAGGAGCTCCGGATCTGGGTATTCATCTCTGCTGCAGCCCAGAGAAGGCTCAGGAGTTGGAGGACAAACCCGGGCATCTCCAGTCTTCCTGTCCTGACCATGTCTGACCCCGTCCACAGATTCCAAGCTTTATAAGTGTAGCCTGTCTCTACCTTCTCTTATATATATGCTTTTTGTAACGTAACCTCAACCCCACCCCTTCCAGCCCCCAGCCACTTCAAACCACCTGTGGTGACCTTCCTGATACAACAATTTTCCATGTGCTTATCTCAGTTTACTGACTATAGACCCTCCCAGCCTGTCTGAAGTGACGTTTGGACAGCAAGGCAGCTGGTGCTGTTCAGGTGAGGAGCTTGGGGCTGGTGATGCAGTGAAGGGAATGCTGGGAGAATATATTTCACCAAAACTTTGGGTGAATGCATTCGGAGGCTTCACTAATGTGCAAGTATGACCAAGGCTTTCCCCCTCGACCTGTTTATATTCAGACAACTGCCTGGCTGCTTACCAGCCACCACTTCCCTATAGCCTGGGCCACTTCTAAGGCTCGACATCCTTCATCATCTGAGGCATGTAGTTTACAATATGCTGTTTAAGGCACTGGGGAGAAATCTAACAGTTAAAAGTCTTTGTGCTGGAAGAAGCACACCAGCCTTTGTGATCACGAGGTGCCGAAGGGATCAGTTATCAGGCATCAAAGAACAAAAAAATCATATCACTGTGTGCTCACCTCCCAGATATGATCGCTGAAGACAAATGGGTGCAAAAGCAAATGTGGTGAAGAAAGCTGATGGTGCCCGGCTATCAAAAGATATAGCATCTGGGGTCTTAAAGGCTCTAAGGTAAACAAGTGGCCATCTAGCACAGAAGTAACAAAGCCCACATGGAAGAAGCACACCAGCCTGTGTGATCACAAGGTGTTGAAGGGATGAGGTATCAGGCATCAAAGAACAAAAATCATCTCATTGTGAATGCAGGGGAGTGCGGAGTGGGGACCTAAAGCCCATCTGTAGCAACTGGACATCCCCTTACAGAAGGGTCGCGAGGAGGAGATGAGCCAGTCAGGGTGCAGTGTAGCAATGATGAAACATACAACTTTCCTCTAGTTCTTAAATGCTTCTTCCTCCATTATCATGATCCCAATTCTACCTTACAAATCTGGCTAGACCAGAGGATGTACACTGCTACCCACAGGAACTGTAAACACAAGGAATCCAAGATGGATGATCCCTTCAGGACCAGTGATGAGAGTGGTGATACCAGGAGGGTGGAGGGAGGGTGGGGGAGAGAGGGGGAACCAATGATAAGGATCTACATATAACCTCATCCCTGGGGGATGGACAACAGAAAAGTGGGTGAAGGGAGACGTCAGACAGGGCAAGATATGACAAAATAATTTATTTTGTAACAAGGGTTCATGAGGGATGAGGAGTGGGGAGGGAGGGGAAAAATGAGGAGCTGATGCCAGGGGCTTAAGTGGAGAGCAAATATTTTGAGAATGATGAGGGCAATGAATACACAAAAGTGCTTTACACAATTGATGTATGTATGGAATTTGATAAGAGTTGTATGAGCCCCCAATAAAACGATGGGAAAAAAAGTCTTTGTGCAGTTAATTCACTGGACATTACAGGGCTCAAACACAGGCTCTGAAAATAAAATGAAAAAATGAACAGTTTTTGAGTGTAATTAGATGGGTGTTTACATTTCAGAAAATAGAAGATGTGTAAGTAAAGAAACATGGCTGTAACAAGTAAGCTAATTCTGCTGGAAAGCATCTTTTCCCAGAGGGCATCTTAAATGGTTTGCTGATGCTTTACATCAGGCAGCTTCTCCGTTTACCACTTTACAGGGACTTCTGGGCTCTGATGCTATGCATGTAGCTCCGGTACTTCAGGCCAAGTGTAACCTGGCTCATGCTACTGAGACATGACTCACTTAAAAAAGTATTTTTTAAATATCAGGATCATTTTATGGAGAAGATAACGAAAGAGTGAGGTTGGAGAGCAACAAGAAGAACACAGTGGAGACATCAGCAGGGGCGATAGTGTTTCCAAAACTGTATGGATTGATTTTGAAAATGTGTAAATTTCACCTTTTACCCTTTCTCCAGGGCACCAAAGTTCTCTCTCTTTCCCTCTCTCTCAAAAAAAAAAATGAGGTCTATCTAGACAGTTAGATCCTTCTCTCTTGTATTCAGGCCTTGAGAGCTGGGTCTCTTTGCTTAATCTCATTGGTTGTTCCTGCAACACTAGACATTGAACCTTATTTCTATTTTTTTTGAGTTGTTCAGTGTCACTCTTCCAGGTTATAGGAAATCAGAAGTGGAACCCAGTTTATGAAACATGCGGCCCGATCTTATTTTATTTCACTTCAAGTGGCCTTTCCTCTTATAATAATAATAATCCCTTTTATTTCACATGAATGGATAAGAACATGCTCTTTTTGTTCAGTTATTGGTTTATTTCTTGAACAGGCAGAGGGAAGTGGAGAATTGACTCATCCACTGAGATTAGGAAGAGCGAAGAGGAAGTGTGGGGCTGCTTTCTGCATAAATGTCCATTGCAAATGAATTAGATCTTAGAACCAGCTGAGGAAGGTTTTGATTGATTAGTATTTGCTCCAACGAATCTCCAAATATTCTCCATCATGGACAACATAACTACCAACTCCTAAAAAAAAAGAAGGACAAATAGGTGAATCACCATGTGATGGGCTCAGGGGACTCACCACCTCTCCCAACCTCTTGGCCCATTTCCCACGAAAGCTCTCTTTCTCGCACGGGAGTGCTCCAAGCACTGTCACCTCATGGGTCTTGTCTGTATCTATCCTTTACCTTGGCTCAGTGGTATGCCTCCACTCAGAATTTCCCAGTAGGTTCTCTCATTACTGTTGGCCTTTAGGCCCTGCACGGAGGTGATATACGGGCCCCATGAAGTCTCCTTCATTGTGAAGCTGTGGGGAACAGGGAACTGGTTACAGGCGCTCAGAATTTCCAAAGGAAACCCACCACGGGCATGTCTCAAACTTTAATGTGCCCAAGAATAATTGGAAACAAGGCCTTATCTCCAATATTTTGATTCGATAGATTTGGGTTGGGTAGCCAGGAATCTGCCTTGTTCATAAGCATTCTAGCTGATTCCAATTCATTCTACACTCTATGCTAAATTAGAAAAGCAACAACCATGGTTTCTCCCCCTTTACCCCCTACTGTAGTAGATACTCTGAAACCAACAAATTTTGTATTCTACTCAAAGATAGCAACTGTGGAAGGTGTTAAAACAATAGTAGAGGGTGGCGTCTTCATGTCCCACAGGCACCATATTTAGTGGTTTTCTCTTAGGGAAGAGCAGAAAAGAGTGACTTACTATTGCATGTCGTGCTTACTTAAAAACAAGTGACATAGTCACTGTCTATTGCAGATCCCTCAGCCGTCTTTCTCTCCCCTTTCTGGAAACCCTTGACGGCAGCCTTTCCAATCATTTCATAATGATATCATTTTCTGTGTTTGTGATTCTGAGTTTCCTCTGTGGCATCTTACACCGCATTGTTAGATGCACAACAGAGAATTATTGATTAGATTTAGGGAGCCAAAGTCACTATCTTCATTTCATGAATTGACTTTTCTTGGCCAGAGGAGCTTACCTTAGGGGGCTATGACTAGCTTGAAAGTGAGAATGTGGTTTGTGACATTTAAGTGCCAGGTTTTGTACCTATGCTCATGTAAAAATTGTTTTTATTTTTTCAGTTTATTTATTT
>NW_022111316.1:2214433-2217334 GCF_000313985.2 Echinops telfairi | reverse complement strand
TGAAAGATGAGGCTTTCTGCTCTTGGAAACATTAAATAGGGTCACTATGGGTTGGTGTCTTGATGGCAGTGGGTTTGTTTTTTGGGTTGAATATACTAGAAAAGGAGCCCTGGTGATGCAATGGGTTAAGCATCGAGTTGCTATCTCACCCAGCAGGTTTGCAGAAGAAAGACTTGACAGCTGCTTCGGGCTTCGATTGTAACTGAGGAAACCCTTGGAGCAATTCTGCTCTGTAACCCCTGGGGTCACTGGGAGTCAGAATTGACCCGATGGCAAATGATATATGGTAGAGACGACAGTTCTCATCTCGTAAAAATGCCACGAGATGTAGATGAATACTAAATGTACCAATGAGTATGTGCTTTAAATGCACTTTTAAATAATAAATAAATGTACCTACTCACGTGGGCACTTTAAATGCCCAGCTAATGCTCATGGATACGTTCTTGCTTGGATTTTAGACATTCACAGGAAACATTGCACATCATGTACAGACATACCCAAATATCGTCTTGTTGTGCTCCTGCGCTTTCTCCATCACATCCAGGAAGACAGACCCATTCCGCACAGTGACGGTGGTGGAATCCGTCTTGTTGACTTTTACAGAGTAGTGGACAGTGATAAGTGAGGAAGGAGGGGGAGGGCTCACCGGTCCAGACTCAGGAATGGAGACATTGAGAACTGGAAGGCAGACAGAGAGCTTTATTCAGAAGAATACATATGACAGAGCGTGCTTATCCATCAAACCCTACCCTGTACGCCTCTCCTTTGTGCAAAGACTTGGCACACGGAGCATGTGTTACCAGTGGAGGGCCAGATTGTTATGTGTCTAAAGTAAGAGGCACAACCAGACACTCACAGGCTTGTGAAATGCTGGGGTTCAGGTCAACTCCAAGCTGTTTAAGCAATGTAGTTGTTCCCACTTCCATTTCATAGAGGCTCCTGAGTCTTTCTCTTTTTGGGTAGCATATAATAATGCTTGCTACTTAAAAAAACTTTTTTTTAAACATTTACCAAAAGCATATTACATGCCAGGAAATATACTAATAATTGTGCATGGATTATTTCATTTAAACCTCTGAAAACTTGTTAGAGTCCATTATCGTTCCTGTTTAATATTTTAATTATTAGAAAACTAAAGCTTTGAGGTTAAATCTTTTCTAGTGAACAAAAACCGAAGGAAAGGCATCTGCTCTAGGTGCCTTTTTGCAAAACTCGTTCCTTCAGGAGACAGCCCGCCCTACAATTTTCTGAGTCCGCTCTGCAACTCTTCCATTCCTTCCACATGGATGTCTTTTTTCTTAGAGGGCTCACTCACTGAAGATGCTGGGAAGCCAGAGACAAAATACAGATCCTCTATATGTTTAAAAATAAGGATGATCAGAACATCTCGCTGAACCAGGCAACCAGAAAGCATCCCCTTCGAGACAGATGCCATTGAATGAAGCCAACCTAGTTGATCAGTATTTGAACCAAGAATCACATGTACTGTGCCAGTAAGCACAGACCATCATCACGTTGCTGCATTAACTGATGACAGATTGAGGACTGAGTTCTATCTGGAAACTGTTGAGAGCTTTATCTGATAACTGTTGGCTTCCGAGGTCCATGTTGAGTGTTATAATGGCCAAAAGTCAAAATAATTTGCTCTTTACTACTTGTACCTGGACAGGGAGAATCTTTGTTCACATCCAAATAGGTCTTTCCCATCAGGGCAGGCAGGATCTGGGCTGCAGCCATTGGTATCTTGAACGCTCCCTGAGAAATTTCCTTGTGTACTGCATCCAGAGTCCTCTGGTAATTCCATTCATTTTCTTTGTAATAGCTTGATGAGACAAGGAGAGCCTTGTGCAATGGAGAGAGAGAACATGAAGGAGACAAATGTCAATGAACTGAGAAGCCTACATCTAACTTACACATGCACTGTGCCAGAACCGTTTCACTTAATTCCTTAGTTTCTGTGCATTTCATGTGCTGGTAAAGTAGAGAGGTAGCCAAAAAGAGGAAGGCCCTCAACAAGATGGATTGACATGGTGGAACAATGGTGAGGACGGCGCAGGAACAGGTAGTGCTGCTCTACGCAGGGCTGCTGTAAGTTGGAAGTGACTCAACAGTACCTAACAACAACACCACAAACACCACCAACATATGTGTTGGGGCATTACTTTTATTGACATATTATTGGTGAAGAAATGTGGCAATTTAATTGGCATGCACTGAGCACTGATAACACAGGTGGTATCTCAGGAGTTACAAAGATAACTCAGATACCCTTCATAACCTTATCAACTGGTTTGGGTTTGGAGAGAAGGAAATAAATACAAAAAATGTAACAGCCTCACCGAGATCAGATGTTTTATGCCAGGTTCTTGTCTGTGTTTCCAACACTGGAAAAGTTCATGCCATATAGGTACTACTCACTAAGTATTTTGTTGATGAACAAATGATTGTAAAAGAAGCTGTACAAAAATGAGGAACTGATATCAAGGGCTCAAGTAGAAAGAAAATGCTTTGAAAATGATGATGGCAACATATGTACAAATGGATGAATGTATGGATTGTGATAAGAACTGTAAGAGCCCCCCAGTAAAAGTATTTAAAAAAAAAAGACCACATTGAGACAAAACACTAAGGGTGTGTAACAGAATATCCAGGGGAACAGGGCAACAAAGTCCCCAGGGAATACCAAAAGTAGATTTTGGGGCCAGTATGTGGTACTCCATCAGACTCAACCGGAAAACACTCCTAAAGGTCAACAAACAGATCTTGAACTATTTACAGGCGCTTTTTTTTGTCATTGTTTTATTTTCTTTTGTTGCTTAGTTTTGCTCTGTCTTGTTTTTTGTGCATATTATTACCTCTGCAGGTCTATCTAGATAAGATAGGTGGGATAAAAAATCC
>NW_022111316.1:2208020-2212491 GCF_000313985.2 Echinops telfairi | reverse complement strand
CAGGAAAACCTCATAGAAGCATAAGTGTAAAGATGTAAAGGCTGCAGCTGAGAAGGGGCAGGGGAGAGGAATTACATAAGCCCCCAAATGTGGAGGAAGTAGTGAAAGTTAATATAGGAAACAAAATGGCCAATAGCATCCAGAGAAGGCCATAAAAATGCTGATGATATTGTTTCCTTCCGTGGCTTTTCTCTGTGGGTCTCTTTAACCCTTGGACTTACCTGTACGGCTTCTCCTGTACTATATATATTTCCAAGAAGATCGTTGTTTTTTTTCTCAGACAGAATTTTTTTAACCAGTATCCCTATATGACTGTCAATACTCTGGGTCACACTTTGATCTGTTTTGATCTGCTGGTTTATTATACTCCTCTTCACACAGGTTAGAGCTAAGACAGCCATTGCACCAGTATCTGTCAAGATACAAAAAGTTGGTGATGGTTGACCAAGAATTCCCTTTTTTTCCTGAATGTGGTACTTTCAGTGCTAAAATGGGGCTGGATTTGAATAAATGGGGACAGTTGTTCATGCTGTTGCTGATGGGAGGGAAGCATTTCAAGACTGAGCAATCTCCTCACCAATGTGAACCCCCAAATCTTTTAAGTTTGTTCCTTTGCACCGTATGCTGCTTAGCTTTGAGTTTCCTGAAAGAAAGGTAGGACTAGCTTACTGGATCCATAGGGGTTGATCATCAGTACTACTTGTCCTGAAGGAGCTTTTCCATCTTGATGTGTAATCTCATGCAATGGAAAATTTCTAGACCTTATCTTTTGTGAATATATATTTTGTTGCGCAAAATATTGAATCATGTCAATGGAAAGGTTGTGCTAGTCCAGTTAACCCACATATTCAAATAGTCCCAGTAAATTAGAGAAAGCACCAGGGTTTAGGTAAAAAAATTAATCTCTATTTCTTGTCTTTAACACTTATACTTCCAAAATTATTTACATGAAGATTTTCCCTATACATTACCATTTTACAGTTGGGAAAATTAGATTCAAGAATTAGCATGTATTTGTTATATAATTAAGAGCAGCAAGAGTAGGAACCAGAAAGAGGCTTAAATCCCACTCCAAACTCATTCTGCTCAAGAAGAAAATTCTCTGCTGGGGAACTAAGGGTAAAGAGGAAAGAAAAAAAAAATTCAGTTACTTAGTGGGAGGAAACCTAAAAGGCCAAGACCTATTGGTGACTATATCCTTTGAATCAAGGACATTGTGCTTCATGACTCACCTACGGAGAACTGGCCACCAAAGTAGTAGTTCTTGTTTTCAGGAGTGAAGAAATGAGCAATTTCAGTAGTTAAGTAGTTCCCACTGAACAGACACAAGGCCAAAACATCCTGGCTGAGCTGGTAGTAGTTAGTGAGTGGATTGCCGTTGTGTGTTTCTGGCAGAGAGAGGAGAAAAACCTTACTTGTGGAGATGGTACTGGAGTAATACACTTTCAATGAATTTTTATTTAGTTTATTCCTATATGTCTGCTTTCAAAGTCAGGGGATTAATAGAGTGGGGGGACAGCACTTACAGAATCAGCGGTCCTGAGATACTTAAAGGCTGTCAAGGACCAACCGATTCAACTCAATTCTCTTCACTTTTCAACTGATGATACCAAACACAAGAGCAATTAAAATATTACCCCCAAATTCAGATAGTTCGGGATCTAGGATCAGAACACATATTTCCCACCCCCAGGGACCAGTCTCTGTTAATAATCAGTGGATGAGAAGTCTAATACATCTGAAGATTTGATTCTTACCCATATTTCTAATTTCTTCTTGGAATTTCTCTTCTAGATGCTGAACCAGATGAAAATCACGTATAAAACTTTCATCAGGATTACGACATGCTCCCAAAGCCATTATAGTCCAGGCAAGTTGTCCAGAACTCAAATCTGGCCCTGAAAAGAAAATACTTTGTGTTTGGCAAGGCATGTGCTGATGCTTTTACTGCCCTTTTGTCTTCCTAGACCGTGTGTGTGAGATTTGGTCACATGGTTTCTAGGATTTGCTGGAGAAAAGGTTTTAATTCGTTAGGTGGATCTTTTCTTAAAGTGCGCACTTTTAGAGAGAGGGAGCAGATAGACATTCACCTTTGCTTCGCACATCTTCAATGACTTCCTGGGTCAGCTTTTGCTGTAGTTGTTGCCTCTGGATTCCAACCAGTCTCAGGGACAGCAGAGCACTGGCAGCTTGGACTCCATTGGTATAATGTGAATGGACCAGTGTGTTTAACAGGGAGCTTAGATCCTGGAGTTGATTTTGTTCATATACCTCTGTGGTAGAAAGCAATAAGAAACATACACAAAGACAATATTAACGCGAAGAGCAGGGGTGATATGAAAATAGTTAGCAATGGATGTGGCACAGACATAGAGCAATCCAGTGGCTATATTAATGAAATAATACAGGAATAGGATCTGGAACATTAGTAATACCTGGCACTACTCCTTTTCCACCTATCATGGGAGTATTTCAGTTGGTGCAACTTCAACCTTGTTGAAAGAGTATCGATTCTGCCTGGAAGACCCATGTTTAAAATCATTCCCTGTTTTTGAAAGCAAGGCCCAGAGAAGGTGCTTCTAAAGAAAGCTTGGTTCCTGAAGGCTTATCTGATAGTAGAACATGGGTCTTCTCAAGCCCAGTGATATGCTTTTTACATCTTGAGTTAAGGTCTCTACTGTTTCCTAACTCAGTTGGGTCAGTGCTGAGGAAATGTAGGCAACTCTGCTTTGTGACATTGGTGGTTGACTCCAAACCACATTGTCTGCTTGCCCAACCAGCCAGTCATTATTCAATAGTCCACGTTCTTTATTCTGCAATACTCTGCATTTGTGAGAAGACCCTTTACTTTTATCTTACTACCTGTCCAAAACCCGAGAGTAGATTTGGTGGGAAGTCACATTAAAAAGGGTATCCATTCCCTCAAAGAACTGGAGAATTAAGAAGAGGTATCACTGAAACCATAGGATACTTTCTAAACATACACTGTCCATTATTCTGAGAAGGAGCCATGAAGTCTACCCATCTCCAGATTATCTCCTGAGTTAGTGGGATAGTGCATGGAGCAGGAGCCCTGGATTTAGTCAGACCTTGGCTGAGGACTGTGCTCCTTAACTTCCTACGGTGGGTATGTTATGTAACTTCTCCGACCCTCAGTTTCCTTATTCTGAAATTAGGGCTATTTACACAGGTTCCCCAGGTATTGGACAAGAATCCACTTAATTAAATGCAAAATGCTGCCACATTATTCCTTCCAGCTCCTAAATGCAGTTTTGACCACGATGAGAATTCAGAGCATGTGATTTCCCTTGCTTACTTTTCTTCCCTTTAAAAGCATGTCAAGAAGATATGAATGGAGTTACTGTAGGCAGCTTAAGATTTTGTTGCAAGGACAGTGAGACTATTGTGAGCTGTCTGTCTGAGATTTTGTGGCAGCATCTCACTCAGCAGATTTTCCTGGTACTATAAAAGAGTTTTGTTCCTGGTCAGAAGAGTGAGTGAAATTCAAATTCATTTCCTTGATCAATAAAGACAAAGCTAATTATTTTTACGATGAATTGAACTGCAAAGTTTCTGTAGATACTTTTTTCTCAGGATTTAGCAGGGGGAATGACAGGAAGAAGAATTAAAGTTGGAATGCTGTGTGAATACAAGTCTGTCTTCTGTAGTGTTTAGCTCTTCTTATTGTTGGCTACCAGAGTAACAGGAAGATATAGTAATGAATAACACCACCTAGTAATCTTTGGGATCACTTGTAATTCTGGGAAAAACCCCACGGAAGGTATTTTATAGGCCAAAGAGCTACCTCAGACTTTAGGAGATCACTGGTTTTAATCCCCTGTACTTATCATCCTCAATTTATGGAGAGATCCAAAGAAGTTCTGAAAAATTAGGTCACACAGCTATTAAGGGTTCAAATAAGATGTGCCTCTTTTCACTCTGAGTATTCTTTAATAGAATCATACAATCTCTGGAGCCAAAATCCAGAAGAGAGATAATGGGGATTTACCCACATTTTATGGGGAAGAGTTAAGAGAGATGTGCAGTATGAGACATCCAAATTCAGTAACAGTACATCTTAAACTGAAAGAACTTATAAAAAATTCAAGCCTTGAGATGCAAAATTGAAAGATCCAATGGGCAAAATATTGAACAACACAGGAAGCATCAAAGAAGATGGAAAGCATACACAAAGTCTCTGTACCAAAAAGGACTAGTTTTAACCATTTCAAGAGGTAGCTTATGAACAAGAACCAGTGCTTCACCTGCTTGTTGAAACATTTCAATTGGTATTCCATCATTTCCTGGAGCCTCGCTATTAACTAATGATGGAATACTAATTGAAATTTTAAAAAATCGTTTTATTAGGGGCTCGTACAACTCATCACAATCCATACATACATCAATTGTGTAAAGCACATTTGTACATTCGTTGCCCTCATCATTCTCAAAACATTTGCTCTCCACTTAA
>NW_022111316.1:2206486-2207344 GCF_000313985.2 Echinops telfairi | reverse complement strand
TCATTGCTGATGTCAGATGGCTCTTGGTTCCAAGCAGAGATGATCAGAAAGATGTTCACTTGTGTTTCATGACTATACAAAGACAATCCACTGAGTGGATCATAACAAACTGTGGAGAACAAAGAAAAGAATGGGAATTCCAGAATACCTAATTGTGGTCACAGAGAACCTGGACAAGAATCAAGAGAAAGTTGTACTAATAGAACAAGGGCATACTCACTGCCATCGAGTTCATGTTGACTCATAGCAACCCTGTAGGTCTGCCCCTGTGGGTTTCTGAGACTGTAACTCTTTACAGGAGTAGGAAGCCCTGTCTTTCTCTCAAGGAGTGGCTGGTTAGCAGTGCAACACACAACCACAATGCAACCAGAGCTCCCAAGGGCACACAGCATAGTTTAAAATCAGGAAAGGTATCCACTCACCATACTTATTCAATCTGTATGCTGAGCAAATACCCAGAGAAGTTGGATTATATGAAGAAGAATTCAGCATCAGGATTGGAGAAAGGCTTATTAACAATTTTTAACACACAGATGATACAACCTTGCTCGCTGAAAGTGAGGAGGACTTGCCAATAAAGCTCAAGGATCGCAGCCCTCAGTATGGATTACAACTAAATGTTAAGAAGACCAAACGCCCCACAACTGGACCAATAGTAACATCATGATACATAGAGAAAAGGTTGAAGTTGTCAAGGGTTTCCTCTTGCTTGGACCCACAATTAATGCTCATGGAAACAGCAGTCAGGAGATCAACTGACACTGCATTGGGTGAATCTGCTGCACAAGACCTCCTGAAAGTGTTGGAAAGCAAGATTGTTACTTTGAGGACTACTCGGGTGTGCCTGATCTGAGCCAT
>NW_022111316.1:2205279-2206386 GCF_000313985.2 Echinops telfairi | reverse complement strand
CGATTCTATCTTGGAAGAACTACAAACAGAATGCTTCTTAAAGAGAAGGATGGGGAGATTTCATCTCAAGTACTTTGGACATGTTTCAGGAGAGCTCAATCCCCGGAGAAGGACACTGTGCCAGGTAAAATGGAGGGGCAGTAAAACAAGAGGAAGGTCCTCGATGAGATGTATTCATATAGTGGCTGCAACAATGGGTTCCAACCTAAAAATAAATGTGGAATGGTGCAGGACCAGGAAGTGTTTTTTTCCCCCTGTTGTACACAGTGTTGCTATGAGACAGAACCAACTCAAGGCAATTAAGAGCAACAAATTCAGTAATGGCCATGTATTAATTCAAAAGGAATTACCATCCTTGGCTACAAGAGGCTAACACAAAACCCAAGAGTTAAACTTTAGGAAACTCAATTTTAACTACAAATAGAAAGATAATTTTTCATGATTTTGAAAAGTTTCTGTGATCATTAATCTTCTGCTGCTGGAAATAAAGACAATAAACAGTAACTCACTAGTGATTCTGTGGTAAAGAAGAGCTGAACAGAGAACAGTCAGGCAAATTGAGGTGAAAAATTTTGATCCTTCTTAAAATATGCAGCATGGGACTTAACATCTTTACCATCACCCATAGCATCCAATCATCTATAGAATTGTATTATGACCTTTTCAAAATCAATTCTAGACAAGGCTCCTACAGGCAGCCCTCAGGAGACGGGGCACACGAGTCATTTGAGTGCAAAGTGTACTCACCAGAGGTTTTGCATCGCTGGCTTGAAATAAGGAAAAACAATAGGAGCCCCAAATGGGGCAGCTGCTGTACTCGTCTCATCTCTCCAACAGTGTTCGGGAAGGGTGATGACTTACTCGCCTATTTATTGGGCAGATAGTAATGTTAGTACACTCCTCCTTCAGGTTTCTGAGCCTCTTTCACTAATGCAAACATTGAGAAATGCCAGGAGGTGTGGTCAAGTGTGTTTGTCCAAGTAATATGATAAATCAGGAAGAATACTGTAGAGGTATGGTCGGGGAGGATGAGGAAATGATTTTTCCCCCTCCTGTCTCAAACCTTTGGGGTTCTCTTTCCTTACGCGCCTTCAGACCAAGGGACAC
>NW_022111316.1:2186288-2188056 GCF_000313985.2 Echinops telfairi | reverse complement strand
ATAACTTCCAATTTTTCTAGATTTACATTTCATATATTCCACATTTTGATTATTAATGGCTGTGTACAGCAATTTCTTCTCATTCTGCGTTGTTCTTTCTCAGCAACTGAAAATACTCAAGGCTTTACTTCATCATCCTTAAGGTCAACTCCACTTTGAGGAGGCGGCTCTTTCCCAGTGTGTGTTGAGTGCCTTCCTCCCTCAGAGGCTCATCTTCTGGCATGTTCTGCTGCTATTCCTTGGGTGTTCATTCGCTAATCCCTCAAAAGTAGGCTTAGCGCTTTCTTCTTCCTGGTCTGTCCTTAGTCTGTTCTCCTTGGATGATCCTGCTAGTACTTGCATTGCTGATTACCGATGATACAGCTTCCGACGTCAGAGCAGAATGCCAACCACCACAGTACAACAAACTGACAGACCTATAGTGATTAACTATATAGTATGCTTTAAAGTCAGAATGTGTGAGTCCTCTAGCTTTGTACTTCTCTTTTACCATTGTTTTAGCTATTTGTGGCCTCCTGCCATTCACTTGATATCAAGCATTAGGTTTTCTCTAAAGATGATTGTGCTATCTTGATCAGGATTACACTGAATCTAAAGATTGCTGTGGGCAGTATTGACATCTTAACACTATTAAGTCTTTCCATCAATGAACATGAACTATTTCCCCAATTATTTAAGTCTTAAAAAAACCTCTTTCATCTGCAGTCTATAGTTTTCATTGTATATACTCTTCACAAGTCCCAGGTTAAATTTATTTCTAGGTATTTATTCTCTCAGATGGGGATTGTAAATGGAATTGCTTCCCTAATTTCTCATCACTATTATAGGAACCTACATGATTTTTATTTGTTGACCTGGTACTCTGCAACCTTAATAGATTTCTCTATTAG
This sequence comes from Echinops telfairi, assembly GCF_000313985.2. Classification (NCBI taxonomy): domain Eukaryota; kingdom Metazoa; phylum Chordata; class Mammalia; order Afrosoricida; family Tenrecidae; genus Echinops; species Echinops telfairi. Next base: position 2,187,166 of record NW_022111316.1, on the reverse strand, counting down.
ATGTAGAAGCTTTATTTTGAAAATAGGTGTACAACTCAGTGGATTTTACTATATTATAATTATTACTATACCACCATCTAATTCCATAATAACATCAAATCCGTTAGCACTCACTTCACTACTTTCCCTCTTCCTTGAGATTTTCTTTATGAGTAGTTTAGATTAATCATTTAATATTTTTATTTGATATGTTGATTCAGCTTGAGCAAATTTCAAGTCAGGTTAAATAACAACCAGTGCTCCAGGAAATGGATGGTTACTTCAGATAATGACAGTTCTCTTGAAATTTGGATGTTGGAGATAGATTTGCTCCCCGCATCTTCTGCTAGGTTGTTCATTTCCATGGCAGCAGTACTTTAGAGGCTAGTATTCTTCAAGATTACTTGGAAAACAGATTGAGACTGCAGTGAGCCGGGAAGATCACTGTTATTATGGAAACCTGGCCATTTTTTTCCTGGGATAAACTCTTTCCAAACCCAAACCAAACTCACTACCATTGAGTGGATTTCCACTCATAGTGACAAAGTAGAGCCGCTCTATTGATCTACAAATCTTTATGGAAGCAGATCAGTATACTATCAAGGTTTCTTAAACACCCCTATGAGGAGTCCTGGTGGCACAGTGGTTCAAGCTCTCAGCTGCTAACCCAAAGGTGAGCAGTTTGCACACATCAGCTGCTCCACGGGAGACAGATGTGGCAGTCTGCATTCATCATGATTTTGCAGCCTTGCAACCCTATGGAACAATTCTACTCTCTCCTATCTATTCAGCTATGCCTGAAGCCTGGATCAGTGGTGGTTTGCGTAGTTCCTTTGTCCGATGGAAGTGTTTATCCATGCCATTTGGTCATGGTGGATGCTCTGCTCATATTCTCTGGA
>NW_022111316.1:2182769-2185423 GCF_000313985.2 Echinops telfairi | reverse complement strand
GTTGATTATCTTTTTAAGGGAGTAAATTATTTACCACCTTAAAGGCTTCTTATCATCTGCCAATGACTTGACCCCCACTCATGGATATTCCACATGTGCCAGAGTAGAGTTGTGCTCCATTGGGTTTTTCAATAGCTGATTTTTCAGAAGTTGATTGCCAGGCCTTTATTCCAAGGTGCTTTCATGTAGACTAAAACTTCCAACCTTTCAGTTAGTACCTGAGTGCATTGACCATTTGCACCATCCACGGACTCTTAAAAAGTCTTCTTTAAAATCCCAAACCAAATCCATGGATACATAGTGACCCTATGATGTTCTGAGGCTGTAAACTTTTATGGGAGCAGATAGTTTTATTTTTAAAGGTAGACTGGTAGGTGAGTTTGAACTGCCAACCTTGAGGTTAGCAGCTCAAGGCCTAACACACAGTGCTCCTTAGCAGGACTCCTTAAAGTCTTCTATAATGAGGGCAATTTCTGACACTGGAGAATCCTGGTACCACAGTCATTGAGGTGACTTCATATAAGATCATTGGCCTGTCCCGGGTCCCTTCTCAGCTCTTATATGAAAGATAGACAAGATAGTTTCCTTATAGCACCGACAGGAAAGGGGTGTCTCAGACACTTTAGGTTACTTGCCATTCCAGATAATGGAAACAGGAAGTGTAAAAACCCTGATTAGTGACTTGGTGAGATAGGAAGCCAGTTTGTCCTGGAGCATAATGAAGCAGGGTGAGTATGGTCTGGGAATACAAGATCTTATGTATGGTTTGATAAGCTCCTTCTGGTAGCCTGGAAAGGGAACCCTGGTGGCACAGTGAATTACATGTTGGCCTCCTAGCTACAAGGTCAGCAGCTCAAACCCATCAGCAGCTCCACAGGAGGAAGGTGAGGCTTTTGACTTCCACAATGATTTGTTGTGACTGATAGTGACCTTAGGTACAACAGAACAAAAACACTGCTCTGTCCTGCACCATCCTCACAATTGTTCCCATCCTTGACCCTACTGTTGCAGCCACAATGTCAATCCATTGTGTTGCGGGCCTTCCCCTTCTTGACTGCCACTATACTTTGTCCTTCTCCAGGGACTGGTCTCGTCTGATAACATACAAAGTATAAAGTATGTGAGACAGTCTTCTCACCCTTGGCTCTAAGGAGCATTCCAGCTGTACTTCTTCTGAGATAGATCTGTTTGTTCTTTTGGTAGTCCATGGTGTTTTTAAAAATCATTTTATTAGGAGCTCATACAACTGTTATCACAATCGATGCATACATCAATTGTGTAAAGCGCATTTGTACATTCATTTCCCTCCGTGGTGTTTTTAGTATTCTTTGCCAGCATCATAATTCAAGGCATTGGTTCCTTTTTGGTCTTTCTTATTCAATGTCCAACTTCTACATGCACACGAGACAATGGAAAATGCCATGGATTGGATCAAGGCCACCTCAATCCTCAAAATAACATCTTTGCTTTTCAGTGCTCAGAAGATGTCTTGTGCAAGAGATTTACTCAATGCAATGCATCTGTCGATCTCTCTTTTTCCCCCCAACAACTGTATTGGCATATAATTCACATATCATATAATTGAACAGTTCCATCATTCAATCACAGCAAGGGGAGTTGTACAATCACCACCACATCTATCTCAGAGCTTCCCCTCAGTTGATCTCGTGACTTCTGCTTCATGACCCTTGATCGTAGATACAAGACGAAATCCTTGACGTCAATGTTTTCTCCATTTATCATGATGCTACATATTGATCCAATGGTGAGGGTTTTTGTGTTCTTTAATTGAGTTGTAACCCATAATGAAGTTCAATGCAATCCTTGATCTCCATTACCAGGTACTTCAATTACTTCACATTTTCAGCAAGTAAGGTTGGGTCATCTGGGTATTGCAGGTTGTTAATAAGCTTTCTGCCAATCCCGATGCCACATTCTTTTCCTATAATCCAGCTGTGCTCAGCATACAAGTTGACTAAGTATGGTGAGAGGATATAACCCTAACTTTAAACCATGCAGTATTCCCTTGTTATGTTTGTAGAACTGCCTCTTGATCATGGAAAAGTTCCACATGAGCGCCATGAAGTGTTCTAGAATTCACATGCTTCTTATGGTTATCTGTAGTTCATTATGATTCACAGTTGAATGCTTTCTGCATTGTCAGCATCTTTCTGGTGTTCTCTGCTGTCATCTAAGATTCACCTGACATCAGCAATGATCTCCCTTGTTCTCCATCCTGTTCTGAGCCTGGCCTGAATGTCTGACAGCTCCCTGTCATTGTACTGCTGCAACCTTTGTTGGATGATTCTCAGTAAGAAGTTACTTGCTCGTGATAGCAGTGAAACTGTTGTATAATTGGAGCATTCTGTTGGGTCATCTTTCTTTGGAATGGGTACAAATACGGATCTCTTCCAGCCAGTTGTCCAAGTAGCTGTTTTCCAAATTTCTTGGCACAAATGTATACTTCCAGCACCTCATCAGCTTGCTGAAATAGTTCAAAGGTTATACCACTACTTCCTGGACCCTTGCTTTTGGATAATGCTTTCAGTGCAGCTTGAATTTTTTCCTTCAGTACCATTGGTTCTTACTCATAAGCTAGCTCTCGACATGGCTGAAAGTAGACCAATTCATTGTGGTACAGCAACTCTCTAATC
>NW_022111316.1:2175516-2182151 GCF_000313985.2 Echinops telfairi | reverse complement strand
ACAATCCATCCATCCATCCATTGTGTCAAGCACATTTGTACATTTCTTGCCATCATCATTTTCAAAACATTTTCTTTCTATTTGAGCCCTTGGTATCAGCTCCTCATTTCCGCCCCCCCCCTTCACTCTCCCTCACTCCCTCACGAACCCTTGATAATTTATAAATTATTAGTTTTTCAGCACACTAAGTATATATTAATGCATTGGTGTTCTCAACTTCCTCAGCGGCCTTTTTAAAAAAAATCATTTTATTGGGGCTCATACAATTCATCACAATACATACATCAATTGTGTAAAGCACACTTATACATTTGTTGCCCGCATCATTCTCAAAATTCACTTTCTTCTTGGGTTCCTGGAATTAGCTAGTTTTCCTTTTTTCCCCTCCCTCTCCCTCCCCACTCCCCCATCAGCGGCCTTTATGAAACGAATTATTAAATTATATTGTAACCTGCTGTCAAGTCCTTCCTTTTGATTCACAGTGACCCCGTGTGTTACAGATTAGAACTGCTCCTAGGGCTGTCTTGACGGTGCTCTTTAAGGAAGCAGCTCACTAGGCTTTCTTTGCTGTGGAGCTGCTGGGGGCCTCCAAGCACTAACCTTTGGGTTAAGAGCCAATTGCAACTAGCTTACAGCAGCTCGGCTCCTACTTACATTTGTATGGCTTATACACGTGGTATTTTAGAATTAGAAATTAGATTTGAGTCTCAAGTATTCAAAATAGTGCCCTACGGAGCTGGGTTGCACTTTTGGAAGCACTTATTTGTGTGGGGACCTCCTGGCTTGTAGGACTGATGTAGGCTAGATAGCCATACCCTTCTGAGATATAGTCAATGAATACAGTCCTTCTAGTCATAACTCCTTATGTGATCTAATTTTGGGCTCTCTGCCTGTGGCTAGAATCCCATTTTGGAGGGAGTTCTCTGCTATACTAATGGACAGGATAAAGGTGGGATTCAGTTTGGGCCTTAGTAGAGGGTGGGAACAAAGGCATATCCTTTGTTTCCTTTGCTGAAAGGCAAACCCACACCTCCATCAAAGCCCTTCCTCCATGTAGAAGAGCCATCTTGGACACAGAGAAAATCCTAGGACTATTGGAAGAGAAGCACCTTGGAGATCGCTTCCTGAAGTGGTGGAGGTACCAGAGATAGTGACACAGAGCAAAGGAGCTAGGCCAAGGACAAAGGCCAAGGAAAGGAGACGACGAGATGGCACTGATAGCATTTATGTGGGAAGAATGGGCTGTGCATATCAAGATGGCTGAGCGTGTGATACCTGGATGGAACCCACATCTAGACCTTTGAATTGACGCATCACATTTGAAATTACAGAATAATGTGCAAGGGTGATTGTGGTGGACCTAATTAGATGTCCTCTGTACCCCCACCCCCCTCCCGGTGTGAAGTTACTCTGCTTCTGGCAAGTTTCACTTTCTTCCCTCCCTCCTCCAAGTAAACTTCCAACCATGTGCCTTTGTGCAACTAGGCCTCATTTTCAATAGTTGGGTATTAAATAACTACGGAGGGCAATATTGATAATTCCCCCCAGACCTCCCTGAAAGAAACTAGTTCGCTGGTAACTCAGCTCTCTAGCTTAAAGTTCAATAAATAAGAGATACACTAAAAATAGGACAGATTTTATTTAAGGACTTTGGCCGCATTGAAAATTAAAAGCATGGACGGCCTCTTAAAGGCATCACACACAGGATTACAATAGATTAAAACAATTTAAAAGCAAGTGATATTGTAAGAAGGAAAGTCACTCAATCTTCTGTTCTGTGGCTCCGGTGCAGAGCCGAAAGGCTGCTGTCCAGCCGAGTGGTTCTGTGGTCCACCAGCTCCTGGTAACTGTGGAGACACAACGTTCACGGAAGTGGACATTCGGGATCTATGGGACCCGTGGTTCAGAAGTTGTTTCAATAAGGGGGAGGACTCTTGTTAAGCTCCCACTCATAGGATTGGAACCACCTAACAGATACAAGGTTAGTTTTACATCGGAATTTTCTGCGCTTTGCAGATCTGATTTACGTTCCAGCCAGTGGAATGGTTCAGACTTTAAGATTGTAAGTAATATGGACCCTGCTGCTTAAAGAGCATAGAAAGAGAAAACCAAAGGAGCCTCACGAAAGTTGGAAGTTTTGTCTGGAATAACAGCAGCAGGAAAAAGCAAATGCTCTGCCCCATAGGCTTGCCATGGATTGGAGTTGACCCGAAGGCATCAGCAACAAGTCCTACTGAATGGACTGCCATTCAAATGTTGCTGAGGATTGAAACTTTACCGGGTTTTATTTGCCCCAAAGATTTCTGGTCCTAAAATCCCCGAGTGGGCCTCTAAAATAGTGACCCCTATTTATACACTTACTTGGTTATCTTGGTTGAGGGTAGCTCTACATGAGTCACAGTAGTTTCTTCTTACCATGAACCAGGATCCATCAGGAGCTAAATGGGTCCTTAAAAAAAATAAAAAGAGGATGTAGAAAGCGATCTACGGAGTAAGAGTTCTTACTCTCGGGCTTGAGCTACAGTACAAGATCTTTCCAGGCTTTGCTCTACTAGCGATAGCATTTTCTTTCTCTCTTTGGAGCACACGTTTCCTTGTTCTTCTTTTTTTTGGCGGTGGTGGGGGATGGTGTTTGGCCACTTTATTATTTCCTTGTTATACTTGTTCAACACCCTCAGCTCCACACTTTTTTTTTTAACCTGTGGGGTAATAAGTTATGGACACAGAAACTTCTCACAGTTAAGAGACAAAGTGGGTATCTCAAGGTTACATAGTGTGTTGTTATAGGAACTTTTGCTTGGAAATAGGAAAAAGGGCTAAAACAGGTTATTCCTAGAGTTTCCCAAAACTCTAGGTGTCCCAGAGAAAAAGGTGTCCCAGAGAAAAAGAAAATCTTTCTTTTCCTTTCTTTCAAGGTTATAGGTCAGCGAGGGTCCAGTCAGGTGGGAGCTCTGCGACAAGAACTTAAGCAGCACAGTCTGGGAGATAGCACTGAGAGAAAACAGTGGTTCTCAGGGCCTCCTGCTTGGCGTCAAACCCAGGACTGCCTAGCTTTGTGAAACTGGTATATCATTTCATGGAGTGCCAGTTACTTGACCCTAGTGTTGGCTCCTGGATTGCGACTCTTCTAGAAATGAAATTACATGGCTCAAGATGTGATAAAGTGGACATCTACATAAAGCAATCATCATTTTTGATGTCTCTGGATAACAAATGATCTGCTTTGACAAGAAACAATTCGTTGACCGTCAGTTACTACTGAGTCCACTCTGACTCATGGAGAATCGATGTGTGTCAGAGTAGAAACTGCTCCAGAGGATTTCCAATGGCTGATTTTGTAAATAAGATCACTAGACCTCTCTTTTGGGTGGACTAGGTGGGTTCAAACCTCCATCCTTTTTGTTGCCAGCTGTGTGACTCAGTTACTGGTACTTGTAGGAGAAACCAATGATATGCAGGACTGACCTGGAAACTACACACTCCAAAAGAATTTCAGCATGATTTACTCGATTACGTGGTTGGTAGCGCAGCTCGGAACGTAGGATGAAGCCATAAGTGAAAAACTAGTGGGAAAAAAGATTTTGAAATATGTTTCCTTTATCACACTGTCTTTTATTCTGTTCAAGTAAAACCACTGTGGTATTTACACTAAAGTGGCTTAAGTTCTCTCTAACAAAACCAAAGCATTTGATTTAGAAAACAGACATAACTCATGACATACAGCGTTGAATAGAGTTGGCAGCTGAGCATGAGTTGATTCTGAATATTTACATTACCCTCTTCAAATAAAAATTCAAGGAAAACATTTAGCAGCTCCTTAGAAGCAAATTTGCTCTAAGAGAAGATTTAATAAGAGATCATTATTGTGGGGTATATGTATGCTACATTGAAAATCTATTTCCTCTGCTTTAGGTTTGCAAATGCATGAAAACATCAGACAAAATCGAGGACATGGTAAAAAAACATTAGGAAGAGTGGACTATGAAGTGATATGGATATGCTTCTCAATAATCTTACGTGAAATAGAGAAGTCTAAACATGAAACATCTAATTCTAGTTCAGTATTCTTCCAGGTAATATTTTCCTTCTAAGCTTATTGGTCATTATTATTTCCCACTATAGTTAAGCATTCTACACTACTATTAAGTGTTCTATCCTTACTTATCTCACAGTCTTAATAGAAGACAAAACAAAACAAAAGGAACAAAAGCAAAATAAAAGGCTTATGAGACGAGGCAGGAGAAAGCATCGATTCCAGCCTGGCTGTCCTATATTTTAACCTTATGAGTTCAGCTACATCACTAGCCTTTGTACATGAATCCCTAAATCTAAATAAGTGGGGGTGGTGTCAGCTGTATAGAACCATAAGGATTGGAGAATGTAATAAAATGCTGGCTAATACAAGTATATCATGCTACATAAAATAGATACTCTACTAGGTTATTAGCTTCTCGAGAGAAAGTTCTTTTTTTGAATTACTTATATTTACTCTCATGTCCTGGACATAGAAGATCTTTGTTTATGAATGAAAAGGGAGAATATGCTCTGTATGTTCTTGCTAGGCCCCCTAACTATGGCTCCCAATTAGCAACGTAAGGAGCATATTCTAAAATTACAGAAAGCCACATTTCCAAAAACGTTATAGATGGCACTGATTGAAACAATTGCATCTCTTACACTTGATCGAATTGAGCACCAATTGTTAGGGTACTCAAATATGAGTTTTTCTTCATCCACTTCAGTTGCTGGACAGTAACTTCCAAGAAATAATTCACGAGGGTCTAAAATTTCTTCTTCAGAAAATAGCGTTCTCTTAACTGCAACATGGAAAGTAAAATAGGTGCATTGCAGCCACACTATTGAGAGAAAATAAATAATCAGTCAGCAGTTCTGCTTTAGTGAACAGCTTTAAGCAGTGTGAGCAGGATTAAATAATGCAAGGCAGACTGTCTTCAGCTAAAAGAAATAAAAAATGTGAGGATATCAATGCAAGAACACTTTGTTCTATTAAATTAGCATTCCATGATGCACACCTTCCCGACACAATCACTAAAGACAAATGTGTGCATAAACAAATGTGGTGAAGAAAGCTGATGGTGCCTGGCTATCAAAAGATACAGTGTCTGGGATCTTAAAGGCTTGCAGGTAAGCAAGCAGCCATCTAGCTCAGAAGCAACAAAGCCCACATGGAAGAAGCACACCCAGCTTGTGTGACCACAAGGTGTCAAAGGGATCAGGTACCAGGCATCAAAGAACAAGAAATCATATCATTGTAAATGAGGGGGAATGCAGAGTGGAGACCCAAAGCCCATCTGTAGGTAACAGGACACCCCCTTACAGAAGGGTCATGGGAAGGAGATGAGCCAGTCAGCGTGCAGTGTAGCAATTATGAAACAAACAGCTTTCCTCTAATTTTTAAATGCTTCCTCCCCCGCATCATCATGATCCCAATCTTACCTTATAAATTTGGCTAGACCAGAAGACGTACACTGTACATGTAGGAACAATCTAGGACAGGTGATCCCTTCAGGACCAGTGTTGAGAGTGACGATAATAGAGGGTGGAGGGAAGGTAGGGTAGAAAGGGGGAACCAATTATAAGGATCTACACATAACCTCCTCCCTGGGGGACAGACAATAGAAAAGTGGGTGAAGGGGGATGTTGGACAGTGTAAGATATAACAAAATAATAATTTATAAATTATCAACGGTTCATGAGGGAGAGGGGTGTAGGGAGGGCAGGGGGGAAATGAGGAGCTGATACCAAGGATTTAAGTGGAGAGCAAATATTTTGAGAATGAGAGCAATTGATGTACAAATGTACTCGACATAATTGATGTATGTATGGATTGTGATAAGAGTTGTATGAGCCCCAATAAATGATTAAAAAAAACCTTGAGGATATTTTAAAAAAGTATTCCCTTCCTATTACTACTCATCACATTCTTCTTTCTCTGTCTGTTTCACTGTCTCACATCCTTCCTTCCAGGCAACCCCCAAATAGAATCAGCCCAAGAAGAGACTGAGGTGGGCCTCACTTTGCCAAGGAACATATCCATATCTATACTGGGGCACTCATACTATTTACGACGATCTCTGCTATTTAGTGTCCTGGTTCAAACTTGAACCCTTGAAAATAGATCATGTTTTATTTTTTTGCACATGGCTGTGTGCCACATGGTGGTCTTGCCATTGAGTTTATTTCAACTCATGATGAGCTCATGTGCTAGAGCAGAACGGCTCCATTGGGTTTTCTTGGCTACAATCTTAATGGAAGCAGATAACCAGGTTGTTCTTGTAGTGTTGGAGAGTGAGATTGGAACCACCAGTCTCTAGGATAGGAATCAAGAGCAAACCATTTGCATCATCTACTTTTCTTTTTGAGCATTTAGAACAGGTTATATGAAGGAACTCCAAAAAGTTTGTGGAAAAACGGAATTTAAAGATAATGGAATATTCCCATGGACTTTTTGAGGCCCCAGTATATCTGCAAGATTGAAACATTAACAACGGTCTCCACTCAGGAGGATAACCAAGTCTCTGTGGTTGAGATGGTCTGAATATGTTCCAGGAAGTCTTGCACCAGATTCTGCCCAGGTCCTGAAGAGAGACTGTGCAATGCGAGTGGGAAACAAG
>NW_022111316.1:2168424-2173874 GCF_000313985.2 Echinops telfairi | reverse complement strand
GCTAGTAACTGCAGAGCTTGTCCGATTTTATCAACCTGGGAAGGTGAAGGCCACCACTAGTAACTTTTGCAAAACCCAGCCCGGACAGAGTCTCATACTCAATGATTCAGCTGCATCTACGATTCTAAAGCAAGTGAAGTAGAGCTTCTCATTGATCTTCTGTAGAATTTTGAAAAGAGCTGCTTCTTATTCTTCAATACAAGCTGCAGTGGAGTGGACTCTAATTCGTAGCTCAGGAGTCTGAGCAGAACTGTCCTCAATTGGGATTTCAATGGTTAAATTTTCTTCCAAGAAGCCTCTGGGTGGATTTGAGCCCCTTTACACTGGATATGAACCAAATATCTGAATCTGAAGTGCTGACACCCCGGGACTTTAAATAATCATCAATAAGAGTTGTGCACGCATTTCAGAGCCACAGAATTCATAGTGCCAGGGGACTGGAATGTCACCTTTGGCCTTGCCTTCCCTCTTGTTTTTTTGGCATTTGAAATAAGAAAGTTACATTTTAGAAAATGAACTGATCGTCAATTCCGTGCATGTGCGTTCTATCCAAAGTGGTAGTTAATGACTGACTCCTGCGTGCTTCTGCTGCCGTGTTAGTATATAAATCTGCCCTCTCCACCAGCCTCTGTTTCTTGAGTGGGGTTTGGCGTCAAATCCAGCCAGATGAAGATGTTCCTGGGCTTCAGGTGGCTGTTTGTCCTCCTTTCGTTGAGGTGGACTTGTGATGGGGACTGGACAGGTATGATATATGACTCAGAACAGAGTTTCTTGAGGAGTGCAATTTTCATGTGGCTTTGGGTTTTCATCATTTCGATCTGGTGGAATCCTACAAATACCGAAGGAAAATGATGGGGAGGAATCTCTTTTAGATGCTTGATCTTGAGCTGTCATGTTTCTCTCGTGAAGACTAGCTCAGAGATGAGAGAGTGCTCCCTAATTTGAGATCTTGCTTCTTTCTCCAACTCTCTTGCCCCCTTCCAGACTTCTTACCTCATGGAGGATCACATATTTGACTTATATCAAATACTTGGATATAAGATGTGGGGGGTGGCCTGAAAAGCAGAGAAGGTGTACGTGGGGGGAGTTAGGGTGTCAGGACTTTTCCTCTATAGTAAGTAATACTGGAAGGAAGGCTTATTGAAGGCCCAACTGCCCTTTACCTTGCTCATTTTAGACTTGTGTCTGTGAGTTTGTGTCTTCTATGGAGAGGGATCAACTCTCCTGGTTTACGTGGACACGCCCCTGTCTCATCTCTGGAAGTCTCCTTCCTTGCCTAGCCTGACATGCTGAAGATTTTCTCTCGTGACCTCATCCTTGATTTTTTATGCTAATTAAAATGTAAGTTTGCATGTAGTTGTAAGAAATATGCAGAGAGCACAAGTGCACTCTACTTGGTTTCACCGAGTGAAACATCTTGCAAAAGTACATAGCACAGGATGACACCATCTATTCTCGATGCTAGGCTTTTGTCAGCGTTGTCGCGTGCAACTATTTCCTCTCAGTCTGCAGATCATCTTTTCATTTATTGACAGGCTCTTCCACAGAAAAAAGTTTCAAATTTCGATGAAGTCTAACTCAGCAGTTTTTCCTTTTATGCATTGTTTTTAGTTTGGAGACGAAGAATTCCTGGCCTAGCCCCCTACATGCTGAAAAGTTTCCCCTATCTCATTTTCTAACATGTTTGTCTGAAAGTACATTATCCATTGGTTGTTAATATTTGTATAAGGTTTGAAGTTAAGGGAAGTTATTTTTTTCCCATATATATGCATATAGTTTATTTTAAAAGGAAATACACACACACACACACACACATGTTTTAGGAGCAGTTCTTAAACCATATAGCCCTGCTGCCATTGAGATTCCCAAGATAGAATTTTTGTTTTAATACCATTGCTCATAATGACTCCTTTTCCTTTTAATATTGTGCCAAGTATTAAATAATATTCTCATCCTTTTCTCAGACTAAGCATTTTCTCTTTCCTTTTTTTAGACAAATCGTTTTCAAAATGGGTCGTGTAGCTCTTATTTTTTCTTCTTTAGTTCAGTCTAATGTACTTTTTAAAAAAATGATCATTTAATTGGGGCCTCATATATTTATTGTCAGTTGTATCCAGCACGTTTGTACATATGTTGCCATCATTATTTTCTAGAGAAGTTAATTTTTTTACTTATGGATATCCAATTGTTTCAACACCTCTTAACTTGGGAATTGCATGAAGCTTAAAAAGCAGTTCAACTTTCCTTTCGACCATTCATACACGTTTTGTTTCCGGCTATTTGCAGTCTGTGAGACGTCCCACTTCCTCCCTGTACTTCCTGTTCCCATTCCTCCTCCTTCCCTAACATTTCTGGTTTTCCTACTTGACAAATGTTGCTCTTTTGGTCTCCAGTAGGTTGATTGTTCTAAGACATACATACCTCCCTAATTTTATTGTTTCCCATATACACTGATTATCTGAGTGAACATTTAGCTCCAGGAATGAATTTATTTCCAGGCCAGAGGGTGACTAAGGGCCACAGTCTTGGGGTTTCCACTAATTTCTATCTGACCCATAAGCCTGGTATGTTTTCTGATTTTGAGTTTTGCTCCATTCCCCCACTTCCCCCACTCACACATGTCCTACACATACTAGTTAGATAAATAACTAAGTTGTTGTAGTGATTGCAAATGATATTTTATTTTGTATTTTCATTTCCTTTTTGTTTCTACCAGAGGTGAGTGAGCTTAAGAGACTGCAGGTTTATATAGTTTCCATTGGCTAGTGTCTTTTCAATATCTCCTGAGTTCTTAGGCTATTTCTAGTCTCCCAAGAGCAACTTGGAAGGCTTTTTATGTGAGTGGGATTTAGGTCAATGACCACCTCATCCCTTTCCCTCAAGCCCTACCTAGTCCCAGAATTTGTAGGTTGTTCTAACTTTCTTCTCCTAGAATGTAGCCTAGGCTGCAGATTCTATCAGAAAACTAGTCAGTTTCTCAGAGAAAAACTTTGCCGTCAGATATTCTAAGTCAGATGAGAAAGGATAAAACACCATGAAGCCCATCTAGCTGTTTCTAACTCAACAATGGCCCTATTCAGGGTTTCTGAGACTATCAATCTTTATGGGAGCACACAGTGTCAGCTTTTTCTCATGGAGTGGGTGCTGGGTTAGAACTGTCAACCTCGTGGTTAAGAGCCGAATACCTATCCCACAGTGCTGCTAAGGATCCTCAGAAGGACGATAGCCCCTCAAAGTCTATAAATAGTTGATTACAGTATTTTGATAGGGTTTAGATTTCTGCACGTCTTCCTTGCCTCATACCATGAATCTATGGGTACATCAATGAAGCAAAGCTATAAGGACCTTCTGTGGACCATGGGGACTGAATATACTCTATAGTTCTCAGTGTCAAGGCTATAAGATATAGATGTATATTTCCCTGATGTCACTTCATTGAACCCATATATAAAAAGAAAACTTTGAAGAATTGGATCATAGGATTTTTTTGGTATTGATTTAAAAAAATATTTTTTGAAGTCAAAGAATGAGTGTACATAGGTATTTTCAGGGAACCAGGCAATAATAATGGAGACGTCCTTGTTGATATGTGTTACTTCATTGTGCTAACTAGCTCTGCTGAAATTCTGTGAGCTGACGGATGTGATAGCAACATGAATGAAATGCTTCTTTTTCTCTCTTTCAGCTATTCAAATGCAATGCACCAAATTTTGGCTTTATGTTAAGATCAAGCCCACACTCTTCTACAAGATTGATATGCTTCACAATGAAGTGTTTTTGGGAGATGACTGTCCTGTAACTAGTTACATTCCAAATGTTTACTATGAGTTTTTCTACCATCCTACTAAGTGTGGCATCAAAAATATGGTAAGATGAATGACTTTTTAAGTTAAAAACTGAGTGTTTTATGGTATCTTCAACAAGCCCACAAGTCAGAACTCATTAAATCCCCCCCACCCCCATGGCTTTATTGCAAATCACTATTCCTATATTCATTATTTGGTCTCCACTTCTCCTCCACCTCTCCCCTCCCATATCCCCCAAAGTTATGGCTTAATTATTGTTTCCACACATCTGTCCTTTCTGTATTTCATAAATTGGGAAACCTATCAAAAAGAAAAAAAACCCGAATGAAAACAGTATAGATTTATACTGAGGGAGATGGAGGGAGGAAGAGAGAGAGAGAGAGAGAAGAAGGAGAAGAAGAAGGGAGATGGATGGAGGGAGGGAAGAAGGGAGGAAGAGAGAGAGAGAGAAGAAGGAGAAGAAGAAGGGAGATGGATGGAGGGAGGGAAGGAGGGAGGAAGAGAGAGAGAGAGAGAGAAGAAGAAGGAGAAGGAAAGGAAGAGAGAAGAGGAGGAGAAGGGGAAGGAAAAAGAAAAAGACCACCAGTAATATTAACATAAGCCAGAGAATGAATCAAGAGGGGGATCAAATGACCAGGTATCATATACCGTAGTTCTGTCCATAACCATGTTTACAATAATCTGTCTGATAACAAGGCTATATGAGTCCCTCAACTCTAGTCAGAAGGGATCTGCCAGAGGTTTAATCCCTATAGGTAATCTGTAGATGGATTTTTGGCTCCCCACTGTCCTCCATCAAAACTAAAACCAAACTCACTGCTATCCAGTCATTGCTGAATTATAGTGACCCCCTGTGGGCTTCCAAGACAGTTACTGTTTATGGGAGTAGAAAGCCCACTCTTTCTCCCTTGGAATTGGTGGTGTTTCGAACTGCCAACCATGTGGATTGCAGCCCAAAGCAGAAACACTAAACCACCAGGGCTCACCCTTGTACAAATTGGGTGTTCAAAATGTAGGCTCTGATACTTTTCCTTCCGTTGTATTTGGATTTTGTTTTTTGTCACCTTTGGATTCTGTTTGCTTATTTTGAGCATCCTTTCCTGAGGCGAGGTTGCTCATCCCCATTTACTAACAGAAGTCTAAATGCCTCCTCTGAATTCTAGATGCTCACTACCTTGATCTTGACTTGATCTGCCCATGAGGTTCCCTTCCTCTTCCTGTGGTGTTTCCATTGATGTGATGTGATCTCTCCTCACTGTTGGATGGTCTTCAGTGGATGGTCTTCTCCCTCTACCCAGTTCTTGAAGGTGTGACCCTTGCCGATGGGGAGGTCTCCTCCTTCAAGGTGGTTCTTAGGATGTGCATATAAGGGGGTGATATATAGCTCATGGACTGTAGGCAGACTCTCTACCCCTTTGGGAATTTGTCTTTAAGGGTTATTTGTTGATTTTCCTTATAGCAGTGGGCTCATGTGGTATTTGCCCTTTTGTGAATGACTACCTTCACTCAGCATAATGGATTCCATCCTTCTATGAAGTGCGATGTTTCAGGCTTTCATCACTGTTGTTTAGGGATGCGTAGTATTCCATTGTGGGTATGTACCTGATTTCTTTGTCCATTCTTCTAGTGTTGGGCATTTAGGCT
>NW_022111316.1:2157732-2166673 GCF_000313985.2 Echinops telfairi | reverse complement strand
AAACAAACAAACAAACAAATAAAATGCTAATAGAAATAACTGAACTTTGTTCAGTATCTTTGGATGTTACAGATTGATGTCCATGGAAAGCAAATGTAGAGATAAAATTTAGCTTGCACCACCAAGCCTGACTCCCATACGACCACTGGGTAGGTTTGAACTGCCAGCCTTTAAGTTAACAGCCAAGTGCTTAAACATTTGTGCCACCAGGGCTCTTTGGACTTTTCTATACAAGTTATTCATTAAGAACAGTCCTTGGCAGTAATACTTGGAAAAAAGACAGAGAAAGAGGAGTGAGCAAAGGAGATGCTGGCCTATGTTTCAAATCCAAAGATGCCTTTGGCTGATGCTGCAGGGAGCTTTGCATTCTCACATGGATCAGCCATTCAACATGGGCTGCCCCAGTAAAGGGGTGTGAACTTGGGCACACAGCTATCTGTAGCTGAGATGGGAAAAAGCAAGAGAGATGTCCATATATTACAGAAACGCTCAATGGGTGTTAGCAATGGGTGAGCTCCATTTTATTTGTGCTTGTGTATTTCCCCAGGGATGTGAAAAAGAACATGATGTAGCTGAAAGAATAGATATATTTTAAATTGTGTAATCTGTATGAGTACCTTGATTTGTCTTATCCTCTTATGAGATCAATGACTGTGACCCTCTATTGAGATCCCTTATTGTGTATTCTGCTGAATGTTCTAGGAAAACTTATTACTGATCTCTTAATTCTCTTGTCTAAACTCCTTCCCCTCTGAAAACAGCCACTCATCCTGTTAGGCATTTACTATATGCTGATAAGCAACCAGAATGCTCTTTGTAACTGAGGATGGAAAGATGGGATCGCATGTATTTTGGATATAGTATTAGGATGGACCTGACCCTGGAGAAGGGCAACATGCCTGGTTAGAGGGTCAGTGATAAAAGAGTAAGGTCTTCAGCAAGGCGATGTTTTGTTCCGTTTTGTGTAGGGCTGTCTGAGTCAGAACCAATTTGACAGTACCTAAGTACCACCCTGGTGGCGTAGTGGTTATGTGTTGGGCTGGGATCTGGATGGTCGGCAGTTCGAAACCACCAGCAACTCCTTGGGAGGAAGACTAGGCTTTCTGCTCCCATAAACAGTTACCATCTCAGAGACCAACAGGGCGTCACCATGAGTCAGCATTGAGTCGATGGCAGTGAGTTTGGTTTTTTTGTTTGTTTGTTTTAACCACAACTACTACTACCACCAAAACCACATACTGAAAGTGGCATAGGCTTGCTCATTACCATACTTATTTTTAAGATTTTTTTTTAAAGATTAGAAATGAGGAAGCAGGTTTAGTTGTTTAAACAAATATCCCAAGGATACATAGTGAGTAGAGGCAGCTCTCAGAACTCTATGCAGGTTTATATGTTCTCAAAGTGTGGCCTCTCTGTGTTAGGTCCACATGTATTTCCCAACATGCGTCATAACGAAACACTTCCTTGAATATGGTTCCCAAAGATCTGTCTTCTTTCACAGCACACGTGTTGCTACTTTAAACCATCTCTGCATTTTGAAATGACCCAGCTTCCAGTGAGCAGATCTGCTTGTAAGAATTCGGCTAGTTCTGGAGCATGGAGTATCTGAGATGGGCTACGCTTGTAGGGTGCTCATGAAGTGGGCTGCTTGTTGCAAGGATAGCAGGACAGTACAAAACCGCCAACCGCTCCTGGGTAGAAAGAGTTCGAGTCTTTGAAACACACAGTGGTGGTTCTTTCCTGCCCTGCAGGGTTGCGAAGAGTCAGGGTTGACTCGATGGCATTGAGTTTGGTTTCGGAGTTGTGGAATATCTACAAATTCCAAATCGAATGCGTTTAAGCTTCCTGAGAGACTTGAGACAAACATTTGTTTCAAAGCTATTTTTCCCCTCAGGCTTTTGGAAGAACTCTTCTGCTAAAAACTAAAATCAAGTACATATCGACAACCTCCGAACAGAGAGTGGAGATGCCTGTGACGTGTGTTTCCCGAAAGTGAGTATAGCACGCACACTCCTGTTCTAGCTCCCAGGTTCATAACTGCCTTCCGGATAAATCCAAACCCGAAAGGCTGACTACCAGAACCAGGAGTGGGCTGTATGTGAGTGCCAGAGGAAAAACGCCCAATGAAACCACAAATCTCTTCATCCCTTGACCTGTTTTCTTCGATGATATCACAGCTGTCCTTAGAATAGAAGACCGTGGTTGCTGTTGCTTCCAGGAAGTTGCCTCCAGTTCATGGTGACCCCATGTATGTCCAAGGAGGATTGAGCTTCCTTCAAAGCAGACTGCCAAGGCCTTTCTTCTAAAGTAAGAGCCTAGGCAGCATAGTGGGTTATGCATTGGGCTGCTAGCTGCAAGGTCAGCAGTTCAAAACCACCAGTTGCTCCACAGGAGAAAGATGAAACTTTTTACACCCATAAAACGTTACAGTCTTGGAAAACCACTAGAGCAGTTCTACTCTGCCCTCTGGAATCTCTGTGAATCAGAATCGACTTGATGGCAGGGAGTTTGCTTTTCGCAGTCTTCTAAATGCCTCCGGTGGGGTTCACATGGCCAACCTTTTGGCTTGTAATTGGGCTCTTAACTATTTTGTCTCCCAGGGAGTTGGCATACTAAAAAGTGGGATGATGACAGTTCTTTTTTTTGAGACATATACCAGGGGCACCTGATAGTTCTTAGCCAGCTAAACCACATTATGTTTATATTTTAAGCAAAAGCCCACATTCAAGATTCGTAAGAGAAGTTAGAACAAGGGCCAGTGGAGCATCCACCCAGTAGGGAGTCAACATGCTGTGAGAGAAAGAGCATACTGGGACAGAGTTCATAGGTTAAGATAGGATCTCATTTTATATCCTACTTATTTATCCTTTTAAGAATAAAAAAAATTCAAGTCTTAGTAAAATTCTAATGTTCTTGATAAGGGTTTTCTTTGGGGAATTTTTTTCCATTTTATATATATATAAAACCTTGAACTGGGAAAGTGTTTCCCCTCAGTGGTTATAGGAGAAGAACACTACATAGTGTTCTTCCCATAGGTGATGGTTGAGATGGCGATAGTGATAATAAGCAAACCAAATTCATTACTGTTGAGTCAATTCTGACTCAGAGTGACCCTCTCTCCTGTGGAACAACTGGTGGGTTTGAACCATCAACTTTATGGTTAGCAGCTTACTACTTAATCTACTAGAGCTCTGATAGTGATAATAGCAGCTAACATATCACTCATTCATTGTACTCCTGTACTGTCCTAAGCACTTTATTTGTATAAATACACAGCCTCATGACAACACAAGAAAGTAGATATTGTTATACCAATTTTACAAATGTATAAGTTTAGACACAGAGAAATTAAATTACTTGCTCAAGATAATATGCGAGTAGATGGTAGAATAACAAAGGTATTTTAAAAGTTTGATTTCTAACTCATGTTCCTTAGCACTATAAATACTGCCTTTGATTTTTTTTTTTTTTAAAGAAAAAAAGAACAAAAAGTCAAGAGAGCTACTGTAACAGGAACTTGACCTTAAGTTAAACATGTCAACAGTAGGGTCTAAATAGATTTATGTTTTCTTTTTATCTTTTCAGTTATAATCGCCTTATACCTGATATAGATGAGGATTATCCCAACAGTTTAACGAATGAACCAGGCCCAAGTACTGGCAGCCCAGGAGATACAGCGGTTGCTTTTGCAGAGTGGCCACAGTAAGGACCCTCGGAATTGCATCTGAAGTTTTGCCAGATACTCGCTAGATATGAACAAATACAATCTGGCAATGAAGCATCACACATTTGTACTAAGAGCAGTGTGCCCCCAAAGCTTCCAAATTCATGCATTCCTGAGTTTGGTGATGATACTGTTGATCATTGTGGTCTCGTTCATCTCATTTTAACCAGTAGGAATCCCATATTATTAGGGCTGTCCTTCTTGGGCCTCATAAGACATTCCCTGATTAAGGCTAAGGAGAAACACCATTAAATTCAATATAAACAGATTTTTGAATCCTAAGAAACAATGAGTAGCAAGATGGGACCTACAAAATAGTGGCTTAGAAATGCTGGTGAAATGAGGTTGGAAGTGTCATAGAGTGTGGCTACAGTGTCTTCTAGGA
The DNA here is from genome assembly GCF_000313985.2 of Echinops telfairi. Lineage (NCBI taxonomy): Eukaryota > Metazoa > Chordata > Mammalia > Afrosoricida > Tenrecidae > Echinops > Echinops telfairi. Next base: position 2,162,564 of record NW_022111316.1, on the reverse strand, counting down.
ATGCTTACAAGGCTGTAAGGTTCTGGAGGCTTAAGTCACATATCAAGGTATAGAATGAAACATCCCCATGTATTTTAACCTTTGGATATTCATAGAGCTAGGCTTTAAAGAGTGAGTAGGATATACTCAGCAAACTTCATAGCTTACAGGGGCAAAAACAACATATATATTGCATATATATATATATATATATAAAACAACATATATAATCATTGCATACCTAAAGATATCGTCTCCCAGACAGAACATTCCCTTCTCTGTGAAAATCTTTTCCCCTTCTCTTCCAGCTTATGTCTCGTTATCCACACACACACTACCTTGTTATGAAAAATGTACTCTTAGAGGCAAATGACTAATATTTACATTGAGACTGTTTTTTGCCTCTTTCTTCAATTTTAGGTGTAATTTGACCAGTGGATTGCCTTCTTCAGCCCATGGTGGATCTCTTTTTTGAGAGAAGGAATTGGGCTTTCCACACCTGTGTTCATAGGCAACTTAGTCTCTGAGAGAACGGCTGCTTGGGACTGATGACGGTGTGGCATTTGGTACAAATCTATGAAACCAGCAAATTTTAAGTAAAATGATAGCTTGTTTTCCTGTACAGTGAAATCTACAAAAGCTGGAAAACCCAAAATCTACCTTGTCTTCCTGGGCCTTGCCAGATTTTTGCCTTACATAAAATTTGGCTTTTGCAGGTTTGATGGAATTTTTTTTCCAAAAAGCGTCTGTCCTGTTTTTAAGATCATGGACCCTTACATATGAATAAAGTGTTTTATTATGAATTGTGCGTTCTATTATGCAACCATCTTCTCTAATTATTGGAAGACTGATGTGTATGCCATTAAAACTTTTAATGTTCACTATAACAAGGTGTTTAAGGGTAAAATTACTAACTCTCTGCTCCTTGGTGGGTGATTCATGCCCTTCAGTTAAGGTTTAATCATAGTTGTATCAAGTAATAATGAATACTGTGGGGGGAGGTCAGATATGCAGGCATTCCCTCCCCTGAGGGCGATCAGTTGCCAGACTGCACCGGGCCTGCTCCCTGCTGCTGGGGACAATGGGCAGGCTCCTGTGGGCGGAGTTCGCGTCCTACTGATAATGGTCTCTATCAGTTGGGCCAGGAACAGGCCAAACTGGCTCTGTGACATAGGCTGCCATCCTGAATCTGGGATTCGCTCATCTTGTCACGTGTATACCCCATTCCCTCTTCTTCCTATTGCATGTGTGTCCCTAGACCACCCCTTCTCATTGCTGTGTAACCTATAGTGCAGCCCCTCCCTGTGACATATGTCTCTATCTGTAATTGGTGGGCTGGCATGCCCCCAAAAGGTATATAGGCGTGAGTCAGCAATATAGAGCTCTCTGATCTCTCTGGCTCCCCACTTTTCCCCCTCTCCCTTGTTCCCTTGCCCTCCTTCCCTTCCCCCTCTCTCCACGTGGACCACCAAGCTGGGCTGAGGTGAGCAATGCTACCATGTAATGTGTCTGACTGCATTATTGTAATATCTCTCATGCTCTTGATGACTTTAATATAATACTTATATACCTCAACCGTACAATTGTGCTTACTGAACCCATGGATAGTAGTAGTGGTGGGGGCTGGCCCCTCACCCCCCTCCCAATTTAATTTAATACTACAGAATACATGTTCATTTATTCCATCAGCACACCTTCATTGAGTTTATATTTTAGTTGGAGGAGACAAAGAGTAACCAAAACAGAAATGTATTTAAAGTATTAGGAAAACAAGAAAGCAGTCTTTTCTGGGTTTTCTCACCCCTACATGAACTCCCTAATCAGACTTTGGGCTAGAACATGCCCTGATCATGAAGACTAGGAACTGAACTTCCCTCTGCTCCAGTTTCTTCTTCCTTCCCAGGAAAGCTCCTTCCTGTTCTACATCCACAGCCTGCTTACTGCTTATCTGTGTGTCACATGAGCCCCGGCCAACCCAATATCTGCATCTGTTCTCACGGAGGAGATAGGCTGGATATAGTACAGCGTCCCTCTTTTGTAGCAGAAGAGGGGCACATGCAGACTATTATCTTTCTGCCGGCTACTAAGGGGGATGTCCCAGTGACCAGGAGGGATTGCTACCTACCACAGAAGATGATACTGCTCTGTCTTTATGTGAATAAAGCATTGTCTCAAACAATGATTATCTACAGATTTTATCTTGATATATAAATGAGGGACCCTAATTGATGGCATAAATACTCTATGAAACAAAGCTGAAAAGCACAAACAGAAAAATATAAACTAGATAACTGGGACTGCCTGAAAAATGAAACACTTAGGCACATCAAAAGACTTCTCCAAAAGATTCATGTGAGAACCTACGACCTCCACACACATATGAGCTGACTAAAGATAGCATGGTCTGGTCAGGTGCACCCTGGTTCTTTTTTCCTTTTTTTAAATCATTTTATTGAAGGCTCTTACAGCTCTTATAACATTCCATACATCACTTGTATCAAGCATATTTATATACATGTTGCCATCATCATTTCCAAAACATTTTCTACTTGAGCCCTTGGTATAAGCTCCACTCCCCCACCCTTTCACCCTCATGTATCCTTGATTAATTATATATTGTTATTATTTTGTATCTTGCACTGTTCCTTGTCTCCCTCCACCCACATTTCTGTTATTAACATTGTTGCTTTTCTACACTTCAAAGAGGTCTTGTGCAGCAGATATACCCACTGTAATGTGTCCTTTGATCTCTTGACTGCTGCTTCCATGAGCATTGATTTTGGTTCCAAGGAAGATGAAATCCTTGTCTGTACCTATTCTCCTTTTATCTACCAAAGGGAGCTCTCTCTCACACTGTGCCATCGAACAGTTTCCTCTCCAGGTGACAGCTCCTGTGTCACCCATTTCAGGAGGTAGCATATGATCAAGGATTGATGATAGTCAAGGAAAAGCCCACATGGCATTGGAGTCCCGGTGAATAATGAGGCCCCAGGAATTGACAGAAAACCAATCACTATCTTTCAATGGACCATGCCGTGCTGGAGGTGCTCCCTCATCTGTGTAAAGAAATACAAAAGAGAGCTATGACAGGGAGAGAGCCACATTTCTTCAGAGAAAAGTGATACAACAGAATGAATACATTGTTAGCCAATCTTAATAGCACATGCAAGTTGGGGTAGAAAGGGGGAACTGATTACAAGGATCTACATATAACCTCCTCCCTGGGGGACAGACAAGAGAAAAGTGGGTGAAGGGAGACAGCGGACAGTGTAAGATAGGACAAAATAATAATTTATAAATTATCAAGGGTTCATGATGGAGGGGGAGCTCGGAGGGAGGGGAAAAATGAGAAGCTGATACCAAGGGCTCAAGTAAAAAGCAAATGTTTTGAGGATGATGACAACAAATGTACAAATGTGCTTGACACACAATGGATGGATGAATGGATTGTGATAAGAGTTGTAAGAGCTGCCAATAAAATTATTTTTAAAAAATAGCACCTGTAAGTCAATTGTGCTGAAGATAATTCAAACTGTCTGCAGCAGTATATTGACGGAGCTGTCAGATGTAGAAGAGGCTCTGCTGATGTCCGATTACTCTTGGCTGGAAGCAGAGAACAACAGAAAGATGTTTACTTGTGTTTCATTGGCTGTGCCAAGGCATTTGACTATGTGAATCATAACAAACTATAATAACAATGCAATGAAAGGAAATTTCTAAACATTTAATTGTGCTCATGAAGAACCTGTTCCTAGACAGGAGGCATTTTTTCAAAGAGAACAAGAAATGAGTGCTTTTAAAATTGGTAGGGATATGTAGCAGAATCAGATCTCTTCACAATGCTGATTGAGTAGATATGCAGAGTAAATAGTCTGAGAAGTCAGACTGTATGAAGATGAGTGTGGCATTTGGATCGGAGGAAGGCTCTTTAAGAGTGGCTGCTGGTTTCAAACTTCGGGCATTTATAAGCACAGACTGATGTGTAACCCCCCTCAATTACCCAGCACTTTCAAACTGAGCTATAGACCTATGTTACACATTACATAATATCCAGAGGTAATTTGTTAATCTTTTGCTTTTGAGATGGGGCTTTCTTCAAAGTGTGGAGCCAGGCCAAATTAATATCCTTGTCTATAGTCTCTTTCTGTCAAGAATTTACATTACTATGTTTTATTGGACAAAATGCTTGGGATTTTTGGAGCACCTTTTGATGAAATTTTCATCAGTAGCCTAGATTCTTTCACAGTCACTATAAAAAAGCAGATTGAAACCAGATAGCAACACGTTGCCAAAGCTTAGACCACAGTTGTGTAATTTGTTTTCCCAAATCAGAATCACCTGGGTCTTATTCGAAAGCAGATTAACTCATCTCCACAAAGCGCGTACTGGATCCAGATGGCTGCCTGAGAGACTAGAGCAGTTGGCGTTTTCCATGAATCTAGAGTGACTTTGGTGCCCCCTCTCATCCATCAAATCATAACTAATTCTCCTTTGCAGCCCTGCAAGTTCTCTAGTGAAGTTCCAAGGAGGGAGAGAAAGCAACAAAACCAAACCGTGGTTTATCCGTGTCACAGTGGTTTACCCAGGCCTGTGAGTAGCTTTGGAGTCATAGACGCCCCGTAGGACGGAGGAGGAATGGCACCATAATGTGTCCGAGGTTCTGAACTTGACTAAAGCACACAGATGGCATGAGGTAGTTAGTGCATTGTGCCAAGCTGGCCGATAAACACATGTGAGGTTAATTGAAGGGTGGAGGGATTCATGGCTGGGTGAGCCTCGCCTTTCTAGTTCTTGGGTCTCTTGCTTTGTGATGGTCGGACCAGGGTGCAGCTGCCTTAGCCAATTCCCTGCTT
>NW_022111316.1:2151948-2156261 GCF_000313985.2 Echinops telfairi | reverse complement strand
GGAGGAGGCCTGGGTTTCTGAAGCCCTGAGGCGGCCTGCCCTTTCTCTGTTGCCTTTCACTGTGAGACCCGGGTAGAGATCAGAAGCCATGAAGGTCTCTGCGGCTTTAGGGCCTCCTTGTTGACTCAGAGTGTGGAGTAAGAAAAGAGCACGCTCTGAAGGGTGGAGATTCCAGGGAGCTCGAGTGCTTCCTTACATCTTTTTGACTTTAGATTTTCCTTCTTTTTTCTTTTCATTACAGCCTTGTGGTTGTCTGCTACTAGGTATTGAGTGTCAGTCTTCACTCAGATTCAAGGTTTTATCCATGCATCCTCACCACTGTATTTCCTCTTCAATCCACTTGTTATAGATTGAAATGCATCTCTCTAAAATATGTGTTGTAATTCCTAACCTCTCTCCCTATGGTTATAGTTTCATTTGGGAGTGGGTGGTCTTTGATATGCTAATGAGACAAGTGTTGCATAGCCTGTGTGTTTGAGACAATCTTGTACAAGATATGATAAAAAGCAGATGAGGATAAACCACAACCAGAGATTCCATGTGGACTTTGTCGCTTTTCAGCTAGATGGCCGCTTGTTTATCTCAGTCCCACTTTCTATGTGTTCCCCCCGCCCAGCTGCTATAAGTATTACAAGCATTCCCTTAAACTGTGTGACACTACCCATCTGCCTGTGAGCTGCTCACCTATCTAGAGTCAGGCCACTACAGAGAAGAACTGATCCTGTGGAGATGATTAGCCTCACATGGTGCTTTAAGTGGATACAACAGGTGAGTGCCCTGCAGGAGCAGCAAGAAAAGAAACATCCATGTATAAGGGGCCTGGGCAGTTAATACCTGTGTGGTTCAAAGTCAACTGTAAGTTTTACTTGCAATTCCCAGTTGTGAGAGAAGTGGGTGTCCTGAAGCGGGTGTTGTTCAGTGCCCAACTGTGCTTGGGGTAAATGGCAAATGCAGGAGAGGCAGGGAGGTGTCTGGGAGATAAGCTACTCAGCTACTTTAGTTTCTGGCCAGGAGAGTTTAAGCTGGGCTGGACAGAGGTCAGGCGTATTCAATTGTTAATGATGCCTTTCAGAGTGGAACCTCTAAACAGATTTGCATTGGTTTTAATCCTGCTCTTTCACCTAACACCTATATAACCTTAAATGTATTCCTTTGTTAGTGCGGAATAACCATAAAATTAACTGCACAGAAATGCAATGAAAATTACCACGGAAAAATGTCTTCAACAAAAGTTACTGAAGAAACAAAGTATTTTTATTTTTTTAGAGGTTGTAATTTTATATAACCATCTGGCAATATTAATTGGCTCAAATATTTTGACTCAGAATTTTAAGAGAAGTCGCATCCTAAAATATAACCTCCTCCCTGGAGGATGGACAACAGAAAAGTGGGTGAAAGGAGTTGTCGGACAGTGTAATATATGACAAATTAATAATAATTTATAAATTATAAAGGGTTCATGAGGGAGGAGAAACAGGGAGGGAGGGAAAAATAAATGAGGAGCTGATACCAAGGGCTCAAGTAGAAAGAAAATGTTTTGAGAATAGTGAGGGCAACAAATGTATATGTGTGCTTGACACAATGGATGTATATATGGATTGTGATAAGAGTTGTTAAAGCCCCCAATAAAATGATTTAAAAATTAAAAAATTTTTTTCAAATTTTATGCAACTGGACATTGAAACAATTCCTTCCCACTGTTTCATATCCATATTATGCTTTGGAATATTTTAAAGACACATTCTTTTGAACTGTTTGTAGGTGAAATTTGATTCATTTCTGAGGCATTTGGGGGATATTTGTTTTAGGCTATCTCAAGAAGTAGCTCTGATCCCACCGCCCCCCCACAGATGAAGAATTTGAGCCCTGCAGTAACTTGTACACGATGTCACAGTGGAAACTAAAGAAAGATATGTTCAGTTAGAATTGGGAATTCAGATCAATGAAGAGATCTCAACATACACTGGTCATGAAGGCGACACAGCATTTTTCTATTATATAAAAAGGTTGCCAATTCCCTGGCAACTAATAACAATTTGCAGGGTCCTCAGTTACTGTTTTGGGGTGAACGTTATCTGATATTTTCTTTTTTCTTTCATCAGTGTCTATATCCTGTAATGAATCCTGGCTCCGTGTCGCAGTTAAACGAAGAGCCTATTTGGATAACCTGTTCCCTGAGAGCCATGAAATGCACCTGGGAGGCGGAGGTCCTGTAACCAGACAAGGGGTGAATTCCTTTGAGTTCTGGTATGCTCTGACTTACTGTGGCATCTGCGTTTATGTAAGAACAGTTATCAAATATTTCCCTTTTATTTTCAAAGAATAAGTAAGTTATCTTTATTCATAATGTGGTTATTTGTTAGTCTAAGGTCTCACATTAATGCCACATTGCAAAGTGCCAAGAAAGTTCTGGCAGGGCTTTAAAACTGGATAATACTTTGTCCTGTTTACAACAGTGTTTTGTTTTGTTATCATTTTTATTGGCATCTAATCCAGATACCATACAATTCAATAGTCCAATTGTTCAAGCATATCAAGAAGAATTGTACAATCATTCCCATAATCAATTTTAGAACACTCCCTCTCATGGTTAAATCGCCTTTAAAATAAGTTGTGTAATCACAATTAGTTCTTGTGCTCCCTCCCCACCACCCCATCTTCATTGTTGTCTCCTGAAATCCTCTCACCCTTCCTATCTCCCACCCCCAACCCCTAGATCCCCTATAAACCCTTGCAACAGTTATCATCTCTCTGCAACCACTCCTTTTATGTTTCACCAACTGTGAAAAATCCAATAGAAACAATGAAAACAAAATAGAAATAAAGTGGTAAGGATAAACTAGTAATATAAAGATAAAAATACAAATAATGAGTAAGACCAGAAAGACCACCTTCAATATTTACAAAGCTGGTAAAATATTGGTTTGTCATAGAACATACAAGAGATACTGGAGTATGGGGATTGGTGCCAGGGGGCCATTCCTGGACCAATACTTCTAAGTGCAGATCCCTGCCCAGCAGATTGAAACCTGTCATGACACTGTGAGGTGGGCATCAAGGCCAGGGGTCCCCCCCCAAGGTCCAATGAGTGTCACTTCCACAGTCCCAGGTCGATCCATCTCATCCAGGTACCCCTGTCCTCAGTCTAAGGGTGCAGGCAACTTTGAAGCAGGGCTCAGTTCCTTCAGCTGGGCCTCAATGTTAGGTCCTTCTGGTGTAGCCCCTGCATCATACCATGCTGCCTGCAAGGTCAGCTTCCATGATTATCATGGTACTTAGTCCATGATGTGGTTCATCGAAGGTTGGGTAGCAATGTATTTGTAGTGTCTACCTAGGAACATAAAATCTGGTCCATTGTCCCCCTACGTCCCCTACAATCATTGTTTAGCATCCCTTCCCGATGTGAGGTTAGTTCACTCCAACCACCCACCACACTCACCAACAGAGCTATCAGCATCTCCTCCAAACTGTACATGGTCCCCTCCCTTGGTCTTAGCTTGATTTTTCCAGCAAGATTCTCCAATTTCTCTCTCTCTCTCTCTCTCTCTCTCTCTCTGTGTGTTTGGGGGAGGGGGCAATTGATTTGTAAGCCTTAAGTGGATGATCATCTCCCAATGGCCCCTACTTGAAGAACTGACTGCAGGCAATGTGAAGTCATCTCCTTCAAGCTGGCTCTTGTGAAGTGCACAAAAGGGAGGGGATGTATTGTTCATGGCTGGTAGGTAGCATTCTCAGCTTTTGTTCAGGAATTGGTCCCTAAGATTTATTTAATTGGTGTTTCCCTTATAGTAGTGGACTCACACTATACTTGTCCTTTTATGATTGACTTCACTTAGCATAGTGGTTTCCAGGTTCTTCCATGTCATGTGGTGTTTCGTGCTTTCATCACTGGTTTTCGGGGATGCATAGTATTCCATTGTGTGTATGTGTCATAGTTTCTCGATCCATTCTTCCACTGTTGGGCATTTGGGTTGCTTCCAGTTTCTTGCTCTTGTGAATACTGTGCTGCTACGAACATGGGAAAGCATGCCTCCACTCGTGTTGTGTCTCTTATTTCTTGAGGGTATATGCCTAATAGTGGTATTACTGGATCATATGGGAATTCAATTCCAAGTTGTTTTAAGTATTGCCATATCATTTCCCTCAGTGGCTATGTATTTACAAGCCCACCAACAGTGTATACGAGTTCCAATCTCTCCACATCCTCTCCAGCTTTTTTTTAATTTTAAATTTGGACTAACATTGTGTGTGTAAAGTGCTATTTCATTGTGGTTTTAATTTGCATCGCCCTAATGGCTCGTGATCATGAGCAT
>NW_022111316.1:2146370-2150715 GCF_000313985.2 Echinops telfairi | reverse complement strand
GGAAGTCAATCTTGCAAGCTGAAGCAGGGAACTGCTAAGGCAGCTGCACCCTGGTGCGACCATCACAAAGCAAGAGACCCGAGAACGAGGCTCACCACCCATTTATCCCTCTGCCTTTCAATTAGCCCCACATGTGATTATCGGCCAGGTTGGCACAATTAACTAACTCATTTTCTCTGTATAGTTCATTTGTTTCTTTAGTTAAGTTTATTCCTAAGTATTTCATCTTTTGTGTGGTTACTGTGAATGGTGTTGATTCTTAATATATTTTCCGCTGCTCTCTTTGCTGACATACAGGAATCTGACTGATTTCTGGTTATCAGCTTTGTATCCTGCTACCTTCCAAATTGCTCGAGTGTTTCCAGTAGGCATTTTGTGGAGACTCTTGGGTTTTCTATATATAGGATTATGTCACCCGAGAATAGCAAGAGTTCCACTTCATCTTTGCCTATTTGTATCCTCTTGATTTCTGATGTTGACTAAGAGTGATGATAACGGATATCCTGGCCTGGTCCCTGATTTCAGTGGGAATGTTTGTAGCTTTTTCCCTTTGAGCATGATGTTGGCTATTGGTTTCTCATATATAGAGTTTATTATGTTGGGGAGTTTTCCTTCTCTTCCTATTTTGTTGAGTGCTTTGACCAGAAATGAATGTTGAATATTGTCAAATGCCTTTTCTGCATCTAATGATGAGATCATGTGGTTTTTATTTCTTGCCTTATTTGTGTGGTGGATTACATTGGTTATTTTTCGAATATTGAACCATCTCTGCATATCTGGAATGAATCCCACTTGGTCATGGTGAATTATTTTTTTACATGCTGCTGTATTCTATTAGTCAGGATTTGGTTAAGGATTTTAGCATATATATTCATGAGGGATATTGGTCTATAATTTTCAAACTTTGTGGGAACTTTTCCTGGTTTGGGTATCAGTGTTATACTAGATTCATAGAACGAGTTTGGGAGGTGGCTGTCATTTTCTATGTTCAGGAAGAGTTTGTGTAGTATTGACGTCAGATCTTCTTTGATTATTTGGTAGATTTCCTCTGTGAAACCGTCTGATCCTGGGCTTTTCTTAGTTGGAATTTTCTTAATAACCTGCTCTACTTCTTCTTTAGTTATGGGTCTGTTGAATTTTTCAATGTCTGTCTGAATTCATTTGAGTAGGTAATGTGTTTCTAGGTATCTGTCCATTTCTTGTAGATTATTGAATTTGAGTACAGTTTTTCATAGTAGTGTTACTTTTCTTTTTATTTCATTTGGATCTGTTGTAATGTCACCATTTTCATCTCCTGTTCTGGGTATTTGCATCTTTCCTTTCCTTTCCTTTGTTAAGTTTGCCATTGGTCTGAATCTTTTGTTAATCTTAAAAAAACCCAAAAACCTAGCTGCTTGTCTTGTTGAATCCCCCTGCCCCCCACTTTTTGAAGAGTTTTCAATAAGGCTTATTTTTGCTTTGATCCTTATGATTTCTTTCCTCCCTTTATTGGAGGGATTGTGTTGTTGTCTTTGTTCCAGTTCTTGGAGGTATTGTGTAAGAGTGTTCATTTTAGATTTCTCCTCCTTTTGGATGTGTGTGTTGATTGCTCTAAATTGGACTCTGATTACTGCTTTCACTGTGTCCCCAAAGTTTTGATATATTGTGTTATTATTCTCATTTGTCTTAAGGAATTTAAAAATTTTAAATTTAAATCCTTTAATTGCTTTATTACCAAGTCATTTTTGAGAATTATGTTCACTCTCTATGTGTTTGTCCTTATGTTTCTGCTAGTTTTATTGTAGATTTCTAATTTTATGGTGGTGTGGTCTGAGCAGATTGTAGACATACTTACAGTTTTGCGTCTCGCTGAAATATAAGACCTCCCAGAAAATAAGGCCCCCCAATGCTACTGTAACTCTGGACTCTGGACTGTAGTGGCAGGCATCGCCGCGCAGCTCACTGTTGGCCCCAGCGCAGCCGGAGCAGACAGGAAATGCGAGGTCTATTTTAACACTATATATTGGTTAACAAATACAATCTCTCTATATATCTGTAAGCTTTAGTTACCTAGGTCTTTTCCAGAGAAGACTCTAACCCTTAGCTCTTCTGGTCTTTTTCTTTAGATTTTAAGGTAAAAATAAAGAATTCTTTTGTTTTCATATTCCTTATTTATTTTGAACAATAAAGTGATATTGAACATGGGCCCCATCTAATACTGTGTCACCATTAAGTGGGTACAGGATGTGTTTGGACTGTACTGCATGACTGTCAGGTAGTGACACCAATATAACTGTCTATAACATTTTTTGTACAGAGTTTTAGCAGAAATTGATTCTTCATTAAAAAAAATCCCTGTAGTTATAACATTTTTTCCCAAACCCAGCTTGCATATATCGTATCTTCAAGACTAGAAGGCTAGGCTAATTTATTAAACTTTCTAATGCATTTTGATCAAAGTTTCCTTATGACAGAATCACAATGATGATTCCAATCACGTGGTTTAGTCTGCAAGCTACAAGCATGCAATGTTTCTGTTGCTGTTAGTGTTTTATAGTTGCCTATTCCTGGTGTTTTAGTTACAATGATGGGATAATTAGTATTTGTGATTTTTATATATAGAATTCTTTTGAGCATGAAATACTACAAAGGGAAAATAGAAAGAAAATATGTTTGTGAAGTTACTAATGCTTCAACTAATAATGTTGTGATTAACTGTAGAAGGATTTGACAAAAACATTTTCATTAGTATTCTTGTAGTCTACATTTTAAACAACTTACAGGGGAGACCCAGTGGTGATTTCAGGTAAGTGTTGGGACATCTAACTGCAAAGTCAATGGTTTAAACCCATTAGGTACTCCATGGGAGAAAGAGGCTGGCTAGCCTACACCTGTAAACATTTACAGTCTCAGAATCATAAATATGGTCGCTGTGAGTTAGAATCGACTTGATGGTCATGGGGGGGTTCACAACTATATTTCTCACATTTTATAAAGAGAATGGATATATATATACTAAGACTTCTGTATGGAGCATAGAGGATATATGTTAAGTACAGGAGGTGACACTGGGTGTAAGTGTGACAGCAACCCTTATGGTATCACTGCTCTAATGTGTTCAGTTAAGTCATAGGAATTGATTCATTAAAAACAAACTTCAGTTGATACCATAATTTCTCAGAGTACATGAGACTCACTTGGCTCAGTCTTCACTGGAAGCTACTGGTATCATTTAGCCAGAGACCAGCTTTCTTGTTCAGATACCTTTCTTTCAGTTCCCTCGATCATTACCAAGAACTACTTAAAATCCTGAGATGAGTGGATTCATCACTTTAAAATTTGAATGAGTCATGGTTGTTGCCTCATAAAAAGCCAGGTTGTTCTGAAAAGAAACTCTTGCAAGATTTAAATGCTACCCCAAAGTTTATATTTTCTGTTGTTTATTCATTTTAGCCAAGAAACCAGTTGGCATATAGAGTTGAAGACTGGGGCAACCACAGACTACCTGAAAGATTTTGTTTGAAATTTCTCTTCGGTGCTTACTTTCACCCTTCATGCCCACCTGTCCCAACCAAGACTATGACTATAGGCCATCAGGTGATTTGAACTCCCTTTGACCCAAATGTGTCAGAATAGAACTATGCTCCATGGGCGTGTTCAATGACTGATTGATCAGAAGTAAAATTGTCTGTCTGGTTTTTCTTCCATAACACCTCTGGGTAAACTCAAGTGGTTTGGTCTGCGGCAAAGTGTGTTAACCATTGGCATCATCCAGGGACTCCAGAGGCTGTTCGAGTTGTTGGTAGGTGCTACTGACTGAGTCAGTTCTAACTTAAAGCAAGCCTTTGTACAACATAACGAGATCCTGACCAGTCTCCTAAGCTATCCTCACGGTCTTTCCTGTTGTGGTCACTGTGTTGCTTCATCTCATTAGAAGTCTTTCTCTCTCTCCTGTGCCTCTACTTTACTCAGCATGATGTCTTTTTCTAGGGACTGGTCCCTCCTGATAATATGTCCAAAGAACATGTGATGAAATCTTGCCATCATTGCTTCTAAGGAGCATTTTCCAAGACAGATTTGTTTGTTCTTCCTGCACTCCATAGCATATTAAATATTTGTTCCAATACCACAAATTAAATTCCCCATTCTTCAAGGTTTTTATTCATTGTCCAGCTGCCTATGTATATGAGGCCATTGAAATCCCATGGCTTAGGTCAAGTGGAAAGATACATTTTTTTAAAAAAACACCTTTAAGTGGTCTTTGACAAATAGGAGCTGTTGGTCTCTATTGAGTGCACATGGAAACTCTATCTCTTCGGAGTGGAGACCCAAAGCCCATTAGTAGGCCACTGGAGATCCCCTTGCA
>NW_022111316.1:2142484-2145014 GCF_000313985.2 Echinops telfairi | reverse complement strand
CATCTCTACTGTACTTCCTGTTCCCCCAAACCCTTATTCTACTTGCTTTCCCTATAGGTTCATCAGTCCTGGGTTTCATATACCAAAACACATGAAAACATATAACACAACTTCATGAGGGTGACCTCCAATGACCTAACACCTCTGAGATATAACCCTTATATGAACAAACAAAAACAAAAATAAAGAAAATGTTGAAAACCAAATCCAGTCCAGTATGCATCAGAGGCAGGATTAACTGACGAGGTTTTAATTGTATGTCTTTGATCTTCTATACTCATCTCTCCAATGCACTGTTTATTGCCTTATTGCCTTCCATAGTGGCTGTAAATATTTACAAGTCCACCAGCTGTGGATAAGAGTTCCAATCTCACCACACCCTCTCCAGCATTTGTTGTTTTTAGTTTTCTTTTTTTAAATTGGGGCTACAGCTATGGGTGTTAGGTAGTATCTATGATAGTTTTCACTTGCATATTCCAGATGGCTAGTGAATGGAAGCATCGTTTCCTCATGTGTTTTTTAGCCATTCAAGTGTCATATGTTGTGAATCATCTGTTCAGGTCCTTTGGCCACCTTCTCAGAAGGGTATTAGTTTTTTCCTTGTTGTAGACTTGTAAAATATTGTAGATTTAATAATTAGTCCTCTCTTATGTTGTGAGTAAATGTCTTTTCCAGTCTGTGGGCTCTCTTTTCAGTCTTCGAATGAAGTCTTTCTGTGTACACAAGTGGTTTGTTTTAATTGGTCCCAATCATCTGTTTTTTCTTCCATGAAGTGCTTCCTTTATTATCTCTGACAGCCCATGTATTCCCTGCCCTACGGCACTTAGATTTCTCCTAATATTCTCATTGATGATCCTCATAGCCTTGGATTTTCCATTTAGGTCTTTCATCCACCTTGAGTTTGTTTTTGTGTGTGGGGTGGGATATGGGTCTTGTTCCACTCTTCTGCAGGTGGATAGCCAGTGTTTCCAAGGCCATTTATTGTAGAGGACATCTGACTGGCATTTATTCTTTGTGGGCCTTTGCAAAAAAATTCACTTGTCTATATATGGAAGATTTTATTTCTGGGTGTCCTGTCCTGATATGTTGGTCTGTGTATCTGCCATTATACCAGTGCCAGGCTGTTTTGGACACTGTGGCTGTATAGTAGGTCTTGAGATCAGGTCATGGAAGACCACCTACTTTGCTCTTCTTTTTGAGGAGTTCTTTGCCTATCCTGGGCATATGAATTTGGCAATCAGTTTCTCCATTTTTTAAAAAGAATGTCAGCATTTGGATCAGAATTGCATTGACTTTGTCGATTGCTTTAGGTAGTATTGGCATTTTCACACAATTGACCCTTCTGATCCATGAACATGGGATATTCTTCCATTGGTGTAGACCCCTTTTGGTTTCTTGCAGTAATGTTCTGTAGTTTTCTTCACATCGGTCTTTTGTTCTTTTGGGTAAGTTTATTCCTAGGCATTTCTGGTTTTGCCTGGTTATTGTGAATGGTATTGTTTCCTTGGCATCTTTTCTTGTATTCCTATTACTGGTATGTAGGAATCCAATTGACTTCAGCTTTTTAATCATGTATCTGGCTACTTTACTAAATTCCTTTATTCCAGCAATCCTATTGTGGACACGTTGGGATTATGAATATATAAAATCATATCATTTGCTAATAGCAAAAGTTTCACTTCTTCTTTACCCAGTTGTACTCACTTGTTTTCTTGCCCTTTTCTTAGTGTACCGTCTAGGATTTCTAGCACAATGTTGAATAAAAGTGGGGTGAATAAAAAGAAGGGACATTCTTGTCAGTGGAAATGTTTTCAGCTTTTCTCCATTGAGTGTAATATTGGTTATTGGTTTTTTCATATATGGCCTTTATTGTATTGAGGATTTTCCTTCTACTCCTATCTTCTTAAGAGCTTTTATTAGGATAGGGTGTTGCATGTTGTCAAATGCTTTTTCTGCATCACTTGATATGATCATAAGGTTCTTATCATTTTTCTTCTTAATGTGGTGTATTATGTTAATTTTTTGAATGTTGAACCATCCCTGAAGTCCTGGTATTAGTCCCTCTTGGTTATGATGTATTTATTTTTTGACTGTTGGATTCTATCGGTCAAGATTTTGTTCCTGAGAGATATCGGTTTGTAGTTCTCTATCCTGTGGTTTATTATCTTTTGGTAGCAGGTTTATGCTGGCTTCAGAGAATGAGTTTGGGAACTTGCTGTCTCTTTCTATGTTCTGGAAGGGTTTGTGTAGGATTGGTGTCAGCTCTTCTCTGAATACTTGGTAGAAATCTCCTGGGAAGCCATCTTAACTGGGGATTTTTTTCAGTTGAGAGTTTCTTGATGAACTGATCTATTTCTTCTTTTGTTATGGTTCTGTTCATGTTCTTAATATCCATATGTGTTAATTTGGGGAGAGAGTAATTTTCTAGGTATTTGTCCATGTCATCCAGATTATTGAATTTGTTATAATAGTGAGGTAGTTCGTTTATTGTGCCAACCTGGCTGATAAACACATGTGGGATTAATTGAAG
>NW_022111316.1:2139586-2141741 GCF_000313985.2 Echinops telfairi | reverse complement strand
ATTTATTTCTGCTTTAATTTTTGTGATTTCTTTTGCTGCTTGAAGGATTATGCTGTTGGCTTTGTTCAAATTGTTGGTGGTGCTGTGTTAAGGTGCTACACATGATTCACTCCTCTTTTTTCATGTGTGAATTTATTGCAATAAATGGACCTTTGAGAACTCCTTTTGATGTATCCCATAAGTTTTAGTGTTTTGTGTTGTCATTCTCACTAGTTTCTAGGAACTTCCCAATTTCCTCTCTTATTGGGGGTGTTGCCTAGTCTTTTTTGAGTAGTGTGTTGTTGAGTCTCTAAATGTTTGTGTGGATTGGAGAAGAATGTGTATTTGTTTGCTGTTGTTGGACAGTTCTGTAAATATCTAGGAGGTTGAGTTGTTTTATTGTGTGGTTCAACTCTTCCATTAAAAAACATTTTTTTCCATGGAGTTTCTTACCTGTTGATCTATCTTTCTTAGATAGTGTTGTATTGAAATCACCTACTATAATTTCTGATCTGGTGATTTCTCTTTTCATCTCTTCGAGGATTTGGTTGATGAATTTAGAGAGTCTTTTGTTGGGCTCATATATGTTTATTATGGTTATGAGTTCTTGGTTTATTGATCCTTTGAGAGTTATGTAATGCCCATTCTTTTCTCTAGTTATATTGTGTACCTTGAAGCCTTTAAAAAATCATTTTATTGGGGACTCGTACAACTCATCACAATCCATCCATCCATCCATTGTGTCAAGCACATTTGTACATATGTAGCCATCATCATTCTCAAAACATTTGCTTTCTACTTGAGCTCTTGGTGTCAGCTTCTCATTCCTCCCCACCCAAACCCTTGATAATTTATCAATTATTATATTTTTCCCCTGCTTTTTTAAAAATTGCCATTAGCTTGGTAAATTTTTTTGCCAAACGTTGACTCTCAGTCTATTTTCATTTGTGAGTTTGAAATGTGTCTCTTGAAGGCAGCAGATTGATGGATCTTGTCTAATCCAGTCTGTTGCTCTTTGTCTTTTGACAGGTGCCTGTAGTCCATTGATAGTCATTGTAATTAAATCTGAATGTAGATTAGGTTCTGTCTTTTCTTATTATTTGTGCTTTATATTTTCCTTTCTTACACTTTTATAGGTGGAATTGTGTGTATGTGAGTTTATTCTTGTCTTTATTTCTCCACTAGATCTGTAATATTTTAGAAAACATTTTCACTATGTTGGTTTCTGGGTGGTGTTACACCCTGAGGTGGTCTCCTGGTTGAGTGCTGCATTGTTGGTTTTCTTCCCATAAGGAACTGGAAAGTATTTTTTGTAATGCTAGTTTTGTTTTTACATAATGTCTCAATAGTTCCATATTTGAAAAAAAACTTGTATTTCTCAAATTTAATGGGAAGCTTTGCTGGTTAAAGGATTCTTGAATGGCAGTTGTTTACTTTCAACTTTCAGAATACGCTGTTCCAATTTCTTTTTTTCCTGCATGGTCTCTGCTGAGAGGTCTAAGCTTATTCTTATTTGTTTACCTTTATATGTGACTCCTTTGTCCTCTCTAATTGCTCTCATGATTCAGTCCTTTTCCTTGAAATTTCATAATTTGATTATCATAAGTCTTGATGTGTATTTTGGGGTTTAATTTATCTGATATTCTCTCTGTCTCCTGGTTGAATATCATTCCCCCTTTGTGATATTGGGGAATCCCCCCCTCTCCCCCCAAGAATTCCCTTTACTAGTTTAAGTGTAAACTTATTTGTTTCTTTTTTCTGAGGCACTCTAATATCCAAATATTATTTTGCTTTATACTGCCCCACTACATCCTCAGGCTTTCTACAGATTCTTTTGCTTTCTTGTTTGATTGTTTCTCTCATTTGCTGAAGTCTGCTTGGCTGTCTTTGTTGGTAGGATCTTGTACATTGTTTTTTATTTATGCTACATCATTCTGTAGATTCTGATTTTCCTTTGTTTGTGAGGTTTCTAGGAACTTATTTTTAGGATTGAGCCCCCAATCTCTTGTAAGGCTCTAAGCATAATTTTCTCGTTTTCTTTTTCTGGTTATTCAAGGGCTTCATCTTCGATGTATTCCATTGAGTTTGGGAAATCTTCAGTTGTTGGTGTTTGTTGGTAGTTGATGATGGCTGTTGTTTGTGCCACATAGTGGTTTGATCAGTTCATGATACAAAG
>NW_022111316.1:2123124-2137985 GCF_000313985.2 Echinops telfairi | reverse complement strand
ATATGGAAATCGATCTGGCAATATCTAAAACAGATGGAAATTGAGCTACCATACGACCCAGCAATCCCCCTACGGGGCATATACGCAGAAGAGTCAAGAAACAAACCATGACCAGACGTCTGCACTCCAATATTCATCGCGGCACAGTTCACAATTGCAAGGAGTTGGAAACAACTTAAATTTCCATCAACTGACGAGTGTATTAAAAAATTGTGGTACATACATACAATGGAGTACTACACATCCCTAAAAAGCACTGATAAATGCATGAAGCACAGTGCCACATGGGAAGAACTGTAGGAAATCTTGTTAAGCGATGTAAGCCAAGCACAAAAGGACAAGTCCAACATGAGTTTGCTTGCTGAGATAAACTTAAAAAAAAAAAAAAGCAAAAGGGGCATAGGGAAAAAGTTACTCTATACAAACTTTCCTGGGGTGAGGACCAGGTAGTATGGCAGAGGCCAGACCAAATCCAGGGATACATATGGTAGCCAACTAAAAAGGAGGGGGAGAAAATAAGAAGGGGTAGCTGGGGAACAGGGCACTAACCCACCCAAGGGGAGGGTATTGTTTATATCTCCACAGGGAAAGAGGGACCGGACTTCAACCCGGTGCTTGAAGATGTGAATGCAAAATGCTAGCATGGAGTAGGGAACCAGTGGAGAGGTCTGAGGGGCTGGCCCCAATCCCAACTACATGGACAGCTGCCCCTCCCCCCAGAAGAATTTATTTCGAAGGACAGCACTGAAGCTGCAGCTCAGGAAGAGGGACATGTCTGATCAGAGCACCTGGGAGCAAATGAAGTGGAATGAAGAAAGAGTGGAGCACATCCTGATCCACCAAGCCTTGAGGAAGATATTCCCGCTCAGAGCAGCCAATCCACAGAGAAGACCATATGGCTGGCCCCACTATGAGACATGTCATCCCTCACTGACCCATAGCCCTACAGGGGACAACACTGGAGACACAGTGTGGGAATTGCGCCTAATCTGATCCCACCACACCAATGCAAAACACTAAGGGCATGCAACAGAGCAGCAAGGGGAACAGAGCAACAATGTCCCTAGGGAATACCAAAAGTAGACTTTGGGGCCACGGCTTGGCACCTCATCAGACTTGATGGAAAACACTCCTGAAGGCCAACAAACAGACCTTGAACTAACTACAAGCTTTTCTTTTTTGTTGTTGTTGTGTTGCGGGGCTTTTTTGTCATTGGCTTGTTGTTGTTTTTTGTTTTGTTGCTTGGTTTTGCTCTGTCTTGTTTTTGTGCATGTTAATATCTCCGCAGGTCTGTCTAAATAAGATAGGCTGGATGAACAATCTGGAGGAGAAAACAACAGGACTGACAGTTCCGGGGGGACATGGGAGAGGGGGAGGTGGGGGGAAAGGAAGTGGTGTTAACAAACCCAGGGACAAGGGAACAAGTGATCCAAATCGGTGATGAGGAGGGTAGGAGGCCTGGTAGGACGTGATCAAGGGTAATGTAACCGAGAGGAATTACTGTAACCCAAATGAAGGCTGAGCATGATAGTGGGACAAGAGGAAAGTCAAAGGAAATAGAGGAAAGAGCTAGGAGGTAATGGGCATTTATAGAGGTCTAAATAAAGGCATGTACATATGTAAATATATTCATATATGAGGTTGGGGAAATAGATTTATGTGCATATATTTATGGATTTAGTATTAAGGTAGCAGATGGACATTGGGTTTCCACTTAAGTACTCCCTCAATGCAAGCATACTTTGTTTTATTAAACTGGCATTCCATGATGCTCACCTTCTCAAAACAATTGCTGAAGACAAAGTGGGCGCATAAGCAAATGTGGTGAAGAAAGCTGATGGTACCTGGCTATCAAAAGATATAGCATCTGGGGTCTTAAAGGCTTGAAGATAAACAAGCAGCCATCTCACTTCGAAGCAACAAATCCCACATGGAAAAAGCTCACCAGCCTGTGTGATCACAAGGTGTCGAAGGGATCAGGTATCAAGCATCAAAGAACAAAATATCATATCATTTTGAATGAGGGGGAGTGCAGGGTGGGGACCCAAAGCCCATCTGTAGGCAACTGGACATCCCCTTATGGAAGGGTCATGAGGAGGAAATGAGCCAGTCAGGGTGCAGTGTAGCAATGATGAAACATACAACTTTCCTCTAGTTCCTAAATGCTTCCTCCCCACCCCCACCCCCCAATATCATGATTCCAATTCTACCTTACAAATCTGGCTAGACCAGAGGGTGTACACTGGTACAGATATGAATTGGAAACACAGGGAATCCAGGACAGATGATCCCTTCAGTACCAGTTGTGATAGTGGCGATACTGGGAGGGTGAAGGGAGGGTGGGGTGGAAAGGGGGAACTGATTACAGGGATTTACATATAACCTCCTCCCTGGGGGAAGGGCAACAGAAAAGTGGGTGAAGGGAGACATCAGACAGTGTATGATATGACAAAATAATTTATAAATTATCAAGGGTTCATTAGGAAGGGGGGAGGGAGGGGGAAAATGAGGACCTGATGCCAGGGGCTTACGTGGAGAGCAAATGTTTTGAGAATGTTGAGGGTAACGAATGTACAAATGTGTTTTATACAATTGATGTGTATGGATTGTGATAATAGTTGTATGAGCCCCCAATAAAATGATTTTTTTAAAAAGATGTGATGTTACTTGGTATAAGAGAATGCGGGTTACTGAGGTGGAGGAAGCAGGGTCTTGAGGAAATGGTGGTTGGGGTATGTAAGGAGTATATTAAATCTACCAGAGCCACTGGTATACTCTGTATATTATATAGGGAGAGTGCATCCCTTCTGTTACCGTGTTTATAACAGAAGGCCCTTGTATTGTGGATATCTGCACCTGTTCTGTTCATGTGGTCCCAGGGTGGGGAGAGGCTAATTGACTGGGAGGCCAAGGTGAAGGGGGAGGAGGGACTTCCAGTCAGCAGGTGGTCCTGCTAAGTACAGTGAGTCCCATTGTTCGCCAGTTGCTTAGATCAGGGAGGGGAAGTTGCTGAGAAACCTGGAAATGCTGGGTTCTGGTTTCTCTGATGGGAAAAAGGGTTTTGTGGTGTCTTTCTCAAAAGAAAATAGGAATAAATCTAATAAACTCTTGGAGCCCACTTCAGGTTTAAGTTGTGTTCCTGTATTACTGGGGCTGGATCCCCTTTGAATTAGTGGGGATATCTCTCTGAAGAGTTGCACTTTTTCAAGGGGAGAAGGAGCGAGATTCTGGTATTACAGCAATGGATATCTGTGCAGGGGTCCAACATGGGCTCTAGCATCCAGGGCTTCCAGAGGCTCAAGGGGATATTGGCTCATGGGCTGAATTTGAGGGACAGTCTGTCTTAGGATATTTCACCGTGTTGAGGAAGTAGACAGGAGGGGAGGAGGCTGGCAGTCACCACCCCACTGAACCTGCTATGGTAGGGGAGAGGATAGACCACAGGCAGATGCACTGAGAAGGGAATGCCAACGCAGTGGTGAGCTTCACTGAGCTCTCTGTAGGCCAAAATAGGGGAGGAAGGGCTGAAAAAAAACCCCAAACCCTGAGATGCTGAGCATCTAGGTCTCATGTTCAATTTCCCAGAGTTGGCCTTCACCTCTGTTGATCTGGTCACACAATGGGAACTCTAGGTGTGGGTGATTCTACACCCGCACCATCTTCCCAGAAGTCTTGAAAGGTGACTTTGTATGCAACATAAAAATCAACATATGCTACTGAGCCTTACAGGATCTCCTTGTTGGAGGAAATCTTCTGCATGGAAAGAATGAATAGTTAGTTGGTGGATATATTGGTGAGACAATTCTACTTGTGGTCAAGTGCCTGATTGACTTGTTTCTGAGGCCCAATTGATGAGTCTTTTCTCAGCATTTGAAAATGTTGATTTAACTTATTTTTTTACTAGTCTGACCTTCATTCCTATACAAGTTCAATGGCTATCGTTATTTTATTCACAGTATTTTCACACATGCAGAGCAGAAACCAGTCACGTGGGGGTTCTAGGCTGTGGGCTATCAGAAGGAGATCGTCAGGCTTTTCTTTGGAGGCACCGCTAGGTGAATTTGAACTGCCAGCCTTTTGACTTGTCAAGCAGTTAACTGTTGCCACGGGTAGGAATCGACTCTTTGGTTACTAACAATTTATTTTATTCTCACGGATCTCCCTGTACAACGTGAACTTCTTTCCACTTCTTAGATAAAAATCATTGGCCCACCTCCTATAAAAGTATGATTAGGATAATTAAGACCAATGTAGATTTGCAAGTTTACATGAAATTTGGTGTTTCACTTTTGTCAGTATTTCTAACCTGACACAAGGATTTGGAGAGGAGGACAATTTCATAAAAGAGAAATACTTTCCCTGGTGCTTCATGTATTGCCATGTTGTGCTGAAGCAAAGAGGCACCAGTGACGCAGCTACATGGTATGCAATAAGTGCAAATTTGTACCAATCATGACTTTATAATTGTGCCCAAATACCTAGGGTCTAAGGGCATCGCACTTATAAGTGCATGAGTTTTTAGGCTCTCCAAGGGGGACATTGTCCAATTATGCAGTTGAAATAATTAAAACTTCTACAGATTCCTTATATCTTAGTCTCTCCTCACCCTACACCTACACCTAACCTTAAATACTCTATGTTTTCTAACTTGGCTGTTGCTCTTATGATCTCTCTCCACATGATAACCATTCTAGGATGGCGTCCTGGAAACATAGCTAGGAGTGTGGTATGAGTGGAAAAATGCTTAGTCATGTGATACTGAATGGTGGGTGAGTATTTTTTTCTACTCTGATTTCTCTCCTTCCATGCCTCTCCTGTGTCTGTCTCCTCCTTAAGCAGAGAATCCTTTTGGGCGTAAGATTTGTCTTCCACTGCAGGCATCGTTAGAATTTGAGGAGTTGACTTGGATTTCACAAAAGGCAGGAGAAAATCTGTGGCTCCCTTCACCCCCTTCTCCGGCCAGGATCTCAAAGCTGTAATTCACTGGTCACTCTGTATAAACTATGAGGTGAGATGACAGCTATAGATTGAGCTGGGTCAGTTACTTCTTCAGAATTTTTGGTATTTGACAGATTCCAGTGTAAGGTAAGTTCTTCTATTCACTTTTTTTTGGGGGGGAGGGGGGACTCTATGAAATAGCAGTGTGCTTTTTAACTAAGCTATGTGACTTTGGAACTCTCATTTACAACCCGAAGACATTTGTGTAGTTCAGTTCAATTTCTCATATCCTAACTCTTAGTATTCCCCAAAGCAGGATGTGCATAAGCCACAAATACTTGTATATGTTGACCATTTATGTGTATTTTTCAGATCAGCTGTATTCAACTTTAATAGAGAAACTAACATGACTACTCATCTTGCCTCCCAAACTCAGTGCAGAACAAAGAAAAATTGTGTACTTTTAAAGCCTCAGAGTACCATCCAGAAGTGTCTGAGTAAGAATATTTTGACTTAAGAATGTTTCCCAATACATTTATGAAAACACAAGGGTTCAGCAAAATGGTGGCATTTTCACAAATCATGTACCATGTACCCAATAACTTCAGTTTAGGGTTGTTGGGACCATGATATTTTTATGGTGACCTTGTATTTGATCTTGGATCTTCTTTATTCTCTGAAGCAGAGCAGTTATGTTATTGTGTTATCCACCCCAATCCAACCAGAGAAAAATCCTCGTAACAGGATATAGATTGGTTTTTGGAATTTATATAAAGGTTGCAATTGTTATGCATGCCAGCTCGAATGTTAGGTTTTTGTTCTTGAACTAAATGCCTGCAACAGAAAATTCCTTTGAGGTCAGAGGGATTTAAAAGACCTATAAACTGTGAATGTAACATTGTAGTAGAATTTATATTTATTTTTATATATTAACTGACCCTCTTAAAATAAAAGTTTATATATTGCGCTTACATAAATTTTATTAAAAATTCATGAACAATATTTATACGTACATTTGCTATATTCGAAAGTATTTACTTTCAAAGTGTTATAGTAAGTCCTGACATATAAAATGGCCTTGATATTCTATTCTAAGATAGATTGGCTTGTCCTTTTAGCCAGGCATGGTACTTTGAACATTCTTCAGCCCCACAATTCAAATGCATTGATTCTTCTTCCGTCCTCCTGATTCAATGCCCCACCTTCCCATGTATGTGAAGCAATTGCAAATGCCATGACCTGGGTCAGGCATACCTCAGTCCTTGCTCTTCAATACTCTAATGAGGTCTTGTGCAGTAGATTTACCCAATTCACCTGCCTTTGATCTCTTGACTGCTGCTTCCTTGAACATTGACTGTGAATCAAAGCAAGACAGAATCCTGGACAACTTGAACCTTTTCTCCATTTACTGTGATGTTACCTATTGGTTCAGTTGTGAGGATTTTAGCCTTTACATTGATTTGCAATCCAAACCGAAGGCTGCAATCCTGGATATTCATCAACAAGTGTTTCTGGTCCTCGCTTTCAGCAAGCGAGGTTACGTCATCTGCCTATCTCAAGTTGTTCATCAGCCTTCCTCCAATCCCGAGGCCACATTCTTCTCCATAGAATTCAGCTCCTCTGGCTATTTGCTCAGCATACGGATTGAATAAGCCTAGGAAAGAACACAACCGTGACACACACCTGTACTGATTTTGTGTAAGATGAAATCTTGCCCTCCTTACCTCTAAGGATCACTTGGAGGTGGTGGTCAAGCTCTACATTTACTCTTTTTGGGTCTAACCTCAAAGATACGGATCACCTAGCCATGGGCGACCTGTGATAATAGCTGGTTCCTATGTCTGAAATGTTAGCATCTCATGGTCAAAATTACTCCAAGCAGGAAGATATGGCCTATACAGCAAAGTGAACTAGCAATGAATCCAAATTAGTACCAAGTCAGGGAAAGATGCTCTGTAGCTCACTGGAGTATTTTATCGAGCACCATGAGGTTTATAAGCCTTGTACATTTTGTTTCATTGACCCACATGCAACATGAATTATCATACAGACCTCTCCATGGCTAGCCATCAGGGAGTCGAGGGCTATGTAGTTATCCCTGTAGGATAGTGTTTCTCAAAGTGGGTGATACCACTGTGTGGGGTGGAGGTGCTTGAATTATCCAACAGAGGTTCACAAGCAGATACCTACACTCTATCCTAGATTATAAACTATAGTACAAAAGTTTTTATGTGCTCTATGGTGCTGAGTAATTTTTTTCCTAAAAGGGGAGGTAGGCCACATAAGTTTGGGGAGCCAGTATGCCAGTATGCTCTCAGATGCCAGTAAAGAGGTCCTGAGCACTTCCATGACATCTGTATGAAACATCTGTTTCCTGAGAGACAGACTAGAAAGGGCAAATATATTTTTAGGGCAGGCTGACACTTTTTTTTTTCTTTTTAAAAAACTTTTATTGAGACTTCATCCACTTATCATACAATTCAATAGTTCAATCAGATCCAGAACAGTTGTATAATAATTTCCACAATTTTAGAACTGTTTCTTCTTCCTTGTACTCATTATTATTAGTGTAATTTTAAATTGTGACAAAAATATAGACAACAAAATATTCTCCAACAACTTCATGCATAATTTAATGCCATTGATAACACTCTTTGTGTTGTGCAACCATTATTGATATCCTTTTCCAAATCATCCCATCACCGTAACATAAACTCAATGGCCGAAATTCTTCCTCGTTCACCATAGAACTGTTGGTCAACTTTGGTTTGTTTTTGAAGTCGTTTTTCTAAAATATAACATTCACGTATCCTACACTTTCACAGTTAAGCTGCTTTTACAAAGTGTTGTATATATGTCATTGCAAACAGCTCTAGTGCTCCTTCTCCCCTCCTGCATTCATTTTTCCAATTCTCCAGTGCCTCCCCTCCCCCTCAAATAGACCATTGCATCACTTATTGTCTCTATGCATCCACTCCGGTGTTTCATAAACTGAGAAGCCTAAAAGAAACAGTAAAACACAAAACAGAAGAAATAAGATAAAAGATAAAAATAAAAAGTAAGAACGAAGAGACCACCGACAATATTTAAAAATCCAGAGATGAAATTTCTGTCATCGAACAAGGAAGAAACGTTTGAGTCTAGAAGAAATTCAGGTTGGATCAAGAGGGAGGTCAACGACCAAATATCATATTATACCATTATTTAACCTGCCATAATCAAGTTTGTACTCTCTGATAGTAAACCTGTTCTAGTCCCTTGCCTGTAGCCAGAGAGGATCTGCCAGAGGCTTAATCTGACTAGATACCCTGCAGATGGGTTTTGGGTTCCCACTGTCCTCCACAGCCTTCTACAAGTTGGGTGTTCACAATTTAAGCCCTGATACTTTCCCCTTCATCATATTTTGTTATTGTCATCTTTGGATACACAGGCTGGTGTGCTTCTTCCATGTGGACTTCATTGACGGCTCACTTAGATGGCTGCTTGTTTGCATACAAGCCTTTAAGACCCCAGACACTTAACCAATTGACAGGTGGGCACCATCTGCTTTCTTCATCACATTTTGCTGTAGGACCCTTATCGTCAGTGATCTCTTCAGGCAAGTGTCAAGCAAGGCCATGTTTTAAGAACTAACCATTTCTGGGATTGGAGCTAGAGTTAAGCGAGAGTCCAGAATCCATCTGCTTGTTCACAGGTTATGAATGACTCTGACTTACTGTAGTGGTCATACTAAGACAAAAACAAAAACCACCACCACCAACAAAACCCTAAACCAAACAAAAGTAAAAAACTACGAAAACAAAAGAAAAACATTGTCAATCATCCCCCTGGGTTATAAGGCAATTGCATCGATTACACCAATAATTTATCCAATGGCATAGAATTTAAGGTACTGTTGATAGGAGGAGTTTATTTACGTGTAGCCCAAATACGATCTGCAGCCCATGAGGTGTTGCTTTGTACAGATTGATTCATTAATTGAGCTCTGTGTGCACTGAGCATTGGGGTTGGTGCTTGGGGAAAGTGTACTATAATATTTATTACAAGGGAAGATCCTTGCCTATCAGATTAATACCTGTCATTTTAATGCAAGAGGAGTATTGAGATACCAAGTATATGGTGGTTCTTGGTCCCCTTTCATTGGACACTCTGTTAGTCTGGGTAGACTAAAGAAACTAATTCATAGACACACTCATATGTGTATAAGAAAGAGCTTTATATACAAGAGTAGTTGACTATTGAGAAAATATCCCAGCCCAGGCCAGATCAAGTGCATAAGTCCAATATTAGCTCATATGTCCAATAACAATCAATAATGTCCTCTTCAGACTTACAAACACATGCAATGATGCCGAATGCAGGAAGATCACAGGCCAGTGGGTGCAAAGTATTGTGAATCCACTGGCGGTAGAATTATCTCAGCACTGGCAGGGGTCTCCACGTGGCTCCTCCAGTTCCCAGGGCACGGGCCTATCAACATAGTGTCATGTGTCATGTGCCTTGTCAGTATAGCATCTCTCAGGGAGTAAGCAGAGAGAGAGAGAGAGTATGTCTCCCGCCTCCAAGGAGGAAATACAGTATTTCCCAGAATCCTCAGGGGAAGGCCATGCCCACACAGAGGCCTCACTGGCTATACAATAATTGACAGGCTAGACTCCACCCCTTCACTCGTAATCCTCTCAAATTGACAACAGATTATATAACTACCATAGACACCCACTAAGCTAGGGGTCCCACCCAAGGTCCAATGACTGCCATTTCCACAGTCTTGGAGTGGCCATCCCTTGCTTCCTTTCCTCACAGGGAATGTCAGACTGAAGTCTGAGGGCCACAGGTAGTTTGAGGTGGGACCCAGTTTGTTCAGTCAGGGCTTGTTGAGTCCTTCTGGTGTGGCCCTTGGGGGATGCCATATTCCCTGTAATGGCCAATATTTTTAGAGTAGATAGCCAGAGCTTTCTTCTTAATTTGTTTTCATCTAGAAGCTCCACTGAAACCTGTGGCTCATGGGTGACCCTGCAGGAATTTCAGATATTAGTTGTATACTGGTGGGATAGCCAGAGCCAAATCTCAAATCATCTGTGAGCACTTCTCATGATCAGACCTTGCTCCCGGGTGCAATTGGCTCTATTATTCTCTAACCGCTGCCAGGCAGTCGTGCGTTTCCTATGTCTTCAGTTTGAGGCTTTGATGCCCTGCTGTTTCTGTTGCCTGCTGCTTGCTGTTCAGTTGCTCTCATGCCCGTTGACGTCATCTGTGTGGAGTAGAACACTTCCATAGGATTTTCCAGGCTGTGACCTTTCAAAAGCAGCGCATCCCTTCTGTTTGAGTGGGTCCTTTGAGTGGGTCCAAATGGCCACCTTCTAAGCTAGTAGTGAAGGCCGAAACTGCCCCCCCCCCCCCAACCCCCCCCTTCCGGGGGACTCCTGGAGGGCTCTAACTTCTCTAATACCTCTCCCTGAGCCACGAATCAGGACAGGTGGCTGAGTGTGCGATTTGAAATGAAGAAAACCTGGTGGTCCTACGGGTCAGACATTGGACCGCCAAACACAAGCTGGGTTCCTAGCTGTTCCTAAAACAAATAAATAAATACATAAATAAATAATAGGGTGAACCGCTCCCATAGAGATTTATCGTCTTAGAAACTCGATACAGGATCACAAAGGATTGGAACTGACTTGAGGGAGGCCGGTTTGGGTTTGGGGGAGTCACATCAGGTAGGCCTGGGGGCACTTCAGGGTTAACTGAGTTAAACACTTGGCTCCTGCCCTGAGAGTATTCTTGTTCTTGATGTCAGTTCTAGCTCACAGCAACCCAGTGTGACAGGGTAGAATGCTGCTGCAGAGATTCTAATTGCATGCAGAAGCAGACTTCTTGTCAGAGGCAGAGGGAGTCAACTCTTTGACCTTTCAGCGAGCACTTCTCCACTGTGCTGCCAGGGCTACTTCTGAGAGCACTACTCATCTGGTTTTGGAAGAATGTCTCTCACTCTGGGTCACCAGAGTGATTGGCACGCAATAGTTGTCAATTCTTGCAGTGGGAAGCCCCAGCGGTCTGGGAATTGAATGAACGGCAGCCAGAAAGAAATTTGTCTCCCATATTTTAAAATCTCTTCATGTGTTTTCACCTGCTTCTGCTAACCAGTAAGTTCTTGTGCTGAGGATGTATTTTGCAATGTGATAATGCACGTAGTCCTTGCCTCTGCAGATTTTTTTTGGTCCCTTGAATCAAAGGCCACTGTGAGCAGTGCCTCTTAAGGATGTCTGAGCTGCTGTTTTGCTGTGCTGTACATAGAAAACCACAGCATTTTTCAGGGAAGGGCTAGTAAGATAGATACACCATCTTCACAAGGGTATAGATGTAGATGGACGCTATGTCTTAAAACGATAGCTTCTCATTTTGATATTTTTATTTAATAAAGGTTTCTATGATTTTATAGCAGTACTTTTTTGATGTATCTTCCTATTTTGAGAGTACATTAACATAAAGATGTAATTCAGACACCCCTATCCAGGTTGGTAGGATTCCAGTTTGGGTTCTTTGATTTTAATTTACTTTCAATCTTTGATTTCCAAGTTCATTTTAAAACGATACATTCACATTTGATGTTCAGAAAACATGACAAAAACCCTCAGTTGGAACTTGTATGCCAATCAAGTTTTTAAATGAATATATTCCAATACACGAAATCAAAAATTGAAACTACGGCCTTTAAGTTATTTCTCACACAGTGATTTTATATAGGGTTCCAAGGTCGTAAATCATCTGGGGAGCAGGTAGCCCCATCTTTTTCCATTGAAGCATGGCTGGTGGGTTTGAAGCACTATTTGCAGTTAGCAGTCCAATGCTTACCCCAATGCACCACCAGGTCTCCTTATTTGAATATATACTGTTGAAAATATGTACTTTAGTAGAATACACCACGTACATACACCATACATAAACCCACTCAAATACAATTGTGTTCCTGTATTATCAGCAAATCCTTTTAAGACCTGACCTGGCTGAAACAACTAGAAAATTAAGTTTATGGAAGAACCAACAGAGAGGGATTTTTGGATTTTCTTGATGCCCCAAAGTTATTTTACTTTTGGGTCCTTGTCCCCTTTCTGTTTTTTACTTTCCTGTTGAAGTTGCTTCACTTCCGTCACTGATTCTTCCAGCCAAACCCATGGAAAGTTGAACATCATTGTCTTTTGACCATCTGTATTATATAGGCTGTTTAGGCATATTGGACTTTAATGACACAGCTATCCAACCATTTTTTGTCTGATAGGCCTCTCTGAGCGTCTGTGTTTGGGTAGTCAGGGGCTCCTCAGCCTTTAGATGGTTGTCCCTGTGCTGAAGGCCTCCCTTAGATTTTCTAAGTGAGGGCAGCTGAGCATGGCATGCCATATAAAACCACTTAAGCCCGTTACTGCTTCCTGTTTCCTGGGAAGTCCTGGGCTAGTTGTCTGCCTTCATGAAGGTCTCTGTGGCTTTAGAGGGCTTGATTCTCCTTGCCACCTCCGTTTGGCCTTCTACTGTGAAAATCAATAGTAAGTCACCAGTTTAAGAAATGATTTCTTAAGGAGGTTATCATAGTGATTGCTTTCCATGCAGGCATTCTTTTTAGATAGCAATCTTGTTAAGATGTGCGATCATGGTTTTGGGTCGCCTTGGAATCAGCGCCCCATGCATGGTAACTGCACGAGTTACCACGTGTTACAACTTAATCTCCGCTGGGTTTCTTTAACTAATCCTTATGGAAGTCGTTCACCAGGACTTTTATTTATTTTTAAATTTGAATTATTTGCTTAATTTAAAAAATATTGTTTACTACCAATGAGAAAAATGAACTCAAGCATTAATTAAATAATGCAATACATCTGATGCTCATTCACTATAGTATGTCTTTAATAACAAAATGGACTTATTTATGGAAGTAAGATGATGTGTTTTAGCAAACATATGAAAATAATTTTCTTTGTAAAATTTTTTCTTAATCATTTTGTTGGGGGCTTTTACAGCTCTTTTTTAACTCCCATTTACTTTTACAGCTCTTATAAAAAATCATGCATTAATTGTATCAAACACATTTGTATATATGCTACCATCATCATTTTCAAAACATTTTCTTTCTGCTTGAGTCCATGATTTCAGCTCCTCTTTTTCCCCTTCCTCCCCCACCCTTACCACCCTTGTGACCCCTGATAAATTATAAATTATTATTATTTTCATACCTTATACAATCCATTGTCTCCCTTCATCCACGTTTCTGTTGTTCATTCCCCAGGGTTGGTGGGGGGCGGGTTCATATGTTGATCATTGTAGTTGGTTTCCCATTTCTCCCCCTTCTCCCACCTTCCCCTAATCCTCATGGTATCGCTATTACCATTACTGGTCCTGAAGGGTTTATCTGTTCTGGATTCCCTGTGTTTCCAGCTCTTATCTGTACCAGTGTACATGCTCCTGTCTAGCTGGATTTGTAAGGTAGAATTGGGGTCATGATAGTGGGGGGGCGGGGTGGGAAGGAAGCATTAAAGAACTAGAGGAATGTGTGTTCCATAGGTGATATGCTGCACCCTGGTTGACTAGTCCCTTCCTTGTGACCCTTCTGTGAGGGAATGCCCAATTGTCTACAGATGGGCTTTGGGTCTCCACTCTGACCCCCATTATTTGCATCAATATATTTGTTTGTTTTGGGTCTTCTGATGCCTGATACCTCATCCAGTCGACACCTCATGATCACATGCTGGTGTGCTTCTTCCATGTGAACTTTGATGCTTCTCTTCTAGATGGTTGCCTGTTTAACTTCAAGCCTTTAAGACCCCAGATGCTATACCTTGGAATACCAGGGCACCATCAGCTTTCTTCACCACATTTGCTTAGGCACCCATTTTGACTTCAGCAATTGTGTTGGGAAGGTGAGCATCACAGAATCCCAGGTTATTAGAACAAAGTGTTCTTGCATTGAGGGAGCACTAGAGTAGAGACCCAATGCACCAGAGCTTTTCTTTAAAGCTGCTAGGTGGTTGGAACCGCCAACCTTTAGACTAGCAACCTATTGCAAACTGCATGTTTCACCCAGGATTCTGTATTAAGAATTACTAGAAGCTGATTCTAGACCAAATAGATTTCAGTCAGTCTATTGATGACCGATTTTATCTTTCTGCCTCAGTGTCTCAGTTCTCAGGCTTTTATTTTTCCTCCTCTGCTGTATTTATGTTGAGTTTCATTTGAAGATGTTCCTCAGAAATAGTCCCTGGCTCTTCATTGCTGTTCATCTCAATTAGCCTTTGCAAACCCACCACTAAAGATCTGATCCAGTACTGTATTGTATCCTATTGCATTGCATTATACTGTGTTACACTGCATTGTAAAATGCTTGGTTATATCTTTTTATCTCAGCACCTTTCTTCCAAGTTAAAAAATAAGAAATTCATTGCTGTGAAAATGATTACAACTTGTAGCCCCCTTGCAGGACAGCATAGAACTGCCCCATATGGATTCCGAAGCGGTAATCGTTACAGAAGCAGATTGCCACATAGTTCTTCCATAGAGCAGCTGGTGGGTTTGAACCATTGAACTCTCAGCAGCCAAGCTGTTCTAACAACTGCACCAGCAAGGCATTTTAAAATAGGAATACAAGCTTTCATAGTGTTGTCTTTCCTCCAAGAACCTCTGCTAAAATGTGCTGTAAGCTGATCTTTAGACCACCTGCATGAGACTCCTAAGGCTCTTGTTTAAAATGTAAATATCCCAGCCAGCTCCTACTTAACTCCCTGCTGTGGCTGGTGGGTTTGAACTACATACTGACCTTTTGGTCTGCAGCCAAACGTATTAACCACAGTGCCACTAGGGATCCCTCCTCTTGCCTAAAGTACCTTGGAATTTCCTTTAAATGAGATTACATTTGTTTTTCCTTTTAAAAGAAGCTCTTTCAC
>NW_022111316.1:2114198-2122151 GCF_000313985.2 Echinops telfairi | reverse complement strand
ATTCTCAAAACATTTGCTCTCCACCTAAGTCCCTGGCATCAGCTCCTCATTTTTCCCCTCCCTCCCTGCTCTTCCCTCCCTCATGAGCCCTTGATAATTTACAAAATACTGTTTTGTCATATCTTGCACTGTCCGATGTCTCCCCCATATTACTGTATGTGTCCTATATTGTTTTAAAATGCCTCAGACTCATCTGTTTCCTTCTGTTGGAAGTGAATTCTCTGTGGAACGGGAAAGCCAATTTCTTATTCATTTGGCCAGGAACCTGTGCAGGAAGAAGGCTACCATACAGCTTCTTGTATCTTTTCTTTTCATCTAAAAAGCATCTTTTGGAATACCCAGAGGAGTATTCCAAAACATAGTAGTTATGAGTTGAGCTGCTAAACATACAGGCAGTAGTTCAAGACCAGCAGACTCTCTGCAGAAGAACGATCATGCTTTCTACTCCCGTAAAGAGGGAGAGATAGTCTCAGAACCCTGTCCATCAGGGTAGCTATGAGTTGCAATCCACTCAATGGCAGTAAGGGTTTGTTGTTGTTGTTGAATACTTAGAGTTACCTAGCCCACTGTGAAGCGGGCAATTCTTGAAATTACCAGCACATGAGAGAAGAGACAGTTACTGGGGAAGGAGACAAGAATGCTTTAATTTAAGGTAAATTAAGTACCCCAGCATCCATGATGGCACCGGCTGCTCTGTTTTTTGGCTGCTAATTCCAGCAGTGCTCTGTGCTCTTCCGGACCTTTTCAAAATGCTTCCCAGCTCCTTAAGACACAACCCCGGAATGTCAACATGAAACTTGCCTTTAACACTAGTGTGAAGACATAATAAAGTGAAAAGAATGGACTACCAGTTTGTCTGTGTCTATGTAGCCTATGCCTATTTACCCAGTGTGTCTGTCTACTACCATGGATATACCTGGTAGTCTTTCTAACCGAAAGATTGGAGGTTCTAGTCTATGCAGAGGTGCCTGGTAAGAAAGGTGGTCTAGGTTTGAAAAATCAGCCACTGAAAACTACAAACTACAGTGGCATTGTCATTAGTTGGAATAGAATTTTAAAAAATCCCATATTCAACATAATTTAGTGTTGCTTGAAAGACAGGCTGCCGAGTTACTTGTATGAATTCTAAAATGGAAAGATCAGACAACCTATTGTTTTTGATTTTGTGTAACACGAGGAGGCTGTATGAGAGGAGACCTGTGGTGATAGGTTGAGGTAAAATTCTAATGCCTTTATACGTTGTTTTTTTTTATAGGGCACGTACTGTATTGCGATCTATTTATTGGAACCGTCTTATTGCTGAGTTCTTTTCTGGTTTTGTTCTTGGCCTTTTGCTTCTATCTCCCTCCCTTCTCTCGGCCCCACTCTGCCTTCTTGATGGTAGATTATTGGTTGGTTGCTCACTTCTAGTCCTTTCTGCACTCTGTGTTGGTCTTTCCTAATTTGCAAGTTCTGCAATTTGCCCAATTTTATGATTGTTTGCTTATTTCCTCAACTTTAGCATGTGTCCTTAATTTATAAAGGCAACACATTAAAAAAATTTTAATAAATAGTAGAAAGACCTTTGCACTCACAGCTCCTGTTTCTCCTCAGAACATTTGGTTTATTTTTGTCTACCCCACTCTATTAGAATTCAGCACGTGATCCCTTCATCCCAAGGAAAAATAGATTCAATTGAAGCAGTGACTATTATGGACATACCGAAGGTTTGAATGTGGCGGGTAGGAATGGCTTTTCCATCAACACTTTGATAGGACTTCCACAAGGCTATTATTCATCTCTCCTTCCATCTCCTCCGCACTGTGGATTTTCTTTCTTCAGGCTGTTTCCTCTTATGGGGGCTGTCATTTCTGGTTCTAGCTGCTCTAGAACGGGATTCTACAAGATCAGCACACGAGTTGAAGGAGCCCTGGCTATGTAGTGAGTTACACATGGGCTGCTAACCACAAGGGCAGCAGGTTGAACCCACAGCTGCTGCTCCACAGGTGGAAGATGGGGCCGTCTATTTCTGTAATGATTACAGCTTCTAAAATCCTAGGGAGCAGTTCTATTCTGCCATATAGGGTAACAGTGAGTTGGATTTGACTTGATGGCAGTGGGTTTTTAGCACCATACTTCCTCTTTCTCTATCTTCAAGGAGTCTTCAACAAGTGTGTGGAAAAAGGATGAGGGGGCTTCAACAAGTGTGTGGAAAAAGGAATGAAAAAATAATGGGCTTTCCCCATGAACTTTGGAAGCCCCCTAATATTACCCCGACCCATATGCACAAGAACACTGCCTGAAATAGTGTTTAAAGTGCTTGGCTATTAATCAAGCAGTGGTTTGAATCCACCAGCCACTCCATGGGAGAAAGAAGTGGCAGCTGCTTCTATAAGATTAGTAAACCCTATGAGGTAGTTCTACTCTGGCCTATAGATTCACTGAGTCAGAATCAACTGCAGTAGGTTTGGTTTAATTCATCCAAAAAATTATAATTTACTTCTGTCCTTTTTGTGTGGTCCTTGATATATCACCTTTTATTTGGGAATCTGACTTTTTTTATAGGAAGCATATAAGATTATGGTTTTTTTTATCCTTGCATGTTTATTTTTCCCTTTCTGAGATAACAAATTAT
Organism: Echinops telfairi; assembly: GCF_000313985.2. Classification (NCBI taxonomy): domain Eukaryota; kingdom Metazoa; phylum Chordata; class Mammalia; order Afrosoricida; family Tenrecidae; genus Echinops; species Echinops telfairi. Next base: position 2,119,537 of record NW_022111316.1, on the reverse strand, counting down.
TTGGAAGGGGTCCTGGTGGTCTGGTGGTTACATGTTTAATTGCTAATCAGAAGGCCAGTGGTTCAAATCCATCAGGCACTCCCTAGGAAAATGATGTGATAGAAAACTACTATATAGATTGAAGCCTTAGCAACCCTATAAGGACAGTTTTATCCTGTCCAATAGGGTTGTTATGAGTTGAAACAGGTTTAATGGGAATGGGTTAGTTGTTTGAGGATATATATGTAGATATTTTGGAAAAGAATTGTAATAGGAAATGCTTTGTATTCTATTTTCTAAGCTGTGATTACTTTGGCTAGCGAAAGACCAGAAACAATGTTCTTTAAACTTAATATAGCTTAATATAGCTACATTTTCTCCTTTGATTCTTTCTGCAGTGCAAGTGAGCTGTTCTGTGGACTGGCTGATGGTTACCGTCAACCCCTCTGCTTGCAGCAGCCATCTGTATATTCTTGCTGATGAATTATTTTTAGGAACGGGCTGTCCTGCAACCCGGATACAAACATACGCATATGATTTTGTATACCCTGTTAACGCTTGTGGCATCAAGACAAAGGTGAGAGTAGTAGTGATTTGTGAAAATACAGTAAAACACCTTTTAACGATTCTGTCAAAGTGCTTTAAATATTATTTAAAATAAAAGAACAAAGTTTGCTCCTAGTTATAGTCACATATTGGTACCTAATCACAGAGTTCGTCATTTATCAGAGCAGGACCTTAGAACACAGATTTTAGGCACAATGAAGGAACGGATTTCGAATCTTTAGAGTAAGAAGCGCTGGTGCTATAGTGGATTAAGCACTGGGTTGCTAACCTCAAAGTCAGCAGTTTGAATTGACCAGTTGCTCCATGGGAGAAAGCTGAGGTTGTGTGCTCCCCATAAAGATGTCAAGTTTGAACCCACAGGGGAAGTTCTGCTCTGTCTTATAGGGCCATTATGACAGAATTGACTCGATGGCATTGATTTCTGTTCATTTTAGTTTACTGTATTCAGTCCCTCGGTGATTAAAGTCTACCCAGAGTTCCTTGAAAAGAAAAACTTAGGGAATTACTGGAGTAAGGTCAATGACACTGGAAAGTCAAAAGAACACAGAGGGTCGTTATGAGTGGAGCCCATTTAACAGAAGAGCTTTAGTGGATTGTGTGTGTGTGTGTGTGTGTGTGTGTGTGTGTGTGTGTATACATTTCATCAATGCTTAGCAGGCAGTTTTAACTTTATTCAATTTTTCTAGTGTTGAAAAACCATCAATTATGGGAAGAGATGTCTTAAATTTATTTTTAATCATCTGATTGGGGGCTCTTACAACTCTTATAAAAATCCACACATCCATTGTGTCAAGAACATTTGTACAATTGCTGGCCACCATCCTTTTCAAAACATTTTCTTTCTACTTGAGACCATGGTATCAGCTCCTAATTTTTTTCTTCTGCCCCCCCCCACAACTTTCCCTCCCTCATGAACCCTTGATAATTTATAAATTATTTTTTTTTTCATGTCTTACACTGACTACTGTCTCCCTTCACTCACTTTTCTGTTGTCTGTCCCCTGGGAGGGGGTTATATGTCAATCATTGTAATCAATTCCCCCTTTCTACTTCCACCTTCCTCTTACCCTCCTGGTATTGCTACTCTCATTATTGTTCCTGAGGGGTTTATCTGTTCCACACTCCCTTTGTCTAGAGCTCTTATCTGTACCCGTGTACATGCTCTGGTCTAACTACATTTGTAAGGTAGAATTGGGGTCATGATAACAGGGTGGGAGGAAGTATTTAAGAACTAGAGGAAATTTGTATGTTTACTTGGTGCCATACTGCACCCTGACTGGCTCGTTTCTTCATTTTGACCCAGATACTGCCTGTACCTTAGCTATAGTAGCCTTCCTTTTGAACTTGTGTTTTCCTATTTCAGTGCATGTATCATTCCTTTATTAAGAGACATTCTAAGTTAAACTTTGTGTTCTCCTAGGTTATTTCAAGCGATGCTGTCCTTTTTCAAACAGAGATGCATTTTATCCCCAGGACTATGCATTATGCCAGTCAAAAATTTCCTCTGGAGTGTTTAGCCTCAAGGTGAGTCCAGAAACCAGCCTTCCTGTGAATGCTCTAGATCCACCCTCATCTATAAGATGCTTCTGCAAAAGGACAAGGAGCTCTGGTGGCACAGTAGTTAAGTGCTCAGTTGCTAACTGAGAGTTCAGCTATTGGAACACACTGGCTGTCCTGCAGGAGACAGATGGGGCTGTCTGTTCTGGGAAAGATTTACAAACAAAACCTCAGTGATATTGAGTTGCTTTAGACTCGTAGTGACCCTTTAGGACAGGGTGGAACTGCCCTGTGTGTTTCTAAGAGTGCAACTCTTTCTGGGAGTAAAAAGTCTTCTCCCAAGGAGCAGCTGGTGGTTTTGAACTGGGAACTTCTGCTTAGTAGCCCAGTGCATAATCAATATGCCACCAGGACTCCTCAAACATGTATCATCTTTGAAACCCTATGAGGCAGTTCTATTTTGGCCAGTAGGGTCACGCCAGGTTGGAATGGACACAAGAACTCTAAGCTTTGTTTGCCTTTTTAGCTGGATGGTTTATCCCCTTTAAGGAAAAGTCAAAGGCTATCCCAATAAAGGTGGAGCATTAGGGTTGGGAACATGAATTTTACACACACACACACACACACACACACACCACTTTTGTTACCATTATCACTACTAGATGCCAAATCAAAAAAATTTTTTTTTACAATTTTCACTTACTTTCTTTATGAATCATTAGCAAAGCATTACAAATCATCTACAGCCATTTACAAGGCTGCCCTGATGGTATAGAGGGTTGATTTTTTTCTCCAGCAGTTTTATTGGCAAGTAATTTACATATCATATGATTCACTAGTTGAATCATGCAGTCACATCATGCAGAATTGTACAATTACCCCCACCTCAACTTAGGGCATTCCCCTCCTCTATGGTTAAATTGCCTTCCAGATGATTTATGCAATCACAATCTATTCTAGTGCTCCCTCCCCACTCCTGTCTTCATTAGTTACTCCTGAAATTCCCTTTCCCTCCCTATCTACTGTCCCCCATTTTGTAATCCCTACATCCTCTCGTATCTGCTATCATCATTATGCATCCACTCCCTCCTGTGCTTCACAGCTGGGAGACCCAACAGAAGACAATAAAAGACGACATCCTGCTAAGGTGGTAAGGATAGAAACACAAGAGACAAAAATACTAATAATGCATAAGAAGGAAAAGACAATAATCAAAAAGCCAGGGGAAAAAAATTCTGTCCTGGAGCCAGTAAGAGATACTTGCACTCATAACAAATTCAAGTTGCATCTATAAGGGTGGTCAACTGGCCAAGTGTCGAGTTTGATCCAGCATAATCAGTGGTCCCTGCCTGATCATAGGGCTGGTCCAGACTCTTGCCTGTGGCTAGTGTGGATCTGCCAATGGCTCAGTGTGACCTGCAGACGGGTTTTGGGCTTTCACTGTCCCCCAAAGCCCTCCACAAATTGGGTGTTCATAATTTTTGTTCTGATGCTTTTCTCCCCACCATATTCAAGTTTTGTGCTTGTCATCTTTGGATCACACAAGCTGGTGTGCTTCTTGTGTGTGGACTTAGTTGACTCCTCACTTAGATAACTGGTTGTTTGAATACAAACCTTTAAAGCTCCAGATACCATTTCGATTGATAGCCGGGCACCATTCCTTTTCTTCACCACACTTTGCCCTAGCACCCTTGTCTTCAGTAATTATTTCATGAAGGTGAGTATTGAGCAGGGGCATGATATAAGAATTGATTGTTCTTAAGTTGGGGTAAGTATTTAGTGCAAGCCCAAACTGGGTTACCTATTGAGCTGCAAGTTCACTGGTGTGAATCTACCAGCTGCTTTGGGAGAAAAGTGAGATTTCTCTTTCCCTTATAGAGTTACAGTATCACAACCTACAGTGGGAGTTCTACCATGTTCTATAGGACCATGAGTTTTCAGTGAAGGCCATTTATCCATGTATACTCCTGACATTGGATGGCAGTGTGTGAGTGTTAAGGATATCTGCCCCAAATCTAACCCTTAGGATACTGACACTGTGCTGTACTACAACTGAAAATGACCATGGTGTTCAAAATAATGGTAATAGGCATCTGCTCCCAAGTTAGCCCCAGTCCTACAACCACATATGCATAACTCAATGCATTTTCTGCTCTTCTATTTTTCAGAAAATCAGTGTGGCTTACAACAGTTTCTACCAGTAATGAAATGAAAGTGAATAGCAGTCCCTTTACTGCTGATTTTGAGACAACTCCAGAAGAGATAGGATTACTAAATTCTCATCAGATTGGCTCCCTCTTTTAAGGAAAAACAGGAAATTGGAATGGTACTCTTCATGGTGTGATTGAGCTATTCAATTATATATGAATTATATGCCAATGAAACTATTACTTTTTTTTTCAAAGAGTAAAAGAATTGATATAAATGTCTGTTGAGGTAACAGAACCCTAAAATTCAGTAAAACGCCTGATCATTATAAGTATACATTTAGATACTTTTGATCTAATGCTATTAGGTAATTCTTAGTATCTACTTTGATTCTTTTCTCTGCTATTGTAGATTTGACAAGACGTCCTCATGACACTCCTTTCACCATTTTGATAGGACCCACCAGGAGATAAATTCTGAAAATCTTTAGTTAAGAAAGAAGACTACAGAGATAGGCATGCAAATGTATAGTTTTGACCTGAGGATTGGTTTAAGAGTCTAAGCTTAGTGTATTAATTCTCAAGATCAAACCTATTTCATAATAGTAATTAGTAAAGGCTTTCTAGTTCATCAGAGACGATAAATCCTAAAAAATTAAACCTGGCATCATAGTTGAGTAAATATTCAAGAAAGAAATTAGGGGTATATTCTAGAGCATAAGTCAGCAATCACTTAAGTAAAATTTGAGGTCCTGTTTTCCTTTCCCCAGTTCATTAAAACCTTTTTGATCAGGACTAAATAATCAAATTAAACTCAGTTTTGTCCCAGTTAATGATATCTTTTTACATGCCTGACTAGTACTATTTTTTTTTTTTTTTGGGCCCCAAACATAGCCAATCACTGGAATGACCTTGGGATCTGGTGAAACTACATACAGATCCCTGGACAACTCCACCCCCCACCCCCACCCCCCATCAGGCATTCTTAGTCATTAAGTTGTAAATAGACCTTGAGTATCTGTTACTTTCACAGATCCCCAAGTGATCCTCAGGATCAGCCAAATCTGGGAACAGGGTTTAGCTGCATTCAACAGGCTCAGACTTCTCACAGGCACCGCCATTTGCCTCTGGGATTGCTAACAGCCCTGGG